>NW_005871103.1:6433486-6537107 GCF_000147115.1 Myotis lucifugus
TTTGATGAGGAAGAAAAATACAGACAGAGAAAATGTGAGGGAATGGAGGTGGGTAGGTCAGTGGAATGTGGAAAAATAGGTGGAATTTTAAATGAGGAATGAGTGAGGTTCTAGGTTGTAAATGATGACACTGGAGTTAGTGGGTGAGTGTTCACATCACATATCCCCATTGTGGTTGCCAAGACTGGCATGCTGGACAGAGGGAGGCCTTTAAAGAATTCACTTCTATTGACTATTTTAAAAAGCAACCATTTGTTCAGCTTTACTTTATGGTATGAAAGATGCTATTATTAAAAAAAAACAAAAACAAAACCCTCATACAACCCAGTGAGGTATGTGTAAATATTAACCCAGTGTTAACAAAGACACAAGGCTAAGAGATTTGCGGGGAAAAAGTGGCTTAGAAGGAGTTTCTGGTTTGAACCCCTATATTTGTGAATGTATTTTTAAAATTATTGTTGTTTTAAAGATGTCAGAGCCTCTTCTGGCAGATGGAAGGAACAAACTTTTTCTTTTACAGGCTTTGGAGATTTAGTGATGAATACTGAGCTATATTTGCATACAAATTATTGCCTTGACAAAGCCTGCTTTCTTGACACTGTGGCAATCTAGTTCATTGCTGAAGTTTCTGGGTTTTTTAAATTAATTTTTTAAATGAATTCCTTCTTTGTTTTTAAAGACTGCCTGATTAACTTTTTCTATTCTGGAAGCTACCAGAGTGACATGACAATGTCTTTTGCTTCCTATTTTGGAAACATATGGAAATCATTTGAATCTTAGAGTTTTCACTTTTTTTTTCTGGTAGGATTTTCTGCATTTTTATTGTTGTAAGTGATTTAGCCTATTCTTTAATTTTGAATGGATCACACAATCATCTTTATGTGTCCAGCTGTCTTTTGTCTCCAACAAAAGAAGGAGACAAGTCTTAAATTGTTCACTGCTGAATAAGATTAAAATGATTTTAGTGTTATGCCATTAAAAAAACCCAAAACTTAGTTTGTCTTTTATGGAGGGTTCATCCTCATGAACACATTGCTCAGACACGGAGTAAAATTTTCTCTCCCTCTTCACGAGAGGGTTTATTAGATTCTAAGCAAAAGTGAATAAAAGTGCGAGCTAGTGTTTAATCATTCTCTTGGGGACTAATTTCAAATAATTCTGTTAATTTAAATCAGTGATTCTTATCTTAATTGGAATCAGGAGACTAAGAATTTTTCTGCAAGCAGAAGACCAAAGGAGAACAGTATACACATACTCAGATCCAATTTTGCAAACAATTTCAGGAGATTCATAAAAGCCTCGAATCTATTCCTATACCAGGTTAGGGAAGTGCTTAAGTTGCTTCTCGGAAATCTGTAAGTTCAAGAAGGAAAGGTCTCTTGAGCCATGTGACACTTCCCCCTTCCCCTGATCTCCTAAATTACATCACTCTCCACCCACCTTCTCAAGCCAGAGCCCTGGAAACCTCTTTGCTCACCCTCTCTTCTTTGCCCTGCACCCATCAGTGAGTCCTGTCGCTCCTGCCTCAGACATGCATCTTGTATTCTCCGCACCTCTACTGCCACCGCTGGAGTCCAGGCCTGTTTTGAATCTCCAATGAGTCTCAGGTAAAGGCATCCCCAGTGGTCTTAAGCTTTCATCCTTGCTTTGATTGATTTTTTTTTCTACACAGCATTTTGAGTGATCTTTCTAAAAGAGAACTCGGGTTCTGTCATATTCCTCTACTCTCCACTGCCTGACATGCCCCACGGCTTCCACGTGCACATAGACTAAATCCAGACCACCAACCAAGGCTGTGCACAGCCTGCCTTTCCCGACACCCCAGGTCAACAGGCCGAGCTTGTTCCCCATTTAGCAAGATTGGCTTGGAATGTCCTTCCCCTGGTACCACTGCATCTTGCTTTCTCTTCTCAACCCTGTCTCTTCCACAGTGGAGACTACATTTTGACCTGTTTCTTGCCTTTTGACTGTTCATCCTCTAGAATGTATGCCTTTGTAGGGGAGGGGATGCATATGGCTGGTGTGTGCTCTATCTCAGTGTCTTACGCAATACCTCCCAGGTAGGAGGCTCTTAAACGATGCTTAATGAATAAATGAAAGACATGCAAAGACCTAAAAAGTGTTTCTGCCTTTATCTTTCCTCCCAAATTTGGCTTTATGATCTTCCTTCAGTAATTCATTGAGAAGTTCATTCATTAATCACTTGAACATCTTTCACTATAAAATACTCTCACAATATATATTTTACATCGTTAACTCATGGAGGATTGAGTTTTGGGGGAAGGGGGGAGGGGATTAATTCAGACTCTGTGCGAATGCCAACTTAGAATAATTAAGGCTCTCTTTCTTCTTTTTGAAATACTTTTTCTCTCAACATTTGTATTTGTTACAGAAGAGATTTATCATTGTTATTAAAAGAGCAGAGAACAATGTTATATTCTGATCTTTCTGAGCTCCAATAAGGGATGGTCTACATGCTTTTCATTTGAAGTGCAAGCACTGCCTTCCATGTGCGAAGGGACAGCATCATATACTAGTATTTATTTTTTCTATGCCTTTAGCTGGATCTCTTTTAGATTAGGAACTCAGGTGGGCTCTTTGTTCATTTGTTTGTTTGTTTCAGTGATAAATTCATTTCCCTCAATGGTTTTTATGTAAGTGCAGTCTGGTCTGATCCAGTGGTCTGTCAGGAGCTACAGTTCCTGAAACACTTGAAGGATTACTTACAAGAAAGAATTGTTTCTCAGATTAAGCAATGAAGAGGCATGTGTGCCAAGTACTCTTTCACCAAATACTCACTGAAGGCCTACTCTGTAAAAAACACTGTGGGTGGCACCAGGGGTGCCAGTGAACCTGTCTTCTAGGGAACAGTTCCTGTCCTCTAAGAATGTTTTCCCTGCTAAGCATTCTCTTTATGTCTTTCTCCTGTTTCCTGCCTCACGTTGCCTCTCTATTTTCTCCCACGAAAGAGTCTCTCTGTCGCCCATGTGTTTGCCTTCACCTGGTGTCTGTAAAGTGTGGGTTTCTTCATTGGCTTGGCCAGCTGTGCTGATCATCTGATGGAAGTTGGAGTTCCAGTGGCTCTCCAATGGCATAAACAAACCCACAGTGGGAATCCCAGTTTTCTGGGACCTGCTGGAACTTGTCCTGGGAGGACTCTCTTCCCTTGTGAGCACCCCTCAAGTATTTGTCCTATGCAATGTTCTACAAAGGAAGAAACAAGTAAAATTATAATAGTTTTATTCTTGACCAAATATGAGAAATGCTGCATAGTGTCTCTTCTTCTTGGGAAGTCAGAATGAACATTAACACATTAAGTATCCTGCTGAGTAGTGCTGTAAAGAAACTTATTTTACTTCATTTCATTCGGTGTTCCTTAATCATTTTTGACCAGGAGGTTGTTTTTCTGTGTGGTGTCTAATAACATCTCATGGACCCAGCACTCTGGTGAATCGCTGTAGCAATCACTGTAGTAGGTACATGGAGACTTTTATGAGCATGGGAGGCATTGAAACAGCGAAGACAGTTTTACCACATGGCCTTAGCCAGGACTTCTACTTTATAACTCTGTGACCTTGGTTATATAGTTGCACATGTTCAGTTTCAACTTCTGAATGTGGAAAAACGGGCATGATAGTATCTACTTTAAAGGACATAGTAGGCAGCGAACAAATATTATATATTCTTTCTTTCCCCTTCTGCTATTATTTACTTTACCCATAAGTTTAGTGTCATATAAGCATAACTCTTGCCAATTCTGATTCTCTTAGGATAATCAACACAGGATTCCTCTGCCTGGAAGAATACACAGAATCATGTGTGAAATTTAAACCAAAGAATCCGCCGCCAGCCTGCAGGCGCCTTTTTCCTTTTCCTTTCTTTGCAAGCAGCCTGTTTACTTCTCCCTGTGAATGTAGTTCTCACCTCTGAGCAGCCAGTGCAGTGAGGGATTCTGGGATTGCTCAGGGCGGATCTGCCTAGAGCAGGACTCCTGGCTTCTCTGCCCACGGGTGATTGACAGCTCACTGTATCTTTGGCCCAAAGTGTTCTCCGGGACAAAACATGGGAATTCTTATAGATATTCATGCTTGCCTTGAGACCCAGGTAGGATCAGAGTGCTACCATTATCTTAATCACATTCTGAAAATCAAATTTGCTTAAAATTGTATCCATGCCATTTATGCTTATGGTTGATGCATATCTCATGGTCTTCATTGAGTTACTGAAATGGTTATGTTAATATCCAGTAAAGAAAGGTGTGGCCCAAACTGGCAAGCTGCTTCTTCAGAATTGTATTTCTTAATTTTGGGGGTTAATATTTCTACCTTTCGGATAAGAAAATTCACAGAAGTGCCTATATTAATGAATAGTAGATTATTTATTAAGATGTCACCTGTTTGGTACACAGCTCCACAACTGTGCTATTGGCATTAAATAAATTGAATCTTCTCTTTAAAAATACCTCACAGTCCATCCTGTTGTTTTTGAAGTGACATTAAGAATTACTTTAAATAGTAGGTCTAGGATTATTTGTTAGAGCAATTAATTCATTACCAGGGTCTGCAGAAGTCGTCTCTGCAAGCAGAGAGGTTCCTTGCATGTCACTGAACTGATTATTGATCTGCAGTAGAAATGAATATAGACTCATCTTTATTATTAGTCTAGAAGAATGACTAATCCTTTGTCCTGTCATTTGATACAGACTTACTCCATATTCATATACACACATGCTGACCAGCCTCATCAGAATCAATGATATTTTGATGGTTTGATTTATTTTAGTGACTTTTATAATCAGAATCCCTAGGATAGATCGTATATAGAAAAATAAGTGGGAGCAAGTCTGAGAATAATATCCTGCTGTCTTCTTGAATTAATCATCTAAATTAGTACATTGCCATTTCTCTGTCACCACTCTGTACTTAAATATTTCATATTTGTCATGGAAATGCTCATACAATTATTTTTTAATCATCAATTATTATCCTTGATGAGCAAGTTTTGAACTTATCAAATTAATTTTGAATAAAAAGTGTAGGAACATAACGAACATTTGATGCAGTTGGGCAGGGTCTCACTTTCACAAAATCTCACTTTGTTCTTGACTCCACCGGGCCTTTACGGTTGCTTCCATCATTCATGAGGCCGTAGGGGAGCCACAGAAAGGACACATCCATCTCGTGTTCCATGCCCATTGGTGGTGACTGCTCAGAGGTCAGGATTGACAAGGATTCTGAGTCTCTATGGATCAAAGAGAGAATTATGCAGTCGAGTGTTGCTATCTGCCAGAGGTTTAGCATTAGAACATGTGGCTGAGGTGCAACATTTTGTCATCTGATGTGTCATAAAAATAACTTTGGTTTGGGAAGCCAAACAGCTGAATTTCAATTCCACTGTGTCCCTAACTGTGTGACTTTGAACAAATCAATTAATGTTTCTAACTCCCATTTTTTTTTCCCAACAAGGAAACTACTAGAGTAGATAATGCTTAGGATCCATCCCAGCTCTAAAATGCCTTGGTTGTATACACTCACTAAGACATGCAAGATACCTTGGGCACCTGTTAATTTGCAAAATCCCCAGAACTTCTTTCAGAATTACCAACTTTGGTAGATTGTTGTAATAATGTCCCTTGCTACTACATGAATTTGAGTGCTCACACCTCTTTTCAATGTGGTCTTTCCCCTCCTCCTATCAGGAGATGGAATCTACGAGCATGGAGAGTAGAGGCCCAGCGCACCCACCTGAGCCAACTGAAAGCAGGTGCATGAGTGAGCCCAGGTGGGGCCAGCAGCAAAAACTACCCACAGAATCATAATAAGAAAACAAATGAAGGTTATATTAAGCCCCTGTGTTTTCAGGGCAGTTCAGTATGTGGCCATAGATAATAGATACAGAAGTCAGTCAGTGGCTCTCCTGGGCTTGGAAGTCCTGACAGTGGCATTTGGCTATCAAATGGCTATCAAATGGGGGATCTCAGTTCTCTTCCATGTAATTCTTATTCCCCAACAGGCTGGCTGGGCTGTTCACAGCATGCTTATCTCAGAGTCCAAGAGGACGGAATCCAGAAGATACACATTCTGTTAATGCCTAAACATGGAAAGTCACAAGCAACACTTCTACCACATCCCACTGATCAAAGCAAGTCACAGGCCAGCCCAGATTCAAGGGGAGGGGACACAGACTCTACCTCTCAATGCAAAGAGGAGCGAAGTCACTTTGCAAAGGGGCATATAGGATGGGAAGGATTCTTGGAGTAAATATTTGTAAATAATCTTCCACAACAACTTGAGGTACTTGACTAGTGCAAAGATACCATCTGATTTCTTTCTTTAACTGTGTGTATTCTGGGTTTGCTGTGTGTCAGCAGAGTTCACCGCGGGGCCTGGCTTATTGTCATAACACTGTCTTGGGGCAAAAACACTAAGTGTTTACACCCAAAAGGACAGAGACAGTCACTTCTGGGTTGGTGGTGAAAGTGGAGAGGAAGAGGGGTGAAAAGGCATTACCAGGTTTCTAGTAGTCCTTGGTGATATAAATGATGCTATGAGGAAGTCAATGACTCCCAATAATTAGACTGTCCAAAAGTAAAGGGATTTTTCAGTGTGTCTGACAGTGTAATCCATTGGCATCGATCGTAATATCTAACCTTACTTGAGTCTGGCAGCCCGGGGTAGCCGAAGTTACCTTGAAGCAACCCAACGTAAGGATGGAAAAGGGCCAAAATGCAGGCTCTGCACCTGGACTTGCTTCCTCCCGCTGATCCCCTGGTGCAAGGTGGTTCTCTCATTTCTGATGTGCTACTCACAGGTCTCTGTTAGGATGAGGGCATATTCACCACCTCCTCTGCCCAGCACCGAGGCCCTCTTCCACCAGGGGATTGCATGTTGCCTCTGCTTTCTTCATTCAAGGCTAGGCGTTTCAAAGCCTTTAGCAGTTTTGCATAATATCTTTGAATTTCATGAAATCCCTGATTCTCTTCCACAAAGAGAGGGACTCCGGGAATGGAGGGCATACTTTTAGTAAGAGGGTAAGCAGAGACTGGTCATGACAGTTATAAAAAGCACTCATCACAGAGCTGTGGTCAGTAACAGGGACTTGGGAATCAGGCAGGCTTGGGTTGGAGTCTAGTGTTAGTCTCACATTTGGTATGTGCTGTCTTGCACAAGTTTGTTATTTTCTATAAGTTTCAATATCCTCAAATGCAAAATAGGAATTATAAAAGTGTTTTATGGGTTGGTTGGAAAGATTAAGTAAATGCAAGTACATATATAAATGAAAGAGTGATGTTGGTCAAAGGAGGAATGCCTGACAACTAACCATAAGTTATTAGACCATTTTCAAGGACTGAATTGGTCCAAATTTAGAGAAATAGTTGCTGGTTTTAGAAAATTGAAATGCCAGCCCATCCTGAACAGTTTATCTAACCCCTGGGCAGAGTTAGATGCTGCCTCCTCTGTGCTCCCACAGCATTCTGTACTGATTTCTATCAATGGCACTCATCTGTGTTGTAATGATCTGTTTACACTGCATGACAGTTTGGGACATTAGAGTGTGAACTCTTCAAGGTCAGTTACTCTGCTGTATTCATCTTGGCATCCTCAATTGTAGTACAAGCCCTGGACTGAGAGAGGCTTTCGTTGTGGGATGGATGGATGAGCCAGTCAATCTTGTTTGAATTACTCCCCCGTTTGTAAAGTCCCCTTTAGCTCTCATCTGCAGTAAGAATTCTTCTCTGACTTTCCTCTACTACAAGGAATCTCTGTTGACTAAAGGAACTAAATTGTAACTATTATCTTTCTTTTCTTTTACAAAATGTTATTACTAAGTGGATGTCTCTACTGTAGATGGCAGGGAGAGACCAGATTCCATGTGCTAATCTCTTTCACAGGTTTTCATGTGTGAGGTGTGTGGATCAACATATATTAAATTCATGTGAATCCTCCCTTCCACTCACTCTAAAAATAAATGGGGGGGGGATCCTCAGGTAAGGATTAACAAAATAAATTCATTTGAGTAGATTAACTTCTTGAAGGTTATCATTGCATGTTGGCTAACGAGTCTCTTCAGAGGTGTTAATCTCAAGCAACACAGGAGAAGTGTGTTCTTATAGCCTATGTATGATATGGGAATTGTCCATTAGCAAAGCCTAAGGGTCTCCATATTAAATTACACTGCATCTGTGATATTACCTTAAAATCATTGGCATATAAACAGTGGTAGTAGAATTATAAGCGCTGTCTGCTCTTCTTCAGAATTAATTTGCTTTCCCTGAATTGTTTGTCTAGGAGAAACATGTAGCACATACCTACCATCTTCCAGCAATATGGTGTTTTCTTCTGAGGCATACACACTTATTTTGAGAAAGCACTTTATTCTCAGATGAATTTGTAAATAGCACACGGCTTTGGTGTTCTTGCTTGTTTGCAGATGATATGCTGCATTTTCCCAATTAGAGATGCCAAAAATGCCTTTGGCTTGCGTTGGGCAGAAACACTCATGATTTATTTCATGGTGTCAATAGCATAACATTTTCTGGTTGTGATTGCCCGAGTGTGTGTGTGTGTGTGTGTGTGTGTGTGTGTGTGTCATTGCTCTTGAAAGTATCAGAAGCATTGTAGAAGGTCATGTGTGTATGCGTTTGTATACATAAGTGTGTATATGTATATACCCACACATACCTGATGATTTCAAATAAAAATATGCTTTATCATGCTCAGATATTTTTCTTGGACAGTTAAATTTTGTGCGATACTCTAATCTTCATCTAATATGCTATTAAGCTAGCATTACAGTCCTCAATTTAGGGAAACAAGAATAGGCCCACAGTACTTCCGATTTCCCTTAGCTAGCTCTTCGAATGCGATTCCTCTATACCTGGAGTTGACACTTTAAGGCCCATGGGCCAAATCTGGCCAGCCTCCTCTTTTTGTTTATAGCCACACCTATTAGTGTTTGCATTGTCTGTGGCTGCTTGGGCATATGGCCCACCAAACCCTAAATATTTACATCTGGTCCTTTGCAGAAAAAGTTTGCTTACCTGCTCTAAATCCTTTATGAACCCGTTTATATGTCCAAGTAGCCATGGACTGATCTATCCAATTCGGAGTTTACTCATGGTTACCCTGGAACCCTTGCCTTACGAAGGTGCCCCAGGTTTCTCTGCTTCTATGTGTCATCTGTGCCTCCCCCAGGACTGCAGCCCTCTGCCTCAATGCCTGCAGCCTGGCCTGGAGGGCAAGAGCAGCTTCTTTCTCTCCTTTGCTACCTCAGAGCCTCACATACTGTCTACACTAACTGGTGCTCACAGTTTGCTGAGTGAAAAAATGAATGACATTTCCTATTCATAGTATAAAGCAGTATTTTTCTATACATAGTTTATCTGAGATTCCGAATATTCTAGAAACCACTTCTTTCTAATTATAAAAGGATATTTAAAAAGGATTTTACCTTCATAATTATATTTCCTTTGGGCTCATGTGAAAATTAGTTTACATTACAAATGAGTTTACATTTCCTTAGCTCTCATCCAGCATTAGTTCTAACTATGTTGGATATTAAGGATAAATCTCTTTGAATTAAAAAAAATCTTGCAAACTATCCCAATCTTGTATAGATAATTGAAAAGTAAGTGAATTTCCTCAGGGTTCTAGTACTCCAAGGTGACTGATATCGGGATCTGGTTTATTATTTATTCATTCATTCCAGCAATACTTATTAAATGTCTCTGGTGGTATAGGCGGTGATGAAATATCAGTAAACAAGACTAAGTTCTCACTCTTGTCAAGTTTATTTTCTCACCTGGGAAGGTGGCAACTAAGAAAACTACCAGCTGGTGGCAAAGGCCACGGCAAGATGAACATAGGGTGATGTAAGAGTGAGTAAGCAGGTAGCAGTTTAAACCACCCAGCAGTTAAGTGTCCCATTGAGAGAGCGGCATTGGAATCAGAATCTGAATAATAAAGAAAGTAGCGACCATATGCATTTTAGGAAGAACACACAGCCAGGATAAAGGCTGTATATCTGGGAAGGAGCTTACTGTGTTTGAGGAACAGAAAGAAAGCAAACGTGACAGGTGCACAGTGTGCAGGAGAGGGTGGGGAAGGGGAGGGAGGTCGGGAGGTGGGTGGGCATTAGTCAGGATGTGGCCTGTGGTGAGGTTTAGGAAGAGGCTCTTTTCTGCTATAGCAGTGGTTCTCAACCTTCTGGCCCTTTAAATACAGTTCCTCATGTTGTGACCCAACCATAAAATTATTTTCGTTGCTACTTCATAACTGTAATGTTGCTACTGTTATGAATCGTAATGTAAATATCTGATATGCAGGATGGTCTTAGGCGACCCCTGTGAAAGGGTCGTTCACCCGCCAAAGGGGTCGCGACCCACAGGTTGAGAAACTCTGTGCTATAGCTTTAAAGCAGGGGTGGGGAACCTTTTTGCTGCCAAGGTTTGGATATTTGGATATTTATAACATCACTCATTCACGGGCCATACAAAATTATCAACCTAACAATTAGCCTGCTATATTTGATCAAACATTTAATGAACTCACCCCTAATGCCTTGGCAGGGCCAGACCAAATGATTTTATGGGCTTTATATGGCCCGCATGCCAGATGTTCCCACTCCTGTTAGGAACAGAAGGACAGTGGTTGGTCCTGACTTTCTGATTAGAGTCTAGAATGGCCCAGGGAGTGTGGCTAGTCAACCTGCTACTGGCCAGGTCAACTACTCACACAGCCCAGAGCTCCAGAACTTCACCCTATGTAGCTCCAGACCCATCAACCGCCTCTAGAGTTGTGTGGAGCCCACCTTTGCAGCCACTTCCGGGTTGAGATGCCTCCTTGGCCACCCTCTAAGTTCTAACAAAATGAAGAAAAATGATCATCCATCACCCATATGAACACTTCACCCATATGAAAAGTGGTCTTTATTTATCTTATTATTTGCATAGAAATGTGTGTGTGTTATGTGCAGATAAAATGACTTATTAACAAAGGGTTGGGTTGCAGAGTATGTCCTAGTATATATCAGGTCAGTGTTGCTAAATAGGCTAGTGAAAAATAGGCACCTAGATGAGAATGTGTTTAGCCTATTTAACTGTTTTGTGACATGTTGTATTACCCTTGTTAATGTTTAATTAAAATAATAAATATGTGTGATGTATTACTCTCTGGTTGGATATACTGCACAGGATGAAACATCTGACAAATTCAGACATTTTTATTTGGTTCCATAAGTATTTTAAATCATTAGACATTTGGACAAGCCAATCCTTAGCATCAGATTCACAAAATGGACAGATAATACGATAAGATTTTTTATGATACTGAGAAAACCCTTTCAGATGTCATTGATATGACTAAAGTTACAAAGATTGTCAGATTCATCCCACCAGTGTTCACAGTAAGTAATTGTTTAAATAAAATGTTGTTTCTTCCCCACCCAGTTTCTTTGTGTGGATGGCTGGAAGCGTGCAGGGTCCTCATCTTGCTGTGGTTTGATGAAGTCAGGGCCCAGGGTGGGTGTAAATTAATGCAAGAAGGAGGAAGATGGGGGAAGGTCTCCTTTAACAAAGAAAAGCAACTAGTGGGAGTGGAGACTGGCGATCTGCTAAAAGGAAATGAAAGGAAATTCTTCATTTCTAAACGGTTCATTGACCCATGATAATAAAACAGCACTGCCAAAGGATAATTATCTTTCTAAGTATCAGATGCCCTGTGGGTGAAGGCCTCCCTTCTCTCTTGAAAAACGAACTCAGATTAAACAAATGCTCCTTTTCCTAGTTTACTGTTGACATGAACTTCCTGATTATGAGAAAAATTAATCAGCTTTCCCTCTTTTTTTCCTCTTCTCTTATGGAAAGCAGACCTGTCCCGCTGAGCTCACTGCATTTTCCCTGGGGCCTGAATCCTATCAATGTTGTGATGGGCTAAAATGCTCAAGATTCTGGCGAGACTGTAGAATTGTGGTTTTATTATGACCTTTAGCTGCTTAGCTCCAGGCAGCAGCAGGTTCTCTTAAAACAAGAAAAAAGGAAAAAAGAAACAGAAAAGAACATTAAAGTGCTTTTTACCTCCTGCTGGTATCTAAAAATTAAACAAAAGTTAATATACCTTTTTTTTTCCAAGTCCTCACCTGAAGATATGTTTTTATTGATTTTTTGAGTGAGAGGAAGAAGGGGATGGAGGCAGGGAGAGAAAAAGGGAGAAAAACATCAATATGACAGATTGCCTCCCCTACACACCCTGACCAGGAATCAAACCTACAACCTTTTGGTGTGTGGGATGACCAAGCTACCAACCAACCAAGCCACCAGGCCAGAGCAAAAGTTAATATAACTTATGTGTTTGCATATGTGTGCATAAGTGTATATATGTATATATCCACACATATATGATAATTTCAAATACAAAAGATAACTGAAGTTTTATTAATGATGTAACATTAAATATTAACTTGCTATCAACAAATGATCAAATGTATATATCATTTTTCTCTAGATCATGTTGCTTGTTCAGACTAATAATGTAAATATGTTGACTTGTCTAACTTATAGAATGCATGAAGATACTTTTACAGTGGGGCCTGACTTACGAGTTTAATTCGTTCCGTGACGGAGCTCGTAACTCAAATTACTCGTATGTCAAATCAAAAAGTGAACGAGTGAGACACATGATGCTGGGCTGATGTTGTGGCGTTCACTGTGACGTTTGCTGCGCCAACTAGCGGTGGGGTATCTGAAGCTGGCTCGTAACCCGAATTTTAGCTCGCAACTCAAAGCAAAAAATCAGCCGAGAGACGGCTCATATCTCGAAAAACTCGTTAGTCAGGACACTCGTAAGTCAAGGCCCCACTGTATTTGCAACAGCAGGGAATCCTTTTAGTAAATTAATGATTTACCTTTAACTGCCTTCTTTTTTTTTCAATACTTTTTTAAAAAAATTATTTTAGTGAGAGAGGAAGGGAGAGGGAGAGAGGAAACATCAATCGGCTGCTTCCTCCACATCCCTTACTGCAGATCTAGCCCACAACTGGAGCATGTGCCCTGACCGGGAATTGAACCATGGGACATTGCTCAACCAACTGGGCCTTTTAACTGCCTTCTTGAATTCTTCATAATCATTTTGCAGAATCCTTGTCATAAATTGTTCAACCACATGATACATCTATTGGTTATAGGTGAAATGCACTATATGTTTTCAGAATGTCTACACTGGTTTTAAAAATAAAATAAATAAAACTACTATTATATTTTCATTACATATTTCTTCAAAGAGATATTGAAATTAAAATTTTAATCATGATGCTCTTGTTTGAGACACCAACTGGCTATTCTAGTTGCTTTTCCAGCCCAGTACCTCGGGCTGCTTAAGAGGCCAGAGCTTTAGAATAAGGTCAGGTAATAATAGACCGGAAGATAGCTTGCCTCTTGGCATAATTATCTCAGCCAGCACTCGAGTCTCTCTGAAACACTAATGTTCCTTGTTCTTCTAAGAATTTCTCCAGCTCATCCCAGCTTCTCCTTCACAATGCAGTAAACCATGTTTGTAAGTCTTCTTTGAACCCCTTAGAGTTTGGTGGTTGATAAATATTTGTTTCTTGATTTTTTGTCTTTGAGAGTTCAGAGACAAAAGGGATGGGGATGTAATCCTGTGGGCATACACTTTCTGGGAAAACAGCAAGCAGAGTGATCCTTAACAGACCTCCCTGCAGATGTCCTGGTGTGTCCCCTTCGGCCAGTGGAGCGCTTCCGAGATCTGCGTCCCGATGAAGTGGCTGATATGTTTCAGGCGACCCAAAGGGTCAGCACGGTGGTGGAAAAGCATTTCCAGGGGACTTCTCTTACTTTTGCTATGCAGGTGAGTGAACAGATGCTCAGAGATTAGTTTTCTTCCTTTTCAAACCCTAGCTCTGGGCGTTGCCCCCCTTTGAACTGGCCAGCCTACTGGGAAGGCGGCTGTGGTTATTCATGTCTGACATAATAGCAGAAAAGGATAGAACTAATCCAGGACCACCCTACTGTCCACGGACCCCACGGTAGACTGTGGAATATCAGCTGAGATCATGTCGGCAGCATTGCTTACAAGACAGGTGGGCATCACGGACATGTAACCTAATGGGCTTCCCAGCATTCCATACCTTTCACTAGAGCTAGGGCTGGGCGAGACACTTTCATTCCATGGTGACTGTTTTAAACACTGCCTGGTTTAGCTCTGCTCAACTTCCAGTCGAGTTGAGATATGCAAGTTAGGTGGGGCCTGGCCTGCAGAGAGCAGACCTTTTCTCTGTCCATAAATCAAGTCTCAGTGATTGATTATGGATTGGTCAGACTCTACATGGATTGAATAGTTTGTGTGGCCAGCCGCCTGGTAAAGAAATGAGACCCCCGATCCCTGGAGACCCTCAGGCAGAGGTGAGTCAACACTTGTCAAACGGTGCCCCGTGGGTATCAATACATAGTAAAGTCCTTGTAGCCTTGAAAGTTGGTGACTCTACAATAACCCTTTGGGGGGGAAATGCATTATGGATTATTCCACAACATGAGACCTTGTAGTCGGTGCTTTAGCTGAACTGAATAGTTAACATCCTTCCTCTGCCCTCCTCTGCTCTCTACCAAATGGAACAGATAAAGAAAGTCAAGGTTTTCAGGTTATGAAAGGCTCTGACTAGAAATTCTCATCTGCTTCTCATAAAAAATAACTTCCCTGTAAAACCCGTGTGTATGTGTGTGTGTGTGTGTGTGTGTGTGTGTGTGTGTGTGTTGTATGTCAAACCATTTGAATCTCCTCAAACAGTTAGGGTCAGGGTGGGGTGATCAAACTTATGCTACAAATCTTGTTTCCAGAGGGATTGAATGAAGGCACCTGGGGAAGACAGCTGTCAGCGTTTAATGAAATACTAACAGGAAACCCACACATACAGAAAATGGCTAGTACTGGGTATCTCACACGATTCACTACAAAGTTAATTCCATAAATACAGAACTGACTTGTGCTTTGAGTACCTTCAAACTTCTTTTAACTTCACCCCACAGTAAGATATATATTTATTTCACAATCATGTATACCCCCACATGCACATACATATAGGAAACCAGCATTTCAGAAGACAATGTTTAGCCATTCTATATATTCTAATAGATTTTGTTCTATTATCTGATTTGTTTTTAGTGTTGACACAACCCATTCCGTTGACTTCCTGACCTTCTGGTGGGTTGTGACTCCAAGTTTGAAAACCACAGGTCATACAGCCCTGGCCCCACCGCAGGGCAAGATTTCCCATCCCATTAGTGTAGGTCATAGTGGTAGGAAGACTTGCCTAAAGTTGCAGTGCTCTAGTTCAGTTTGGAATTTCTGATTGTAGACACATTGCTTGTTCTGAGATCCCAAAGCTGCTCAGCCCTCGCTTTGACTTTGTATGATGCCTGGTGACTGGGTGAGGCTGTTCATTTTCAATTAAGCAAATATTTCTGTGGGGCTTCAGAAAGCTGAGAGAAGGAGCCAGAATGGGCAAAAGGTCCGGCTACAATGAACACTCCCATCTCTCTCCCCCAAGGTCAGAACAGCCAGGTAGGGCATGCTCTGGGATGTCAGTCCCATATGAGACAGCCCATATTCTTGCTTAATGAATTCTGTTTATGGCAGATTTCCTGAGTAGAGATTTAAAGTAGTCAGACCTTAATTAAACTACAACTGATTTAAAGATAACCAAAATGTGTGATACTTCACCTCCCTTTAATGCAACTGAAACCATAGCCAAGAGCAAAGAGCATGAAAAGTAGCAAGGGGTTGGCTCACTGGATAATTTATGTCATTTTTATACATAACTTCTGACTTACTCTCAGGTAGAAATGGAGAACTGCTTGGTCCCACACATTTGAAGCGAATGGTTCCCAGGAGAATAATGTAAATGAACACACAATGAAATTGGACCTAAATTATTAACAGGGGATATTTCTGAATAAGCTGGAGATACCAGCTCCGTTCTCACCTCTGTGTTTTTCCCCTCCTTGTAGGATGGCCGCGAAGCTGGACAGACTGTGAAGGTGAGTGCTCATTATATGCATACAAATGAATCAGGGGCGATTATGAGAACTAATAGAAACTCACACTGAGTCATGGCAGCACATTGCTGTTTCATTGTGTTATCTTCGAGGTCAGAGAGAGACCCTCCGTGTGAGGGACATAAATCCTGACATTAAAAACTCTGCCAAGCAATATGTTTCCCATTAGTTTACAAGACGTTGACCTTTTGTAATAAAATCATTATTGTGCACCTGCTAAAACAGAAACTAAATCAAGGAGTCTTAACACAGAAACTGCAGTCACGGGACTTCATGTGCCCAGGAAAGAGCATATGTACTGGTGGGCGTGGATTTGTGGGTCCCATAGGAGCCCGGGCATCTTTGACACCCCTTCGGGCTTCCACACAGTCAGCTTTGCCTCTGCCTTCTCCAGTGAAGGGCTCAGGGATGTGGGAGCCCCAGGTTGTCCCTTCACTCCTCACCCCTGCTTCTCTCTGTCCTCTCTGCCCACACAAGTACCTTTCCCCGCTTTGTACTCAATACCAAATTCTAACCTCATGGAGTCAGTGGAGCTCAAAGATGGGTTTTTAAATGTTCAGGAAGCGGAAAGGAGGATTTATTAGGATAGCCCCTGCTTCCCCAGGAAAGTAAAAGACTAAACACCTGCTGATGCCAAAGCTGGGTTTCAGCCCCTTCATATAAATGCAAATTCCTATGCAGTTAGGTCCCCTGCCTAAGTCTTAGAAAACACTCCCCTCTCCCCCTACTCTGGTGCTAGAAATCAGAAGCTAATCAGGCTGGGGTGCTAGTGTTATACTTTGCAAAGTGAGGTCCTGGGGCTCTGACCCTGGCTGTCAGTGTGTCAGGGAATGCTTGGATCAAACAATGCCAAATAAATGTAGTTCTCTTTCGATCTTAGTTTGTATGTGCCTTTAATGTTTAACTTAGCTACTGTGGAACTTTTAAAATAGAATGTCCAGGAAGTACTTTTGAGCAGGGGGAGAGGGGTAGAGATTTAGAAACATCAATGAGAGAGGAACATCGATCAGCTGCCTCCTGCACACCTCCTACTGGCGATGTGCCCACAACCAAGGTATATGCCCTTGGCCGGATTCGAACCTGGAACCTTTCAGTCCGCAGGCCGTTTGTATGTGCCTTTAATGTTTAACTTAGCTACTGTGGAACTTTTAAAATAGAATGTCCAGGAAGTACTTTTGAGCAGGGAATGTCCTATAGGGACTGTCACCGAACTCCTTTTGATAGGAAAGAGCTGGCACCCTGACTGTGCAGACCTGTGGTGTGATAGGCAGAGGGGACTCACAGCTTTCCTCCACCTCGCTGCCCACTCCATGCCTGGCTTGTATATATGCAGATGCAAACAAGAAGGGTATAATCGGAGCAGCTGCTTTTTGAAACTGCTTCTTAAAATGCAAAGCACACATGTCTAAACCTGGTTACTAGTTTTTTGTAAAGAACGCAATATTCAAATGTAAATCCCAGCAACACCAGATTAGTTGGATGCATTATGCAATATCTATTTGATGAAATTTCTTCAGCCCTTGAAAGTGACACTATAGAGGCACAGCTGGTAGCATGGGAGAAAGTACAAACCAAATCAGTGGAATGCACAGATTGGTAATATGCACATACTAAACATATCCAATATGTATACGAACATATAGGCTGTACAGGATCTCAAAATCTCATTTCAGAATTCTGAAGGGGACATTAAAATTAGTTCCTGTACAAACAGGCTCTGGATAGAGACAGAAAGCAGATGAGTGGTTCCCAGGGGCTGGAGAGCGAGGGGCAGGAGTGACTGCCCGTGGGTAGGGGTTTTGTGGAGTGATGAAGATGTGGTGGAATTAGGTATCCGTGGTGGCTGTGCAATTTTGAGAATATTCTAAAAAATACTAAATTGTATACTTGCACATGGTGAATTTTATGGTATTTGGATTATATCTCCATTAATAATAATAATACACATATTTAAAAAACCAAAAATAAACAAGCGACTACAATAGTGACTATTTCTGATGCCCCAAATGTCTGGCCAAGTTTTCTAAATAGTTTTGTTAACTTAAACGGTGAGGATAGAGTAATTCTCGGCATGTAGTGTCCATATATAAAATGTGGAATATCGTTATCATCACCACCATTATTATTTAGCTTAATTTTTTTTACAGTTTTACTTTTAAACAAATCAGTAGATTATATTGTCTTGGACATTTTTCAATTGTTTCTAACAGATCACAGAATGTTCCTTATCTGAGTTACTGCACATACTAAACCATCTCTAATTCTTTGTGGAATATGAAATGGTTAAAAGAAAAAAACCATATGCATACATATAAAAACCTCAGTGGGTGACTGAGTTTGAAAATTGTCCTTTCGGACCAAATCTGAATCTCTAAAGTTGGCGAATCTATGTTTTTCCAAGTGTCATTCTTATACTACCTGCATGAAAATTGATTTTGGTGTTAGTTTTTAAAAGAAAGTTGATGCCTAGCCCTTATTCTAAACCTGCTGGTTTAGAATCTGTGGTGGGGCTTGGGGATCTTCACTGTTAATAAGCACACCCACGATTCTCTTCAGAGTGTAGATACTCAATAGGTGGTGATGGCCACATCAGCTTGACCAGCGGACATCAGCCTTATAGGCAGCTCCTCCCGGTAGCAAAGCAGCATCTGCCATAGTCAGCCATCCGGTTCGGAAAACTACACAAGTCCGAGCCCTTCATGTTTTGCAATCCGCATGGTTGCGCGTTGCCGGGCAGCATTTGCCAGCCTGCGCTGAAAAGCACAGTGACCATCCTCTCTATCTCGCCTCTGTGTTGGCTGCTGGTATCCGCATGATGCCAGGGCTCCAGGCCCTTTCTGCCTCATGCTGGGTGCTAATAACAGTACGCACAGTAATGACCTCTTCCCCAAAGCTACTGCTGTTACTGTCAACACCATGTGCCACAAAGATCGCCTGGTGAACACAGAGGCGCTTTAGTGTTTTTTTGTTTCAGGGGCTTTAAATGTTGCTTTGCAAAGAGACAAGGGTGTAGTGGAAGAGGGAAATATTGAAGTAAAAAAGCGACCACTTGCCGAAACCGGTTTGGCTCAGTGGATAGAGCGTCGGCTTGCGGACTGAAGGGTCCCAGGTTCGATTCCGGTCAAGGGCATGTACCTGGGTTGCGGGCACATCCCCAGTAGGAGATGTGCAGGAGGCAGCTGATCAATGTTTCTCTATCATCGATGTTTCTAACTCTCTATCTCTCTCCCTTCCTCTCTGTAAAAAATCAATAAAATATATTAAAAAAAAAAAAGCGACCACTTGTTTCTTGATTGATTATTAACTCTGCTTTTGAGGTTAAAACTAGCAGAGCTCTGCTCTCCACCAGGCTACTGTTGCCGAGATTTGGGTGTCCCTAGGAGTCGAAAAAACAACCTCTTTCTTCTGGTCTCAGCCATATATCACCGTGTCACCTCACGCAGGCATAGCTGTGATCGCTGCGTTTATCAGCTGTCCCTGACACCCCTCCCACTGGAAGCAGCCCCCCCCCCCAAAAAAAAGCAACAACTCCTTACTCTGTTGCCTTATTTGATTTCCTTCAAGGCATTCTCCACCGACTTTTATCTGTATGTGTGTTTGTGTCCCTGCACCCTTGTTGTCCCTGCAGTCCCTCCAGACTGGGAGCTCCCTGAGTACCTGCATTTTGTCCTCGGTTGTTCACTGTGGATCTCCTGGGTGGTGCGGGGAGGAGATGGAGATGATAATGGAACTTCCTTTGATAGAACAAATCACTGCTCCTGTTTCTACCTTCAGTTGACATGAAGTAGCAGATGATATGTACTTGTCTTCCTGTTTGCAGTCAGGGGGCTGGGCTTCCTGGAATTTCCATCAAGAATATCCCGAGTTCCAAGGTGTCACTGACAAAGAACAAAATTTCCACCATTCGAGTATCAAAACCATACTCCAGCGTGTGATTCCAGCTAGCCAGCTCCTTAAGGCAATGTTAGCTCTCTCCTAGAAAAAGGGATGCTGCTGAGTAAGTTTAGTGTCAGCTATCTTTTGGAACAGTTGAGTGGGAGGGAGTTTGAGGTATATTAGAGAGAGAGATTTGTGGCAGGAAGATAATCTACAATCTCATAAGAGCTATTTATAGATTATGCTTGCTTACACTCTTCTGTGTTTATGGTGCTTGAATCCTCCACTTAGATATTTAATTTTAAGGTATTAATGCAGTGGGAAGTGTTTCTTAATAACCGTTGAGATATTAGCAATTACTTTTCAGATTGCTTAGGGAAGAACAAGAAAAGGATTCTTTAAGGAAGTGTGATTAAAACAAACAAACAAAAGGAAAAAACGAAACTCTTTCGTTCACTGAGGAGTTTCTGTGGTTCTAGAACAGATTTTCTACATGGAGATTTGGTAATCATTTTTTTTTCTTTTTTGTTAATACTCATCTGAAGAAACAGTTTCCATTGCTTTTCAGAGAGAGTAGAAGGGGGAGGGAGAGAGAAAGAGAGATACATTGATGTAATAGACATACATTGACTAGTTGCCTCCTGCACGCACCCCAACCAGGGCTGGGGAGCAAACCCGCAACTCAGCCCTTGACTGGGAATCAAACCAGTTACCCTATGGTGCTCAGGCCAACACTCTAACCATTGAGCAACACTGGGCAGGGTGGTAATCGTTTTAATTCCTGAACACAAAGAACATTTTAGTTCTTCATAAAGTCCAGCAGTTAATGTAGTTTGGTGTCCGTCAGAGGTTCCATAGCAATATTAGTTTTACTAAATTACTAGCTGTGTGCCTTTGGGCCAGCTGCTTAACCTCTCTGAACATGCATTCCCACATTTCTCAAAGGGGGGAAACCCTACTTATTGTATTGAGTGATGGTGAGAAGACACCTACCATATACTGTCCCTGGGGCTTTATGCATGTTTTTAACTGTCATCTTACCCTTAGTTTCTTAATTAAAATCATACCCTTAGTTTCTTAGGCGAAAGCTAGGTTTCAGGAGACTGTACCTGGCATTGGAATTGTTTGTGGCTTTGATGAGTTGATTTACTTATTATACACTGAATTCTCTCACTACTACTTATTGCCTTTTAGCTTAAATTCTTGAGAAATCTTTCTCTTGAACATATGAATTGTGCTACTTGGATATCTAGTTTGAACTTGCTATAAAGTAACCTCTTGAGCATTCAGAAATCTGTCTTATTAATTGGGAGGAAAATCTCTCTCCTGATATTTTTAGCCTCTGGTAATGAGCAAGACATGGTTCTGAGCCAGTAGTACTTCGCAATGACTTGAAGTTGGTTTTCACAGAACAGAAACCTGCCTGCCCACTGTGCAGAGCTGAGTCAGTAGGCGGGGTGTGGGAGCCAGGACTCTGCATTATAAGAGACACCCTCAGTGACTCCATGCATACGTCCCTCCAAGTGCAAAGCCACTCACCAGAGAAGTGACAAGATGAGGAGGAATCTCCACACAGCAGCTTGATTTCAACCCAAACCAATTCTCTATGCACAGAAAGGAGAAATCGACAGTTTAAGAATGAAAATCATTTCACTTGACTGTTATTTATTAATTTCATCTAGAGAAATTTCAAGAGAGCAATAATTTGTCGGAAAACTTTTTTCCTTTGATTAAAGCCGTGGTGAAAGTGTCTTGCCTAAGTTGACACCTAATGCATGGATTTACTGCGGGAAGAATTAGTATCTTCAGGATGGAGTAGCTTTTATGTTGTGGAATTGCCTTACAATTTACATCTCTGCTTGCAGAATGAATCCAATTTGCCTGAGTTCGGTAAATCAAAAACAATGTCTGTGCTTAGGGGTTTGGGTGTACATGTGGGAGGGGGACACCTCCAAGCCCACCTCCCCCTCTGGCAGGTACATGTCTCCGACCCTCCCTCCCCTCCTAGTGACTTGGAGTCAAAACCCCTGGGCCCAGGCTCTCCAGCCAGTAGCAGGGACCATGGCCCTCTTGTCTCCTGTGGGAAACTTTCTCTCTCCTACTAAACCCTCAAGTCCTCTTCCAAGTAGCTATTAACTTATTGCATTTTTCCGTTTCCAATTGGTTAATTTTTATTCACATGATGCCATTTGGGTCAAAGCATGGAAAGAAAGATTAACCAAGCCCCTTGGTATTCTCCTGTCCCTATTTATTACATTTCTTGCTCTTTCAAGCTCACAGGCAGCTTAGGTGGGACATGGGAGGATGTTGAAGATGGAGTATATCATCAGAATTAAAATATTTTGATGAAGAGGGAGGACCCTGGCGGCAGACAAACTTGTTTCAATCCCAGAGACATGGTCTACCAGTTGTCTGGCCCAACAAGAGTCAACCATCCCTAGTTCTAGCATCCATTTGCAGATTTATAAAGCCAGGGATCTTGATAGTATCCAACTTCCCAGCATTGTTGTGAAGACCAAATGGATTAATGCATGCAAATACCTTTAAAATAGTACTTGGGGTGGGGTGGGAGGGAAGGGGATCTTAATATATGGTGACAGAAGATTTGACTTTGGATGGTGGGCACACAGTGCAATATACAGATCTTATAACATAGAAACACACACCTGAAACCTACATATTCATGTTGACCAATGTCACCCCAATAAATTTAATTTTAAAAGAGGAATAAAATAGTACTTGGCATGTAAGAACATCTCAATAAACGTTGGTTATTAGTTTTATAATTTTCACTTAATCCTCACAACCCTCAAATGTGGGCCTTAATAGTTTACCCTTGGGGAAACCAAGATTTATAGAGGTAAAGTGACTTAGGAAAAAACACTCATAGTTGGCAGGAGAGGTGGGATTCAAACCCAGACCTTTCCAAAGCCCAGCTCCCAGGATATCAAGTGGCCAGCTGTTCCTACACACCTTGCCCGAAGCCAGCACGGTCAAAGGTCTGCAGGAGAGGTTTTGTAAATATCTGTCACTCTAAAAACAAATTCATCTGTACTGCTTTGCTCTGCTTGGAATAGTAACAATACCCAGAGGGCTGTCCTTGCTTAATTTATTGCTAAGGTGAAGGTTAACTAACTTAAATGTTGTTTTATTGCTGCATGTCATTTTTTAGCAGAATTCTGTTTTAGATGTTTAGTTTTCTATTAGTGCTACCAAACAAATTCCTTTAGCAATTAGAGGCTCTAACATAGCAAAGTGGATAATTATGAGATTTGTAACACACACAAAAAAATGTAGCAAATACTGCAGACACATTCTTAATGACAAATAGACCATCTCTTACATGTGTGCTCAGAGTTTGGGGTTTTATTTCATCACTTTCAAATCCAAGATCCTGTGAAAGTCAAAGTGCTTTATAGACCCTAAAATGCTACATAGCTGTCGGGTGTTATTAGTCAGAATCACCTCCTTACCTGTGTCGATGTGGTGAGGGCAGTTACTCACTATTGCCATTTGCTATGGGACACTCGGTGCTCAGGAATCGTTGAAGGGGGTCCTCTCTCTCACTATTTTGCTCTGTATGTTTTGACCTGGGAAAGAATTTATAACATTTTCTAATTCCATAACTAGCCCATTGTAGGTTCCAAGTTTTAAACCTGTGACATCTAAATAATTGGCTTGTCTAAAATGTCAGTTCTGTAAAAGGGGTTAAAAAGGAAAGAAAAGGTAAAATTAACTCAGATCAATTAATCATGCCACAAGGATTCTGTAGTTTTGATTAAATACAAGAGCTTGATTGGGGTTCAGTAGATGAGCCATCTGGTCTAGACCATATCACATACCTTAAGTACAGGATGGGGAGTGTGCAGCCATGAAGTAATGTGTGCTTTGGTCAAAATTGGCCCCTTCAGTCCAGGCAGATCCAGATGATGCTGTGGACTTTGCTTTGGGAGTTGTTAACAGGAGAAATAATAAAACATAAAATCAGGTTACTTAAAGGCTACGCACATAAGTTTAAAAAATGCAAATCTGTATGGCACTTAGAGAAATGGACACGGATAGGGTCAGGATGCCCCAAGGGAGGTAGCGAGGAGAAGGAGCACACCACTGGGTGTAATGGTACCAGGGACCTTCAACACCACAGATACTGTTCTATTCTTAGGTTGGTTAATGTGCATCATGTATCATTACATTATTTATATGTTTAATATCTTGATATTATAAATGTATTTTAAAATATGTAGCTATCTCTATAATTGCTATTCCACAGGGACCTCATTGGATGAATTTTTCATTAAGAAATGACTATTAACATTCATTCTGTTCACTTTATATCTTCAGGGTGGAACTAGTTCTCATATCTCCTATTTCCAAATGGCTGATGATGGGGCCCGAAATTGATTTTTGAAAGGCCCACCGTTGTTTCTAATGGTTTCCCAGATTCATGAACCGCTGTTTATATAAATACATTTCAGTTCTTGGCTCTGGATGACCCAGATTTGATTTTCACTCCCATATTCATTTTGAATTATTTAGTCCCTTTCAGGGACTCTTTTTTGCCCCTTTGCCAAAGCCATTGATAAAGTAATTCTCAAGCCCCAAAGGGCAGCTAGAAGTGTAAGGATTTGATGACTGAGCCTGGGTAGGATGGAAACCGGCTTAATGAAGAATAGATATGATAACGTGCAGAGCCACAGACATGAAAGAATTAGAATAATGACCTTCCTGATGACAGACATTTGCATGAGAAATGTTGGGTTGGTGAGGATCTGCAATGGCCCTCAGGCCAGCACAGTGAGAACTCTCCCGTCTTCCACGTGAATTATGGGAGTGCTGGGAAAGGGTAATTTTGAAATTCTAACTTCACGTGTCATGAGCTGTAGTCTCATGGCAGGTCCGCTCCCTGGAGAAGCCTCCCATCCACCAGGATCAGGGAAATAAAGACACCAAGGCAGGAATCCAATAGATTCATCCCAAACCTCAGCGGAAAAGGACAAAACAATGGTTCCAGATCCTTCTGAACTCAGTCAACATACAGATAATAATGTTGCATTCTGGTAATGCAAACCATTGCTCTCCCTGATAGTTTATTCTAAATAAGATTTCCTTATTCCTGATCTTACATGAAAAATGAGCATGAAGTTGCTTAGGATGCTGACCTTGCCTACGTGATTTAGAAGAATAAACAACATTGAGTGAACAAAGCAAACTCACCAAATAGACTTTTACTTCTTGGTGAAATCCATTTAGCCTAATGTTCACATTCAAACTGCCCACCCTGGGTCTGTATATCACTACCTGTTCCCTAAAATATATTTCTTAACCTGCCGTGTAGGCACCCTGAGAAGCAGCCCAACAGGGCCTCCTCTTGGTGTTTCAGTTCATCTGTTGGTTATAAATGCTATAAATTCCCAGATGTAATCAGGGTCTAGCAGTTATAATTTTGATGAAACTGTTCAGCCATGGAAAGAGTAAATGCCATTCCAAGCTCAGCTCTGTCATCAGATGTCCAGAGATGGAACTCACTCTTGAGGAAGATACTCAGAGCCCCGGATAACTCAGAATCCCAGAGGGGCAAGTGACCTTGGAAGTCATGTAGCATCGTCACCTATGGTACAAATGATCTCCCTCTGTAACCTTCACATTGGTCCTTGATCTGCTGCTGTACCTGGAGACCAGTTCTGAGCAGCTCTGATCTGTGGTTGATGATGACAGCTTCCTCACTGCCGAACCCTGCTCCTGCCTCCCAGGAAGTGAGCATCCTTCCCGCTCCTGTTTTACTCCCTGGCATTCAGTCTTGAATTTGTTATTCCAATGCCTGCTACGTGCCAGGTGTTTTCACAGGTCTGTCAGACCAAGAAGAATGAGACCCAGTCCCTGTCTTTAAGGAAAGTCTTTAAAATAAATGGCATCATGGGGAAGACTGGGGAGGTTTAGAAGTTGTATAGCTCATATTAATTCCTCTGCTCGTGTTTATTGCCTGCAGTGTGTTAGGTGCTGCTGGGCACTGGGGTACAGAGGGAAGGAGGCAGACAATTTCAGCTTATTGTTTACCTTCCTTTTGCACCCAAATGAACAAATAACGTGATTGCAGATCTTGAGGGGTACTAGGAAGGCTGTGAAAGGGACTTCCCAGGGGGCAGTGGTTGAATAGAGGGGTCGTAGCTGCTTTAGAGAGGGTGGTCCACCCCCTGGACAGGTGACCTGTAACTGAGACCCGAGGAGTGACAGGATTGAGCCAGGTGAAGAGTGGGAGAGAAGCAGCTTGTATTTTGGGCAGAGGAGGCAGCAGTGCCGGTGAGCTGGCACATTCTAGAATCTAGGACAGTGATGGCGAACCTTTTGAGCTCGGCGTGTCAGCATTTTGAAAAACCCTAACTTAACTCTGGTGCCATGTAACATATAGAAATTTTTTGATATTTGCAACCATAGTAAAACAAAGATTTATATTTTTGATATTTATTTTATATATCTAAATGCCATTTAACAAAGAAAAATCAACCAAAAAAATGAGTTCGCGTGTCAGGTGATGGTGTCATAGGTTCGCCATCACTGATCTAGGAGATTATGGAAGGCCCGGTGGCT
Organism: Myotis lucifugus; assembly: GCF_000147115.1. Taxonomy (NCBI): domain Eukaryota; kingdom Metazoa; phylum Chordata; class Mammalia; order Chiroptera; family Vespertilionidae; genus Myotis; species Myotis lucifugus. The sequence goes on from NW_005871103.1 coordinate 6,460,011, forward strand.
GGAGAGAGCGGTGATGGGCAGTAAGTTTGAAGAGGTGGACAGGAGAGAAGTTATATAGGGTTTTGTACATGCTGCGAGGAGTTTTCATTCTACTTTAAATGTATTCGGTGTTTGGAGTATATTCTAAAGCAGTGGTTCTCAACCTTCTGGCGCTTTAAATACAGTTCCTCATGTTGTGACCCAACTATAAAATTATTTTCGTTGCTACTTCATAACTGTAATGTTGCTACTGTTATGAATCGTAATGTAAATATCTGATATGCAGGATGGTCTTAGGCGACCCCTGTGAAAGGGTCCTTCAACCACCAAAGGGGTCATGACCCACAGGTTGAGAACCGCTGTTCTAAAGGCAAAGGATATTTCATTTGCACCAAATATGATGGGTCACCCTCATTGACTTGTGTTTTTAAGTTTCCTAGCCCACTTTCTAGAACTTGAATATTTGTCTCATATCTGTATGGGCGCCATGGCTCTCTCCCCAATGTACCTGTGCGCTGCTCCATTATTCAGCAGCCGAGAAGGTAGGACGTGGTTGAATCCATCTCTAGCCTCAGGTGTGAACCCTGTCTGGTCTAATGCGGGGATCCGCAAGCTTTTTCGTGGAAGGCTAGATAGTAAACACGTTAGGCTTTGCGGGCCAGGTGGTCTCTGTCACAATTATACAGCTGCCTTTGTAGCAGGAACGCAGCCCCGGAAAATATGTAAATGAACTTGCATCAGTGGGTGTGACTGTGTTCCAATAAAACTTTATTTATAGAAATAGGCAGGGGGCTGGATTTGGCCCAGGGGCTATAGCTTATCTATCCGTGGCCTCAGCCAATGTTCTCTGCCAGAGCAATGACTTCATTCATCCCGACCTAAGCCACGTAGAGGGTCGGACTTCCTGGGCTTTAGGGGTGGTTGTCCCCAGCCTTTTGGAGGACTTGTCTCCATTGCTGGCGGGAAGGGGTGCTTTCTCAATCACTGCCACCCGATTCCTAGGGCCACCTCCCTCAGAATGGCACAGAGGCTGCGGCATGGCAGAGATTAGAAAGAAGTGGGATCCTTGGTGACATGATGGGGTGGCTGAATTCACCGGCCCCAAAGCTTGCACTGCCCCTTGGACTGTTTGGGTAGGCGATCCAATAACGTCTCCTGCTGTTGAAGCCAGTCAGAGTTGAATTTTCTGCTACTTCCAGGGGAAAACATCCCCACATAGATCATCTACTCTGAAATCATCACTTATTGTTACTTCTTAATATGCTTAAGTGGCAGTTTGCGTCAACAGTTTCTAAAATGCTTCCGTATATCTGCAGTGCTCATCACAGGGCAGTAGGTACCCGTGAGCGAAAGCCTGTGAGTCAATGGCCCTCGAAGAGCTTAACTTCCAACAGGCTGTCTTCGGTGCATGACCACAAGGTAATTCCATTAACTTTAACGATGGTGGTGCTGCACAAAATGGGCCTATCCTTCCCCTTCTCTTGAGCATTAAATCTTATCTTGCAGCTAATTCTTCAGGGTAAGGTGTGCGCACTGATGCCATTCACTTCTTGGCCTTTATTAATAATATGCAAGGCTCTCTCGCTCTCTCTCTCAGGGAGGGAGTGCTGAGTACATTAAAAAGGAACCCACAGCCCCAATTGTTGACTGTGAGGAAACCCCAGAGTCAGGGACATCAATGGATTAGTATTGACTGTTGCAAGATCCACTACAATGATAAACATTGCTCAAAACAATTACCGTGGCCACTTCAGCAATTATTAAATCTATAACTTGCTTTGGAGCCTGGCCTCAGAGATTTAAATAAAGTGGCAGAGAGAGGAAAGTTGCATTTTAGGAATGTGACAACCAGAGCCAGGATTGAAAGTTTTATGGTTTAATTTTCTTTGCGATCTAATTGAGAATAACTATTGGATTTCTAAGAAGTGAGCTTTGATTTGGTTTAGGTGTCAGAAATAAACTGGAAATATGGGTCAGTTCGTACTTTTCTGAGAGTTTTTCGGGATGGGGAGAAGGTATTCCTTGCAAGGAATGGCTTTCCTGGGTGGTCCTCTGTCTTGCCTTTTGTGTTATTTCCTGGGTGGTCCTCTGTCTTGCCTTTTGTGTTATTTCCTGTGTTCAAGTTATACCTTATACCTGATGCTAGCCAGCTCTTCCCAGAGACTTGCTTTTTACTTTCTTCATCAAATGTGTCAATTTTCCCCCCTTTAGGGATAAATCAATTCAAAATGAAATGACCCAGAGCATTCATTTTTCACCATCTAGTAAATGAGTCTCTCTAAAGCAGCGGTTCTCAACCTGTGGGTTGCGACCCCTTTGGGGGTCGAACGATCCTTTTACAGGGTCGCCTAAGACCATCCTGCATATCAGATATTTACATTATGATTCATAACAGTAGCAACATTACAGTTATGAAGTAGCAACGAAAATAATTTTATGGTTGGGTCACAACATGAGGAACTGTATTTAAAGGGCCAGAAGGTTGAGAACCACTGCAAGAATATGAGGTCCTCCCTTATCAACCCAGGCTTCATGAAATCCTTCTCTTACGTGGAAGTAGTGGGGAACTGTTATCTTTTCATCCCTGGTGGGCCACTGGGCAGTGTTTGCTCTGGAAAATGTACTTTGGCATGTTTATAGATTCCTGGGCATATTCTCTGAAGATCTAGCCTGGAGTAGGACTGCCTGGTTTACATATCGGACCCACAGCAGGTTGGAAGAGGCTGCTCGCGGCATCATCTCATCCATTAGCCATTAGAGTAGCTGATGGGAAGCCTGCCCTCGGCTGCCCTCGGACGACAGCACCCCGCTGGCTGGGTTTTCAGGAATGGATTGGCTCCTCTTTCGGCTCACTTCAGGAAAATAGAAAAGCAATTTGCACAAAGATAAAGGAGATTTCACAGCGATCTGTGCAGAACTGGCTAACGGGTTTCTCCAGACAGTCAGCGAAAGCTTGAAAACCCAGCTGAGAAATGATAAATTACTGTAACTGTCCTAATTATCCTTTGACACTCTGTTGAAACCTGACTAAATTTTGCTGAAACCTACATATAGGAAAGAAATTTAATATTCAATAAATTATCATAATATAAATGCTAAGAGAGAGAGACAGAGAGACAGAGATAGAGAGAGATGACCACAGCAGAAGGGCTCACATTCATCAATCAACAGTTCCCTGAGCAAGAGGTCAAGGTAGGGTGGGGGGGAATGTGTTCAATAAATTATCATTTTAATTGCAAACCTAATTGATTATACTCAGTATGCTCATCAGGTTAAAGAAGACTGCGTCAACTGCCAAGGTCATTACATTAATAGACATGGTAAGCATGTAATTTGTGATCATTTGATTTGTGAACATCACATTCTTCTCTGTAAACAGCATAAGCAACATGCTAGCTTTAAAAGGTCACACAATGACTACATTTGTGTGTTTCTTTGTAGTTTAGTCCAATCATCTTGCATTAACCCATCTTTTATGCTTTATAGTCTTAGCTCATCCAGTGTATAAATCCATGAAAAACTTGTCCAGTGATGGCAGCTTACTTTTTACCAGCTCTCTTATCCCATTTGTGGATAACTCCAGTTAGAAAAGTTTGATTTTTCCCCCCTGCTCTTCCTCTTCCTCCGCACCCCTGTGAACCTGCAATCACAAGACTGGAATCTCTGATCTCTCTCTCTCTCCCTCTCTCTCTCTCTCTCTCTCTCTCTCTCTCTCTCTCTCTCTCTCGTCTGGATTAATTCTGTACTTCCCTCCTTCTGATAAACTTTGTAGGAGTTGGAAGGAGTGTGCTGTTCTTCCCTAAGGCATCACCAGTGCCTTTAACTGACCACACAATGTGTGGTTTCTTCTCCTTTACCAAAACTCGTTCCCCACATCTGGTGTTCTCGGTCTGGTGACCCTTCTGTCCTAAAACATGCTGCCTAGAGTCACATGGAGGCATCCAGAGGGCATAGGAGCAAGTGCTTCCTGCAGATTTCGGAGCCCAGTAGGCTTTCAATAAATGTCCATTGGGTCTGAATGTTCTTGCTGCAATGAAGCTGTAGAAAGTGAGAGGGTTAAGATCTTGTGGACAGGCACTGCTGTAAGGTGAAGTGTGTTCCCTCCTTGTTGGCATTTTGAAGACCACCAAATCTAGGCGGGGAGACTGGATCTTGTGAGGTCACTGTCCTCAAGACCAATTGGTCATCTGGAGAGCGGCTCTTTGATCTCACTGTGGACAAATGCTAACAATGGCATGAATTCTGAACTAGTATTCCTAACTAAGGGGTGTCCTATGGGGTGCTTTACACACCTGGGGTGTGTGCAGAGACTGACCTTTCTCATGTCTAGGACCCATCAAGCTTTCATGCCTTCTAGCAGGAGTACAAAAGGCAACTGGGACCCTTTGGATGCTGGGGTGGTAATTACAGCATAAGTTAGTGAAAAGCAGAGGGATCATAGAGTGTTTCAAGTATGAAAGCTTTTTCTGTAGAAAAATTCAGGTACACGTAGATTTGCACCTAATTCAGGGTTCCCCTGATGCCTGTCCATGGACTGCCCAGCTGCGCTTTCCTGAGTGGCTTTCCACCTGGCACTCGGGCGATTATTGTTAGTAGCCTAAATCGATGGGATAAGGCTTGAGGCAGGTCACCAAGAGCCATGTCCTCTCCATCGGAGATATTTTACTTCTTGAGATGTCTCCCTCACTCAGAAGAATGGTTTGTTCTGAGGATGCAGTCGGGCTCCATCACTGTGAGAGGCGTGGCTTTAGGCTAGTGGTTTAACTCTGTCCTTGCTTCTTTGCCCGTGAAACTGGAGTAAGAACATGGCCTCCTGCATGGGATTTTGTGAGTATTACATGAGGTCATGGATGGGAGACTCTTTACTCAGCGCTTGGCACACTGTTTTATTCATCAGTTATTTCTTGAGACCCTACTGCCTGCCAGCTTCTGTTCCAGCATCGGTGGTGACAGCCCTGGAACAAGGCAGGTTGGTCCCTGCCCTCAAAGAGCATTGTCCCACTTACCTGTCACTATCCCCCAGCTCCGCCATCACCCCTGCGTTCAGAGACTCTGAGGAAAGCATTCAGAGGAGTGAACGTGGACTGCAGGCAGGTGACTTTCTTTAAAAAAATATATATATTATTGATTTCAGAGAGGAAGGGAGATGGAGAGACAAAAACATCAATGATGAGAGAGAATCATTGATCGGTTGCCTCCTGCACGCCCCCTTCTGGGGATCGAGCCAGCAACCTGGGCATGTACCCTTGATTGGAATCAAACCTGGGACTCTTCAGTCCGCAGGCCAAAGCTCTAGCCACTGAGCTAAACCATCCAGGGCCAGGCAGGTGACTTTCAGTCCCCACAGCGAGTGAGTCACCCTGTTAATGGGCCCAGAATTCTCATTGACTGTAAGCATGTCATTTCTAAGCAATCTAAGCAAGGGAGTCATGGAACAGAATGTGCAAAGCTTGCTCTTCATGCTGAAAACACTGAAGTCTGCCGAGGGGTGGGGGGAGAGGCCTGGGGCCGGGAGTGTATACTCCCTCCAGGCAGGTTATCTGCGAAGCAGGGCCTCTAAGACAGGCCTGTGCTTCAGGAAAGAGCGATTGGTAGCTTCCTTGCATCATGGATTCTTAACAAAATGGGCAAAAGCATGATTGAAAAATTATTTCCCCCACAGGACATTCAAAATGGAGCATTATTCTGATGTCACATTTGCATAACAGAAGGTGAGGACTGTTTGAACCTCCCTGGGAAGATCAGGTGTAGCCTTCAAACCTTAAACAGGCTCACAATTCCCAGGAACTCAATCCAATCAGCTGTTAAATGTTACTCTCCTCCTCCTGAGCCTAAGTTAGAGTGAAGAAACCTAGGAGTTGAGAGTTAAGGTTTGAGATTTGAGAATTAAAAAGTTTTGACTTAAGAGAGTTACATCTCAAGTTAAGTTTAAGAAAGTGAGGCTGGAATTGAGTTTGGAGTTAATTTGATGAGGTGTTGCTACTTTTTGTTTTTTCCCCTTTGTTGCTGGCCCATGGGTTTCACGTGTGGCTTCCTGCTGCACCAGCTGATTTCTGTTATTCTGGGCACCACGGCCAGGGGCGGAGCTGGGAGCACTCAAAGCTCAGAGCTTTGGGGCCCTGGTGGGCAGTTTCCCCACCGCAGTGGAGCTGAAGGCTGTGCTGTGGGCAGGACCCCGCTCCCTCTGCTCAGGGTAGCAGTGCCCACCTCTGCCTCCTGGGACTGACCCCCGAGAACATCTGCTAGAAAACACTCCTCCATCTGCTGTGTTCCGGAGGCTTCGTGGCCAGAACACAAGCAGGTATTTGGTCCAAGTTGCTTAGTGAGTAGACGGGGGGAGGGACTATTGCAAAATGCTGCGTCTTGTTAGGAGCATTCCTCCCCCTCGGCCCACACCGCCATGCCCTCAGCACAGCCCTTTGTAGCCGGTCTGGGCTCCGGTCCGTATCTGACGGCTTTATGGAAAGATGCTTGGGGCTGTCCTTTGACTTGTGGGTAGAAACGGGGGTTGATGGTGCAGTGACTCCCTCATGAGACTCTTGCTGGGCTTGTTCGCAGCGGAGGCACCCTTCTACCAGTGTTGCTGGAGGCGTGGTGTGGCCGAAGCTACAAGACCGTGTTCCTCTCGTGAGGGGAGGCCTGGGGTTTTTTTCTCTCCCCTTTTTAAACTCCAGGGAAGAATTTCTTTTTTCAAATGACGCCAGTGTTACTTTTGCGATGATGCTGAGACAGCCCCAGGGGACTCCGGGGGAATGGTGGAATGGGTCCTGAGAGAAGTGTGAGTGCTTTTAAAGGAATTGATGGCCACCTAACCTCTCAGTAACTGGAATGGGCACCTCTGTGTATTAGTAATAATAATAGCGCTTGGCATTTGTTTACTAATTTATAAAGGGCTTCACGTCACAGGCTCTAAATTATTTGTGGGGGCGGAATAGCGCAGCGGGTACAGCTTTGACACCAGAAGGCCCGGGTTAAAATTCCACTCCATCCCTTACCAGCTGTGTAACCGTGAGCGCGTGGTTTACACTTGTCTGTAAAGGGAGATAATGGTAGGACCTGACTTCGTAGAGTTGTGATGACAATCCTAAGAGTATAGGACTTTCCCCCCAGAGCCTAGCATATGGTACGCCTCAGTAAGTGTTAGCTGGCACCCTGTAATTGTGAACACTGTCAATATTATCATTAATGCTCCCAGTGTTATGTGGAGTCGGGATGTCACCAGGCACGGTATCCTGGTTTAAAAGGTGAGGTGCTGAGGCTCCAAGGGAGAGTGAGGTGCTCAAGAGCTAGAATCCGGTGGGAGGCACAGGACAGACTCAGACCCACGGCCTCTCTCACCCAGAAAATGTCGGGGGAATCCAACGGGATCTGCCGGCGCAGCCTGGTTCCTGCAGCCCCGGCCTCATCAGACTGTGGCCAATCAGCTCACCTCCCAGCAACAGCTTTTAAACCTAAACATCTAAACATGGACTCCTCTGTGGCGAGGAGGAGGGAACCAGGAGGCTTCCTTTAAGCAGCAGATTCTCAGGCAGTGCTCTAACCTGGGAAGTGGGAAAGCCTTTTCGCTGGTGTTTCAGGTGTCAGAAATTCCCCGAATCTCAGGCTGCATAGACATCTTTCTTACATTAAAAATGCCTTTCACACCCTGGCCAGTGTGCTCAATTGTTAAGAGTGTCGGCCATCGCACCAACAGGTCTCAGGTTCAGTTCCCAGTCAAGGGCATGTATCTGGGTTGTAAGTTGGATCCTGGGCCCTGGTCGGGGCACAGGCAGGAGGCAACCGATTGATGTCTCTCTCACATCAATGTTTCTCTTTCTCTCCCTCCTTTCCACTCTCTCTAAAATCAAAGGCAATGAAAAAAATATCCTTGGGTGAGGATTAACCCCCCCCAAAAAAATCATTCCACATTGATACTGTTTTAGAGTATTCATAGCACTGTTTTAATACAGTGCACATAAAACCAGTTTTATCTATTAAAAAATTCTCAATTATTGGTCTAAAAGAGCCTAGGATGGACACTAGCGGACAGTATTGATTGCCTATTTTTTAAGGTGTTGTTCTAAGCTATGAATTTAGAAGCTTCACAGGTATTTGCAATTCTGTGAGAAGAACAGGAAACATCAATAACCCAGAGAGGAGGCAGCGTGTGACAGGACCAGCCGTGAGTGCATGGAGCAAACACCATGGATTTAGCTGGTTAAGGAAGTTCCCCGGGAGAACTTCCTCCCGGGAAACTCTTCCACAAGAAAAGGGGCCGATGATTCATTGTCTGCATGAAACATTAGCAGCAGGAACCACTAGTCAGATTAAATAGGTTTATTTGTGTTTTGGTTTTTAGCAAGTTATTATTTTATTAATAACTTAGACTTTTTATGGGTAGAGTCATTAAGTCCAGTCTTTGAAGAAAAAGAGCATCAGCTTGAAAGACGTTGGTAATTATGTAGCAGATTCATCATCATTGAAACATTCTCTGTCCTGTTGTCAGATTTGGGGCCTGGGTCTTTATACTTTTACTTTTTAAATTAAAATTTTATTTTTCAATTACAGTTGACGTATAACCCACTAGTTTCAGGTATACAACATAATGGTCAGACATCTACATACCTTCCGAAGTGATCACCCCATAAGTCTAGCACCCATGAACCCATCGGACACCATCCATTGTTATTAGTGGTACTGACTTTATTGCTGACGTGGTTGCAAAGTTGTGGTGAATTTCACATGTTCTTTCTGTGCTGAGACTAAGCTGCATGTCGGTATCTGGTGCACAGATAACATCTGTTTCCGGTGCCTTGCTTCTGCTGTACCGAGCATAACACATTATAAAACCCATTGGAAGATGGAAAAATAGAATAAGCTGCTTTGTGCCTCCCTATGTGAAAACTCCAATCAGTGTTTAATAAAACTCAGGTACTCCAAGTTCAAGGATGAATACTAGGTTTTGCCTTATGTTTTTGTCACTGGCTGTTTGCTCCAGTGTCAGGGAATAATGGCCTTGTAGTAGTGTTCTGAAAATCTGGATTGTATACAGTAGTAGGGAAATAATTGGTTTTAGTGGAGACGATATTCATTGATCCAATTGAAATATTCCACAAATCGACTTTAGCATTAGTATTTCTTTATATTAAAACTGGCATCTGTATCCCTGTGGGAAGCTTAATTATAAAAGCCATTTTTAAATGTACAACACCAAGAAAACAGAATCTAAGCCACCCAAGGCAGTTTTATGCCTTTATTTGTGGGGTATTGATGGCAGGCCAGATCTGATTTGTTTAGCTTCAAAGTAACTTTGTGTGGAATAAATAATAGCACTAACTTCTGGAGGGGAGTAGCAGGGAAAATAGCAATGAACTCTGGGATTCCTGTTCTGTATTCTTATCCCATACTGGCTGGTCCTAAGACCTTGGACCAATCTTTCATTGTTCTTTTCTTCTCTCTCTTTCTTCCTTTCCATTTTATCCCCTTTCTCATCTCCTTTTCCCTACATATGTTAGAATGTTTCCAGTTGCAAGTGACAGGAAACCCATTTGGAGAATTTATTGAGTCATATAATCAGAGCATGAAAGCAAAGTTCCTGATTTCAGGTATGGCTTGATCCAGGGACTTCATGGGGTCAGGATCCAGTGTCTCTCTTGCCCTCTCCTCTTTTCTCTGCACTGTATGTAGAGCAAAGGGACAGACAGTAGCCGGGGTAGGGAGAGGGCAGTAGTCGGTTGAGCCTCTTGGCTGACACGCATGCCCAGGAAAAGAGCAGCAGGGAGGTAAGTCTGTTCATAAAGACTCAAGGACCAGGGTCTGTTGTCTGAGTTAAATTCAGAAAGGATTCGGGACACACTGAAGGAATGAGGAAGAGACTGAGATGAAGAGAAAGATACTTCCTAGGAAATAACAAGATAAGCAGTGAAAATAGCAAGATATCTGCTTGAGATTATAAGAGAGCCAGGCTGAGACAAATGAATGTATAAGAAAGTGATAAATATGAGTTAAAAGCAAGGTCCCATTAGCTGAAGGATTGTGGTAAAACCCAGTTGAACCCAGATTTTTATCAGGATCATCTACATTGCAGGCCAAATCCAGGTGAAACACAGAGCAAATGCTGGGTGAAGCATCTCTCTGCCTGGAAAGACCTTAGTCCTTTTCTAAATACCAAAACATCATGAGCAGTCTGTATAGTATTGGGTTTTACTCTGTAAGTTTAAACTCAGAAAGAACATGATTGCCTGTTTGAAAATTCAGGCAAATCTTTTGAAATCTCATTCATCGATTGACTTGGAATTTACTAAGCACCTGCTGCATGAGACCCTATGTCACATGCAGCCTGGTATTGTGTATATTCTGCTAAGTGAAACAGATGTGGTCCCTCACCTCATGGAGCTGATAGACTGACAGCCTGTCAACCCCCAAGTTTACCTATACAGTTCATCTTGGTTCTTAAGGATTGAACCCATAGAAGGATTATTTCTAGAAAAGACAACTAGAAGATGTAATCAACAACCCTATTCAACTCCAAACTCCTTCTCTCTATTATATGTTTAATATTTTTTCCATAAAATAAATACTTCCTGGAAATGGTTATTCTTGATTTATGGGAAAAGCTTTATATGACTATCTTCAAAATGAGTTAATAAGCCAGCAGTATTACCAGTGTTCTAATATGCCAATAGATTACTTAAGTGTCATTTGTTAAACCACTTTGGTCAATAAAAACCTTTTCATTGCTTTCCTCAAGTGGCCGTTGAGCCATATACCACCACCCCGTTCTTTGCTCATGTTGTTCTATCTGCTTTTGGCTGGTGTATATTATTATTAATTATTCTTTGCAGAGTATTAGCCAAGAGTTATCATGATGCAGTAATGGTGGAGATTCACAAAGATAAAATGCTCTAATTAGGGAGCAAAGTTGATGGGTTAGCACTTTTCAAAGTGGCCCGAGATCTCATAAGTGAGCTGGTTCCCCGCATGTACATGCATATAATTTGAAATGCTGGCTGCTTGCTTAATAGGAAACAATACAGTTTCTCTAAGTGCATTTTAAGATTTCACGGCTATTCATTTAATAGCTGATTTAAATGAGCTAGTAACTGATGAAAATCCACAGGAAATAGAATTAGAAATCATTTTGACTAAAGTGCCCAGGGGATGTGGCACCACAAGCATTCCTATCGTCCCTGTCTGCATAGTACCAAGGAGCTCCCTGAGAGCAAACAGATCTCATTTGGATGATTTTGCGAGTTCTTTCCTGGTTGCAAAGATAGCACTCATTCGTTATAGGTATTCTGGAGAATACAAAGGAAGGAAGGAAAGAAGGAGGGAAGGAAGGAAGGAAGGAATTGAGTCCAGCCATGGTTAAATTTATATTTTTGCTACTGTATTTTTAAAAAACTACCACAAAAAGAAGCCTTCATAGAATATAAGGACTTATTTTTATTTCTCAGTAAAGGTTAACATATAAACAATAGCATATAAACAAAGCTTCGCTAGGGTTGACCTATCCCCCCCCCCGACTCTTCCTCTTCATTGTTCTTGAGATAAATGAGTTCTCTATCCAGGGAAAGCCATCCTGTCTTCCTGTCTTGGTCTCTGATGTTTGTGGAGAGGAGCATGCCATTTTGACATAAAGGAATCTGGGAAATTGAACACAATTCATTAAAAGTAAAGCCACGTGAAAATGGAGAGAGAGAGAAGGTGAGGATGGCAGGTAGGCAGGTCCATACCCCTGAGAGGCACTCCCTCTGAGGACTCCAGGTGTGCTTCCTGTGGAACTGTCATAGTGCGGTCTCTCTTTTTTCTTTTTGCAAAACAGAAGCTTCTTTACACCATATTTTGATGCCTCAGACCTCAGCAGGCCTGGCCTCAGAGACACTACAATGCTGTGGTGAGACCTATTGGGAGTGACTCTTGTCTCCTGTAGTCGCCTGTGAAACTGGTTATTGGTGGAGTGAAAGCTAACCTCAGTGCGAAACAGCAGTGCCTTGCTCTAAGAACCAAAGCTGGGATCTTGCTTAATTTCTCAGGTGCTGACCAATGCTTGGAATCAAAGTCTTCTTCATGGAAAGTCAGCCATTTCCTCCCTTTGCAGCCAAACTGAGCTAGTAAGAAGGCTGTCTCCCGTATCCTCAAAGGTGTCCAAGGAATCCAGGCTCACCACCTGTAATACCACCACCTGCTCGGCTGGGCTCAGGGGCCTGACCTATGGAGTATGTTGGTCTTTCCTAAATGAGAAGGCAGAGAAAATCACATTTATCTGTGTTCTCCCATTCTGAAGGACTTCAAATTCACTCACTTGCCCAGGACCCCTTAAAGTCCACGTCTACAGGTCTGAAGGGAGACCCTCTCCATTACCCCCACCTCAAGCTGCCCCTCCATGGGGACAGTCTAGAAAATGCTCAGCGCATCCATTCATATTCATCGACCTGAAATAGTGCATGCTGCCAACATAGGTAGGAGAACTTGTCTCAAAGTAGGCCTTCAAACACCATCTGGCCTTTGCTGGTAGGGCTTCAGCTACTCCAGGGCCTGAATGCAAATCTTCCCCATCTTAGATGCTTGTCCTTCTCCTCCTTCCTCAACTCCTACTCATGTTGAAGACTTTCCCTTAATTTAAGGAAGTCTACCTTCACTTCACAGGTGTTTGTTACTTTATTTCATGGTTTTTATCTCAATTTGAATCTTTAAGGCAGATGTGTGATTATTTGATTAAAATTCATCTCCTCCAATCCATTGTAGGCTCAGGAGAACGGGGCCATGTGTATTCCCCCCACTCAGTCGAGTACATGACACATAGAATGAGTTGAGAACACATCCAAGTGAATGAAAGATGTGATTGAAATGTTTAGAGTCTGTTTATTTAAAAAGGAACATTTTTACACTTTTGCTTTATTTGACTGTGTTATATATATAAACCAACAATAGGTTCTATCAGGGCATAAGAGATTTAAAAAATAAAAATACCAAACAATAGGGAGGTGGGAGAGACATTCATGAAGCTTCTTAAATGTTTAATCCTACCTTTGAAAGGTAAAGTTGGATATGTTCTCAAGCTGCTTCTGCATTTTTAACAAAAGTAACTTTGGAATATTCAACTCTGAAGGTGACCTGCAGGGTCTCCAGTTCGGTATTGATGGTACCTGTTAATTTCACATTCTCCTTTTCTTTTAGATTCCCAGGGAGTCAGAGCCTCACACCTTTTTATTTGAAAAGCTCATATACATTCCCTCTAAACCTCCCACATGTATGACATAATTACCCAGGAGACAAAAGAGTAGGGCTCCTACAGTCAGATATTCGTTCAAGAATCTACGTGAGGCATTGTTCTGTCGTGGGTCAGATTACAACTTGTTCTCTCTTTCAAAATATATTTCAAGTTACATTATTAAAATGCACCATACAGCGTCTTTGTGTAGAAAATCGAAAAGTAGGACTTTAGGTGGGGCAGACTTCTCTAGTACCCCAAGTTTTTTATTTTCCTTGAAGTGTTCCTTCACTTTGAAAAATATAAGTAGGCCATGGAGAGAAATGCCTGATGTGAATTTCTTCTAATAACCCCAAACTCTTCTTTTTAAATTACTACAAAAGCAATTCAGCATTTTTAGTGCCAGACTGATGGGGGGAAAAGTGCATATTAAGCTTTCCTTATTAATTAAAAGCAGTGAGGAAAGAGTCATCCTAGCTTAAGTTTATGAAAACAAATAATGCTTAGAAATGGGTTAGTGACACGAAACTGGGTTTGTGTTCATGTTGGTTATCATTGCCGCGGAAGTGTTAAAACACTGGTGGGCTGCAAGGAAAGGGAGAGTCACAAGATTTTAAATGTGATTTCAAGTTTGACTTGGAAAACCACTCAAGAAAACTCTCCAGAGAAACGATTCTGCTTTTGCCCCATGAGACAAGCAAGATGAACTAATAGATCATCCTCAGCTCTAATTCTCCACCTGTTCACAGCCAGGCTCATTTACACCAGGTGAATGATGATCTGGGTCACCAGCAGAAGTAGCTGGCGTGGTGAAAACTTTTACTGAGTTTCAGAAAAATATTGTATTAGACGTCTTTCTTCTACCCAGAGTCCCTTGAGCTCCAAGGGCGATCCATTCACAGCCATCTATGTGATCTGGCAAAGGGAATGACTCTTTGTAAAGTAACAGAGTAGAAGAAAAATGAGGAAGGTTGGAGAGAAGATGGTCTTTTGAATTTTAATCCTTCTTTGTACATCTGATCTTTCCTAACCATTCTTCTATAAGTAGAGTGCCCTTGAGTTTTACTTGGATAATTTCTTCCTGCTGGAAACTACTTGGTTATCTTAAGGATGTGGCATTTGGGGTCCTTTTTTCTTTACTTCAGGAAAAATTAGCTTGATACAATTTCAGAGTGGGCAGTCATAAATTGTTGTTATAGGGGAGGAAAGACTTTTTCTCTACCCTCCTAAGTACTGTGTCTGCACCTTAGAATTAAACTGACAGAAGACAAACAGGAGAAAAGTATACAAATTTTATTGGATCATATTTTTACATGTATACAAAAGCTTCCATATATATAAAAATGAAGACTCAAGCTAATAGGTCTCAATACGTATATACCATTCTAACAAAGAATGATAAATTGTGGAGACATGATAAGACAAAGGAAAACGGGTTTTGTGCCAGGGGCAGAAAATTGTGGGAAAGTGACAAGGAAATATATGGGGGAAACTAATGGGTTATACGGGTTATTTTTGTAGGATTCTTTACACAGATTCAATTCAGCATCAACTCCTATCTTTTGTTATAAAAATGTTCTCTTCTTCCTGGTACAGGGAGGGTACCTTTCTCACAGGAAACCCTGCTTTTTAGGTCAAAGGGGGAAGATCACAGAACTTCCTGCATCTACCATTTTTAATTGCTTTTAGCTAAAAGAAATAAATAAACAAAATGCCAAAGTGGCATATTTTGGCAAGGCATGTTCTCATCCCCTTCACTCTGAACTCCTAATCTTCAGCATTTGCAGGGAACAAAGGAAGAGGTATTTGTTTTAAAAGTTAATTTCCTTTTCCTTGCCTTCTCTCCCTCTCCCTCTTCCCTTCCTCCCTCCTCGTCTTAACTTCCTCCTCCTCCTTCCCCTTTCTCCCTCCCTCTCCCTTTCTGTGAGGGAGTGATGTGATGTTAAGGGGACCAGGCCCTATAAATTTATCATGGATGTCAGATAGGATTCTTCTTGAGCCCCAGCTCTGAAAGATCCGTCATGCCTGTCTGGAGAACTGTGCCATGAACGATGTTGAGGTTTGGTCTACGGTCAGTGGGAGAGAGAGCTGTGCTCAATTAATGATGTCTGTCAGGGGCAGGTGCCACATATGCTGGCTCATCCTGCTGTGTCCACACTAGTCTCACCTCAATTCCCAGGGACACTTTATTTTTCTGCCTATTTATTGTCCCAGTCTTTAACCATCTGAGTCTCACAGCTAAGGAACTCTTACGGGGTTGGGGTCGGACTCGTTGCTCTGAGGTGGGAAATGTCAAATGGTGGAGATAATCAGAACAAGTAAAATTGCCTTTTGGCATATTCTAACTTATGCACATTGTTTTTCAGGATACAATACAAAACTGCTTTACTCATTTATGCTTTTATTTCAGGATAGGCATGGCTTATCTTTTTCTTAAACCACATAGTTTATTACTTTCTATATACGTGTCAT
This sequence comes from Myotis lucifugus, assembly GCF_000147115.1. Taxonomy (NCBI): domain Eukaryota; kingdom Metazoa; phylum Chordata; class Mammalia; order Chiroptera; family Vespertilionidae; genus Myotis; species Myotis lucifugus. Next base: position 6,475,654 of record NW_005871103.1, read on the forward strand.
GATTTATTTAAAGCAACACTTGTGGTTCTCTAAGGCTTTACAAACACCTCCCATGTCTAGAGTTTTGGCAAATACTCTCCCCAGTCAGTGTAGATAAAATGGAATGTTGTACTATTTGGAAGTCAGAGTTCCTTGTGTTTGAAATGGAGATCCGGTGGTTTCTGCGCACACATCTGAAGTCACCAGTGTGGGTTCAATCCCCAGATGTCAAACAAACAAGACTCATTTCCATGTCCGGAAGCCGCACGCCCTGCCCAGCTGTCAGAGTTGGAGCCAGCAACTCTGCAGTGCCTCTGGGCACAAGATGTCCCAAAAGATTTTTGAAGGCAAATTTTATTTCACTGTCTTATACTGGAAACTCGACTTCCTTCCAATACCTATCTGCTGGCTCCAGTTCTTGGTTTAAGTTTATTACTAGATCACAGACCTCAGCATACCTGCATGGGTGATGGGGAAGCCCAATACTGACCCTGCTCTTACTCCTGAAATTAGGGGCCACACTTAAAGCTGGTGTTGAGAACAAGCTGGTGTTGATATGTAGCCCATGGAATCTGCTTCGCCCAGCCCAGTTGTGCTGGGTATTAAATAAGACTGTACTCTTCATTCTGTCCTTCTGTATTCCCAGCCCCTAGATGAGTACCCACCTATAATAGAGCGTGGTAAGTAGTTGCTGAGTAACCGGATGCGTGTTTTCATAAATTTGCATTACTGGTGGTAGCTAAAGCTGGTGTCTTGGCCATATCCCCTGGAACTCACCCTTGTACATCTGGAGGCCAGTCTATTACAAGCGCCAATTCCTTCTCACCTAGAGGATTTCTCACTAGTGTGGGGGACAGACCTAGGGTGCTGGGGAGTTAATGTCTCCCCAGGAGAGACCCTCTTCCAGCTTCCTTGTCCTTGCGTGGGAAGCTAGGCCTGTTCCAGGCTGAGATTTCCAGTGGATTGATTCCCAGTTGCTGGACACGGTATCCTGCTTACGGCTGCACCTTGTAGCTTTTTGCCCTTCCCTATTTTCCTTCCCCACTCCCTCAATGGGGCTTCCTGAAAGCATCTCTCAAATCTGTTTTCACTCAAGTTCTTGTCTTGGGGTCTGGGAGGAACCCAGTCTAAGGCACTAATAAAGGAATAAGGAGCAAGGATGAGAAGGTCAGTGTGTCTCGCAGCACATCTGGAAGACGGTTCAGTTCAGTGCAGCAAGCCCAGAAGTTTTCTCTTGGCCTGCTCCGTGGTCCCTCCCACTCTGCAAGAACCGGTCCACGCCGAATCGGAGCATAGATTCCTTCAGAGCATGTCCAGCAGGACAAAGCGCATTCTGCATATCCATAATATGCATATCGATATGCTTCACCTTCGCTGACTTGGTCTGTGCGGATTCTATAGCCTACGAAGTACTACATGCAGGGCCTTCATCCTGTTGCTTCTGGATATTGCCCACAAAATAAATTATTTTTTTTCTTGAATCCGCTTAACTTCCTCTCTCAAAGGTCTATTGTGGGCCTTTCTGATGCTCCAAAAGCTGCAATTAAAAACCACGATATTCATGTGTGTGTGTGTTTCTTTTAAGCAATGATCTCCAGTGCAGTTACTTTGTTTGTTTAAATATTCTAATAGGGCTTATAAGCCCATCTTCCTCGGTCTCATCTTTACAAGCTAAGGCAGCACTTGAGAGAAGAAACCCATCCATCACTATTTACTCAGCTAATGTAATGTGAAGAGCTCTCTTTGAATAGTCGATTTATCTCTTCACGCTGCCACTAGACAGAGGAAAACCGTGCTCAGCAGCCAGAAGGAACCTGTGTAGAAAGAAGTGAACTCAACTGATTTTTAATAGCAGATCAATACTTTTTTTTTTGCTGACCCTGCTGACCCTGGCAGGAATGTAAACTAATAGACACTTTGAATCCTGTGGAATTGTGGTGCTTTCTATCATAAAATATATTTAAAATTAGCCACATCAGGCTTTTCCTTGTGTTCCAGAAAATTATTAATGTCAATTCCAGAGCCAAAGGTCTTTTGAGTTCACTTAAAAGTTAATTTGGCATGTTTTATGTTTGTTTAACTTCTCTATTTGACCAGTTATTATTTTAGAAACTCCATGGGAACTGTTAATTACTGAGGGCTTCACTGTGCTTTAATGCATGGGCATTTAGATATGTTTGTTCCTTGTCATAAAACTAAGGCACTGTGGGTGGGACATCAGGCCCTGTGGCGTTACCAATGTATTAGGCAGTACCAGCCAGGCACAGCCACTGTGGGAATCTTTGTATAATGAACAGATTTTTCAGGTTCCCACTGATGGCCTACTTATTTTTAGTAGGAAATCAGTTCAAGGACAACAATAAAATTGGATTTTGAATTTATCACAGTAGCAATGGCATTTTCTAGTTGCCTTAACCAGTTAATCAGCTGGAAAGAGGAATTAGCCTGAAATTTAGAAGGACGTTGAGGACAGGACAACATAAAATCCTCTTTAATATAGACACATACCATGTATGAAAAGTTTGATCCTTTTAGATGAAATAAAAATCATTTGGATTCAAGAATAATCTAAAGCCCCATGTTCTGCTAAGCTCTATTCCCGTGAGAGGCTCTAAGAAATTTTTCTTGCAGCAAAGAAATCTATTTTACTGGGCTTAACTCAACATTCTACAAATGTGTTTTACCATGGAAATGGTTTTTGTTGTTGGTGGTGGTGTTTCTTTGTTTTTGAATAATAATTAAAATTCGTCAGATGGTTTTCTATAGATAATATTTGGTAATATAACCACAAAGATTTTTCAGGAGACATTAGTGTTTCTAATTAGGATTATGCTTAATTACGTTGGAATTACGATGAATAGCCATCATTACCCGTTTTGAAACAAAATCAGCACCTATTCAAAGTGCTGAGTCAGTTCTCATTTGCCCCAGGGAGAGGGGTGTAGGGGGACAATGACGATACTTTTAACGGTTTCTTGCTGAAAATGTGTACTCTTCTCATTGGTCTCGCTTACCTGTGGACGGATTAGGAGTGACCCAGGCATTCTTCAGCCAGGCGGTCAGGCCCACCGAGCAGCCCTGCCACATTGTGGTCTAGAGTTTCAAGGTTTCCCGTGGACCTGGGATGTTCTAGGAGGGCACACAAATCCTAAATGGGCTTCATCAGTCCTTTCTTGCCCCAGCTCGAGATGTTTCTATTTAGGAAGAAGTTTGGTACCCACAGAGAACAAAGTGATCCCAAGGGAGTCTCTAAAATCGTCTATTCCCGTAGCTGGCATGTGGCAAAACACTTTCCTCTCCCAAGACTGTCAAGTCACTTATAAGGTCTCCACTGTAAACATTTTCAGCTAAACATGCTGTTTTCCCTGAATCTTGGAATTAGAAACATGTGCAAAATATGCGATAAAAATGCATTGAGGGAAATAGGAACTCATAAAATGCGTCTCTGGCTTGGATGAGGTAGGTGTTAATGCATTAACCGCACATACAATCCGTGCATCTGAAAAGCCGCCTCACTGCCATCGTTCTGCAGACTCACAAGACCAAGGTCTGGATCTTCCTTGGTGCTCGGGGGAGGCAATTTGGAAGAGTCTGGGTGAGTCCTGGCTCTGGGGTGTCTTGGCCTTGAGGCGACATGTTTAGCCATCAGCACAGTCTTCAGGTGCTCATTAATGGGAAAGCAAGCCAGTGGCAGGACGAGCAGCGCTCCAGGGACTCTGCGGAGAGGCTCGGACGCAGCTGTCAGCTCAATTCCTAAGCCTCCAAATGCAGAAGGAACGTTCAGTTGTCTGAGTGTTAGCTTCTGCTTGCTTCTCCCTACCCTCACCTCTCCCAGTGTTCTGAAACTTGACACATTTATTTTGGGGTAACAGAGTCTGTGGAGTAACCTGGTCTACTGGGTGAACTATGTAGAGTCTTATAGTTCAGGCCTCTGAATTTTCGTGTGTGTTTTTTTTGTTATTTTGGTTTTGGTTTTTCTAGGCCTCAGGACCTTTTGAGAGAAACTTTGGACCTTCTCCTGAGAAAAATATGCAGATGTCTGTCCGGTAGAGTTTTACTGAGTTCAGAGGGCACAGTGTCCCCTCTCCCCCACCTTTCAGGGTCCATACTAGGACCCCTTGGTTCTAAGCTTCCACGGAGGTAGTGGTTTGGGTTGAACTGTTTAGAAATGCTAAAAGGTGAAAAGAAGAGCACAGCTAGTTAATTAGATGCCTAACTATGCTGGTCTCTAATATTTATGCAGGGATTTTAAGAATATTATACATATTCCGATCATGGGTATAGCTAATTATACAGGAGTGATTTTAGGGCTCTAACTAGAGCCTGGTATGTTGTAGGTGTTTTCATTGTATCTCCATTATTCAGGGAGAAATGGAGAACTTAAAGTCCTGATTGGCATGTAGGACAGGACTTCCCACATTTATGGAGGAGCACACAGGCCTTGGCGTTTGAGTCCAGGCTGCTGGTCTTTAGCCGTGTGACTGGAGCAAGTTGCTGAATCTGTTTCTGGGCCTCCGTTTTCTCGTCTATAAACTGGAATTAACAATAGTACTCACCCCGGGGCGATTGTGAAGGTTAACAGTGGTACATGAAAACCCATACAGAGCATAGGGTCGGGCGAACAGTCAGTGCTCACTAAATGTATTTCATAATACTGTACACTTCCCTGACGGCATTCTCAACTCATAATTTCATGGCTTTTCTCCTAAAAAAAGAGTAATACTTGAAAACAGAGCCTGGTCAATTGACCACGGACTGCTAAATATTCCAATTCTCTCTCTCACTCTCCCTCTCTCTCTCCTCTCTCTATCAATGAATAGGTAGAATAACTAGAGTTGTTAGAAATTTGGCCTGAGAAAGTCAATGGTCTTGATTTGTTGGCTTTGTATGTGTGTATCAGCCTTTTATCCTGGGGCTACAGATACACATTTATAAATTCATTTCTATCTGGTATGAGAAATTCTCTTTGCTTTAGATCTGTTATGGGGGACTGTGGAAGGGAACAGTTTCATATTTCAATTTTTAATTGTGAGATAACACAGAAACTGCACCTCAGCTGATATTATCAAATGTAGCCAAATGCAGTTTGTTTGTTCAACCTCGACACAAAGAAAAGCTCCTGTCATCTTGTGTAATAACCTTTTTGAGGCTTGGAAACTTAAATCTATTTTTTATAACCATTTTTGATGGCTATTGTTGGGACCAATGGTAGATTCTTTTATTTGGATGGCACATTGATGCTGGTTTGGCAGGCTGGCTTTATTGTACTTTTTTTTTTTTAAAGGCTGGCTTTATTTTAAATGAGTGCTTCAGAGATGCCCACTTTTTCATTGAACATGAATCAAAATGTTGGGGAGGGAGCATAAATTGTAGTCATCTTAGCAAGGAGAGCCCTCCAAGTAGCTTAAAAAGAGGGCTTGGTAGATGGGAGAAACAGCAGGCTGGATTCTGGGGTTACTTGCCCAGGGCCAAGCCAGGGCCATTGGCAGATGTATGACCTTGAGAAAAACACTCGTTTTATCTGGGACTCAGTTGTGCTTTGAGAGAGTTGAAAATGCATTCTAGGTCCTTATCCTCTTTTGGTTCTTGGGCCCCTGATCAGCTGATGAAAGCTGTGCCCATGGCCCTGGCCCAGTAGCTTAGTTGGTTATATTGTCATCCTGATGTGCCAAGGTTGCTTGTTTGACCCCCGGTCAGGGCACATACAAGAGTCAAACAATGAATGCATATCTAAGTGGAACAGCAAATCTATGTTTCTCTCTCTCTAAAAGTAATTAATTAAGAAAGAGGCAGCAATACCCCAGCTCTACAGGAAGAAAAAGCATGTTCCAGACAATGTTGCCAGGTTCTCAAGCCTCCACACCCAGAGATCAGCTGGTGGTATGCAGAGCTTTAAGTAAGAGCCTCTGATAACGTGTGCCTACAAGCCATATCTGCTTTCAAAATATTTCCCCCAGTCTTCAGGGAAAGATCTTGGACATGTGTTCTCTTGCTCAAAGGGTTGACCTCCGTGGGTCAGGATTTCTTTGCTGTGTCTAAGTTTGTCAACACAGCAGAAGGCGTGGGGTACTATTTCATTTGACATTTTGAAATGACTGGCTTTTGAGTCTGAACTGAAATTCACTCTCCTTTGCCAATATTTCTAGAGCAAGCCCAGAAATGAAGACATTCAGAAAGTGCCAAGGTACTTCTAGAATTGGTTTAGGCAGATTTCAAGCATCTAAAGCTTTGACTGTGGAAGGGCAGGTTTGTATGGGAGGGGAGTTTTGTACACCGGGATAGTGAATACTAGGATTTAACACCCCCCCCCCCCCTTTCCTCTTTTCCATTTCTTATGACCACCAGCATGACATAAGTGGTGTGTTTTTCTTTGTCTGGTTCTTAAGACAGAGTTCCTACAAACTTTCTGACTTGTGTTTTTAAAGTACCTAATTCTTTGAGATTTTTTTAAATATGAAAACTGTACTGATTTGCCCAAAACATTAAGAATGATAGTTGATAATTTTTAACACACTGTTGGGGGTGGTTTTGAATTTGCCTATACAACATATTATTCTCTTTTGGAAAGTCAGGGCAGGGAGAAAATATGGTGATTTCATGAAAAGTGTTTGTTCAGGAAATTAAATGCTACTTCTACTTGTATGATTATTAACAGTCTTGTTTGCCCACACACCGCATCAAACACCTTTCAGGAACCATCTCATTTTATCCTCGTGCCAACCCGTTGGGGTAGATACAGTTAGTATCTCCATTTTGCAAATGAAAAAATGAGGCCCAGAGGGGTTGAGTAATTTGCCAAAGGTCACTCAGCTTGTAAGTGATTGAGTTGTGCTAGAACCCAAGTCCCACTGAACACAGAGCTTATACTTTCAATACAACCCTGGGTTGTCCTGGAACATTTTAGTACGGAGGAGGAGCTGGAGCTGTTACTCCTTTTGAGAATAAAGGATATGGAGCCAGGAAATCAGTGTTCCAACTCTGGTAACCTAGGTTTCTAGCTCAGCCTGCCAGTTCCCAGTCTTCACCTTTTGGCCTATCCACTTCATCACCAGTTCCAGATCTGCTAAGGTTTGTCAACTCTGAACCTACCTGGCTCCCAGGTACCCACAGGACTGAACTTTATCAAATTCTCCAAGATGAATCCTCTTATTTCTAGGCTAATGGCTCTTAATGCCCTCCCACCCTCATTTTCTAACATTTTTCCATATTTTTCACTCTTTTACTACTTTATGCAAGAGCATTCACTTGTTCAAAGTGTCAACGTGAAGAGATAATAGTAGTACCTACCTTTTAGGGTTGTTTGAGAATTATAACAGTTATGAACAATTTTAAAAGTAATAACAGTAAGAATATAAGCTTTCTTGCCAAGGTTTGTTATGTAATTACTGTGTGCTAGGGAACTGTGCAAAGTATCATACTTATTATCTCATTGCATCTTAATACCAACCCTTTGAGTGGTGTCCTTATCGTTCTCTCCATTTTAGGGGTAACCACTTGGGGCATGGAGAGGTGACATGACTTGCCCAAGATCAGAATTTAATATGTTTTGGATCTCAGGTTATGTGACCCTGGAACCCAAGCTCTTAGCTGTTTGTTTATGGTGCCTTTTTAATTTATATAGGGCAGGGGTCCTCAAACTTTTTAAACAGGGGGCCAGTTCACTGTCCCTCAGACCGTTGGAGGGCCGGACTATAGTTTAAAAAAAAACTATGAACAAGTTCCTATGCACACAGCAGCGGCAAAAACACCGGCGGGCAGGATAAATGTTTTCGTCGGGCAGCATGTGGCCCGCGGGCCGTAGTTTGAGGACCGGACCCCTGATAGGGTGTCCCAAAATTCATGCAAGAAATAATTTTGATAGAAAACACAGGTTAATAATTAAAAATTGTAAATTTTTTATTGATTCATAAAGGATACAGTATAGGGTTATGTATGGAATAGCACATTGGGTAAATGGCCTCCACGGCTTTGCTGGCACATACGCAAAGCAGTGGTCTTCATTGGTCTTCATTGTCCCTGCTCCTGGGCCATAATTGGTACTTGGTAATGCTCATCAAATTGAAGGGATTGAAATCAAAGGGCAACAGATATTAGAATCTGATTCAATAAACCAAGTAAAATTAGGCTTTTATTTTTTGTTGTTGTTGTTAATGCTCACGCAAAATTCAAATCTTGCGTGAATTTTGGGACACCCTATATAAAGCAATAGGCACAGTGCATGGTAGACATTGAGAACCTCATTTGTTTATTCTTTCAACAAATAATCATAGAGAGTCTTGGATACAGCAGTGAATAAAACTGATAAAATCCTTACCTTTATACAGTTTACATTCCACTTAAAGGATGGGGGCACCCCCAAAAATAAGGTAAGTGCAAATGTTTGTTGGATGATGATAAGTAAAGTCTATAACAATAAAAGTGTAATATGCAAATCGACTGAAAGGCTGAACAGCGGAACAACCATCAGGATGACCACGCTATGACACCCACTGGTGCCAGGCCAGCCAAGGCAGGTGCAATGCAATTGGTCAGGGGGCCCGCCATCACCCCATGATCACCCTGCAGAGGGAGGCCCAGGCCACCAGCCAGTGGGGAGATCAATTGTGGGGCTTCACGATCACCCCAAAGAGGGAGGCCCAGACCACCCACCAGCAGGCTGTGGCGGGTGGGCGGGGCCTCCCTCTGTGGGGCAATTGATTGCAGGGCTCCCAGACTACGAGAGGGCGCAGGCCGGGCTGAGGGACCGCCCCCACTCCAGTGCACGATTTCATGCACCGGGCCTCTAGTGGAGAAATAAAGCCAGAACAGGAATTAGCAGTTGCTAGAGGTTGTTGTGAGGTATAATGAGACTCATTACTTGTGAGTAGTCACAATTTAGGTGTAACCTGCTCTTGTTATGTTGTAAGACCTGGAGTTGGTATAGTTCTTTTCTCTCTACCTTGGACTCCATTGCCACATCCCCCCTCTTTGGAATGTGAGGCAGCTTTAGAACAGCAGCTTTAGAACAGGAAATTGGAATTCAACCACCTAAAGTCACATACAGCTTTTAATGTGAGTTTGGTGATTTAACATGTATTGGGCTTGGCTGCTGTGTACAGTACAGCCATTTAGATGTGTGTAAAGTCAGAACTGTAAACTCGGTTGCCTTTACACAGACCATCCGTCACTAGGCTTGCTGATTGTGTTAGTGCCACTTAAAATGTGCATTACTATGCATGAGGAAATGCAAGGTAGACGAGGTAGAAAATAGTCTATATTTGTTTCTCATGCTGGGTGAAGGCATCTTTTTATGCCCCAGAAGTCAGTAGAACGAATGTAGAATGGCCTAAATGCCTGACCCCAAAGGCATTAGGGCAGGGTTTTAATTGAAGAAGTGAAGCATTTACCTATCATATTTAGGAGCAAGTTTTATAAGGCAAAGTTCACTGCTTTTACCTTTGGAGAATGCTCCTAGACTTCCTACACAAAAGGAGTCAAGACTTTTCTGTTATTCTTCTTTCTTTTCTTGGACACTTTGTAGAAAACCATCTATCAATTGGGGATTAGGGTGCAAGTAGGCAATGGTAATACTCGGGAGTCCTAACAGTTCTCTTTGGCCAATTCCTACTGCGGCTGTAGCAATTATGAGGAAGTCTATATCAGTTGTTGAGAAACACCATAATGGCCCAAGAGGACCACATTCTTCGTTACATATGACACAGACTAGGTTTTTCCCTTTTTCCCCCAAAATTGTGTGCTTGAAGCCTCCGTAGTGCCTGGGAAGTATAGCTATTGTGGTCTTCTTACTAGTAGTACCAGGAGAAACAGGAAGATTTAGAAATTATATCCATATTTTTTGTTGTTGGAGGGAAGGTATAGAGAGCCTTTCCTATGTGCCACAAATTGGTAAAATAAGAAGAAACTGAAACCTGGTCTTTGGCCCAAATAACTTCAATCAGCAAATATTAATTGAACAACAATTACATATATTATGCAGACCTATAGGGATGAGATGTTGAACAAAAGCTAACATGGTCCCTACACTCAGAATGTTTATAGTCTAATAGGGTAGCCAGAAATTAATTTAAAAAGTCATGTCTTTGATGCGTGCTCTCAACAAAACAGGTAAGTGCTGGAAGAACTTAGCAAGAATTGGCCCAGTCGGGAAGGCTGCAGAAGATCTTGTTTAGACATTGATGATCGAATTGAGTTGTAATGGATGGGTAGATGTTAACTAAGTAAAGGCAGAGATGGGGAGAGAGATGGGGGAGAGCAGTGTGTAGAAAGGCCCTGAGGCAAGGGAGAGAGGTCGATGTGGGGGGAGAAGACTGGATATGTCAGATAAGACTATAAAGATAGGACGAACCAAGGACTTCTGGGTTGTATGTAGGATTTTGGTCTTTATCACAAGTATGGTGGGCAACCACTGACAGGCCAGAGCTGAAGGGATATGATCTGTGTGTCATTAAGGCCCCTGTAGCATTTGAATGGAAATCAGACTGGAGGGGTTGTGAGGGGACAAGGAAAGAGAAGGTTGGAGGACAGTCAAAAGCTTAGACAGCAAAACAAGACATATCATGAGTTACCATCATGGGCAGCAGTAGGAAGCACCTGAAATGAGAATCAAATACTTTAAGAATTAGAGAGGAGAGATACACCCTGTCTTGGTAGGGTTTATGGAAGAGTTGGATTCCTCCGGGTGGGATTTCATTGGGATGGGACTGAGTGAGAGAGAAGTCAGGAGCTAAAATCCAAAAGTGAGAGAGCCCGGGTAGTGACCAAAGAGTAACAAGTGTCACTGTGATTGGAAAGACCAGGCAGGGGCTGCAAACACTGGTTTCCTTCTCCTAGTGAAACTCAAGGAGACAAGGCAGAACCTAATCCTTAAAGAACAGCAGTGATGGCCAGGATCCGAGAGACCTGGATTGAGGAAAGAGACAGGAATGGGTTACTATGCCTGTGCTACAAGCAGCTGGCCTAGCCCCAGACCTGACTTATTGCTGAGACCTGGAGCTATGGGTTTACAGGATCTGGATTCCACTGGTCAGAGAGTGAAAATCGGGCAAGAGAAGAGTGGCCTGGCCCAACTGGGGATGGGGCTAGTAACCTAAGAGGAACGAAGGACAGGCACCCTCTGAGGTTGAGGTAGGAGGCTTGTCAAAAAATGAGCACCCTTACCCAGAAAACTTACTGAAGTTTATAGTTTATTGAAGGGGTGACAGGGATGGATTTCCAGCCAAACATACCAGAAGTGAGGCTGAAGATGGTTGGTGTAGCAAGCTTCCCACGTCTCCCCAGTTCTTCATGAGTTGGTGGCATAGCCATGGTATTCTTATTGCCCAGGATTAAGTGGACCAAGGTCTCACAAAGGCCAATTTGGGTCTTACCAAGCCTCTTAAATACACTGCCAAGTCAATCTGAAAGGCTAGATTTATTTATATGTAGGTCACAGTTGAATGTAGCCAGCCACACGCCTGGCTCTAACATCTTGGTCCTGAGTACGCATTCTTACTGGGACACTAGTGCATCTTGTTATGTTGCTACACTGCCCACAGGTTACATAGTAATAACAGGGCACCTCACACATGCAGCTCTTCCTCAGTGACCAAGCCGTGTACATTAGCACCCACTAAAGGCTGCTGAGCAACAGAGCTTGCCCTGTGTGCCCAGGGCTGGCCACAGAGAGGGTGATCCCCTTACAAGCACTTTGAGACTTAACTGACTGGGAGAAATGAGATAGATGAATTAACACTGGTGCTATTGGTGACTATATTTGTTGCCATTTAATGTGCCCATAGTATATGCTAGGCCATGTGGTACCTCATTTCATCTGTACAGTGACCTTTGCAATGGACATCATCATGCCTGTAATACAGAGGAGGACACTTAACCTTAAGGAGTTTGCTTAGCTTGCCCGGAGTCGTATAAGTAGTGAATGGGGGACCGGGACTTGAGAAGTTCACCTGAGCCAGAGCTAAGGAAGGACCCTGTGCTGCTTCCAAGACCCTTTCCTGCCATTGTTTGATGCACTTGTTATAGAAAAATGTTGGGCATTCTCTTTCTCTCTTGGCAAACTCTGCCTCAACTTAGTTCCCGAAGGGAACCCATGTAAAGGAGTGGACCTTTCCAGGTTCCTCAGCCAATTGTGGCAGGAAGTGAGCCCCCACCAGAATTTATAAACTCATCCAACCGTAGGTTCCATTGACGGTGTTTGCTGAACTTACCCCTTGATCCAGGACCCTTCAGACACAGCTGTTTGTCTTTAGTCTCCACACTAAAGGCGATTCTCATTAAAAGGCATTCCCAGCAAAGGCAATGATAGTTTTGCCCCTCTCCAAGGTGTGTGCACATTTTTAAGAAAACTATGCTTGAACCTATCCAAGCACCTGCTATCCAAAGATTCCCTATTTTCTGCTAAAAAAATATATTGTAAAGCTGACTGCTTTTAAATAGGACTGACGATTGCCAAAGACTGAAATTCATTTCCTTGAACTTTATTTAACTGGGCCACAGAATCGTTCTGCGTGAATCATTTAAATTAATCGGAGGCATTATGGTGTTCAGGGAAAAATTTTCACCCTAATTTCCAATTTCACAGTTTCTCAAGACCCTGCCCTGGGCCGTGACCCCAGGACTGTGTGCAGCTGAGGCAGCTGAGACACCCCATTCTCAGGTCTGGGGCTTGGGACTGACAGAAGCAGAATTTATTCATTTTTCTTCCCTGGTCGTTCAGTCGACTGGTTCACCAGTGAACCCTGGTTAAATGTAAAAAAAAAAAAAATCTGGGAAGAGTAAAAAGGCTGGAGTGGGAGGTGGAGGTTTCTGCATCCCAAGCGATAATTTCCCCCAAGCTGTGTCAGTGCCGGACGGACGCGACAGCTTGTATGAAAATTTCGGAGTCCCGGAGAGCAACAATAACAAAAATTAACAAATGGCAGGATGAGTAGCAGAAGGGAAGATCAAGCATATGCTGCTGGTTTGAAATGTAGTTTCATTAAAAATCTTTTCCACTGCACCCGAAAACAATCTGTCCTTGCCAAATAACACATTGGACACCGAAAGGCTGTTCCCCTCCGCCTGCTTCCTTAGTTGTAAGCCAACCCTTTAAAAACAAGCACACAGCTGCTCGCAACAAAATAAATTTGTCAGCTTGTCTTTGAAGGTAAAATAACGAGGGGGGAGCCGGTGTGCTTCCACCACTTACCCGCACGACACTCGGCTGTTTGTGTTCAGTCAACACCAATCAATAAACATCTGGTAGGATGAGCATTGGCGCCTCTTTAGGATTCATTATGCTTCATTAGAAATTGGTTTTGTCTTCCAGGCTAGAAAAAAAAACCCTCTTGTAATTAAAGAATAGTATCTGGTGCTCTCGTATTTCCCCCCCTAAAGACCTAAATTCTTTTAAGGCCATTATTTACAGTACATTTATCTGTATTTAAATGGAGCTACTTTTCCTTGAAAAGACCATCTGCTCATAAAGACCATCCTTTTTGTCCTCCCAGAGGTAAGCTCCCTCCGCGGAGCGGTGGTAGGAGCGGAGGACTGTGGTTCAATGAAAACCTATGGGACACAAGGCAGGCCGAGGGCCGGCGGGTACCTGGCAAAACGGGGGTGGAAAGGGAATGTGCAGTTTGCTGGAGGCAGATGGGCGTTTGAAATGACAGTCTTTGGGAAATGGTTTTACCAAAGGGAGGTATTATATCTGAAATTCTCAAGGCTGATTAACTTCAATGGCGCCTTTGCTGGGCTTGTTATAGATCATTTAGAGGCTCTGCAGTATCTGGCCTGCAGTCTGTTTTGTTACTTTTAAGAAAATGTCTTGCTTTTGAGGGGACTGCTGGAAATATTAGTGTCAGTGATGCAGCTGTGCTCATGTGAGTCGCCTTAAAGGCATGCGCGTGAGCGTGTGCCTGCTGAGCAAAGTGTGCACAGGTGAAATTAACAAACTGCAGCTGGTCCACACAAATATACAAATAAAGCATAAGGTAGCCGGTAATGGCCCCAAATTATACAGCACATCGTTACTGTTCCCATTAGTTAAACATTTATCTAACCAGGGCTTTCGGGGGAACTGAAGAGCAAACAGGCACTTGGAGAGAGCAGAGCACAGTGGAGGTCCGGGTGAAATTCACGCATTAGGATCAATAAAACATTAGCATTTGCTTTTCCACTTAACTCATAAGAGTCCCCAAATAGAGAGGTTTGGGCTGTTTTGTAGGAGTAAAGCTTTCTTTGAGAAACTCTCTTAGGGAATTTTGCCTGGAGGCTGCCCACACATGCAAAGGAAGGGAACTGATTAAATGATTAAATTTTATTTCCGAATAATGGGATGAAGGTTGGATTACAAACATTAGACATTCTCAAGCAACACAGTCTATGTACATAGAGCAGGTAACGTCCCTGTGGGTTTAGATAACAGGAAAACTTTCTGTAGTTGTTCATACAAGTGGAGCATAATTACATGGAATAGAATGCATTTGAGCAAAAAGTTCCATGTGTGAGCAATACATGAAACATGGGTTTCTCATACCATCTGGCAAACCTACTCTTTGTCTACTCTACATATTTCCCTGGGAATCATGGAAAGCTGCTTTCTTTCTTGGGTGCCATCTTCATGTTCACCCCCAGAAGGCTGAGTGTCACATGAATTCCGATGGCGATTCTTCAAGGCTCCCAAAAGCAGTGATGTAATTTTATCCGCAAGTTCTAGGGTTCTTCTGTGGACACCTTTACCTAAGGCAACGATTCCTCAGAGACCTCAAGTCAGCTCAACAGTTTTATCTGCAGGTTCTTTCCATTCATCCAGTCTGAAAAGGCTTTAAACCGACATGTTCCTTGAGGTCTCATTTCCCAGCCTGTCTTGGCTATCTGTTCTCTCAGCGACCAGTTCGATTTGCGATTTCTACCTTGATTATCCCTCTTGTCAGAGCAGAAAGGAGGAAATTAGAAGCTGGTTCAACTTCTTTCCTGATAGCCTATGTGTATTTGTAGATAAAATGATTTTTAATATTTATAGGGAATTTTGAATATCAATTTTAACATAAATGTAGCTATAGTCACGGGTATTGTGTGGGCTGGAAGTAGGATTTACTTAATCTTCTAAGTCCCTTTTAAGAATCACCTGAGCCCTGGCTGGGGTGGCTCAGTTGGTTAGAGTGTTGTTCCGAAACACCAAGGTTGCAGTTTTGATCCCCGGTCAGGGCACATACAAGAAGCAACTGATGAATGTGGAACAACAAATACATGCATCTCTCTCTCCCTCCTTCCCTCATTCCTTCATTTCCCTCCTTCCCTCCATCCTCCCCCTCTTTCTCTCAATGCTAACCTATCCCTGGGGTTTAGGTACCAGGACCATCACAAGTTTATCCCTCTCTCTCTCATTCTCTTGTTGAGGGTGGAGAAACTTGGTCACTAATGGATATGTTAATGCAAGATCTTGGAGCATGTTATGTAGCAAGAGATTTTATTTTGTTGCTACAAGAGGACACAATTCTGCAAGAGAGAAAATAAGTTACACAAAAATACTGTCATTTGTTAGATAATATCCTCTTACAGTAAATGTATGAAGCAAGCAAGGAGATATTTCTGTAGCACTGTGAGATTTAGTATGTAATTATATATATATATATATATATATATATATGCACATATGTCAGCTATATCTCCTTAACAGTGTCTATATTTTCTATAGATACCCATATTCCTATATTGCATTTCGTGCCATGTTCTTCTAGACAATTTAAAGCATTAGAAATTTAGGAAGTAATGTTTAATGAAAATGCATGTTATTTATGTCTGTCATAATGTAAGCATTGTTTTGCTAACTCTATGATTGACTTGCCTTAAAACCCTCCTATAGTTAGATGTCTCCTGGGATTTGAGGTTAATAGAACAGTGTCATAAGCCTTCTTTCTCCTCTGAGAGCATCATATGGCCCTGAATAAGACTTTTCACTCTAATAGATTTCGGCCTAATGTTAATTTGATTTATGGAGCTGATGTTGAATTTCTTCCTTTCAAATTTATGGTCTAGTAGATTTCATGCTGAGCTTAAGATGCTGAGCCTAATGAAATTCACATTGGTGGCTTTATATGGATTTGTTTTGGTATGATATATAAGATTTAAAAGATAATAGCACTGAAAAATTATACATACACAATGTGCTGTTTTCTCCTTATGCACACTGAAATTAAGATTTATGTTTAGCATCATGTGATTAATTTTATAAATATGAAAATTCAGAACTCTAAGCTGATGACACTTTTAATTGGGAATAGGTAAAGATGTTTTTTTCCAAAATGTGCAGTATTTGAACACTGCTATTTATCTGTTAAAGTTTATTTTTGGGGCTTTGTTGGATGGCATTTTATAAATAACTTACACATAAACATAAGAGAGACTTATTCTAATTGATCAAATCCTAGAAAAAAAATCCTAAGTAGCCTTGTATGTGAAGCATAAACTCTTAGTTTTGCGCTACGGTCTGGAAGTGAGTTAAATTCCCATCACAAGGGGTAATGGATGTGAACATACTCTGTCACCTAATATCTATTATACAGAAGTAATGAGCTAATGGATGATGAGTATGGCCCCCACAGCCCATTGTCCATGAAGAATAGAACATGTGGACATGAATGGCATATCATAGCTGAAATACACCCACATTTCAAGCTAATTTCAAATGTTCTTTTTTCATGCCTCTGTGCCAAAGGAACTTTCCAGTCCAAAATCAATGTTAGTATAATGCATTTGAGCTTTTATCATGAATTTACATGCTGTTAGTAAAGAGCTTGAGAAAAAAATTAAAGTTATTAAATACAAAATAACAAATTATTATGGGTAAGCTTATGTGCTGCTTTATATAAAAAAATCATTCCATACGTACACTTGGCATGTATTTGAAAATCTTAGTTGGTTGACGAGTTTTCCCCCTTTTTAACCAGCTGTGCTTCTGTTGCATAAAAACAGCTTTACTGGGGTCTTTGCCAACAGACAGCAGACTATTATGAAAAATGTGACTGTTTAGTGACATGCATCTGTTTTCCAATCCACACCCAACATTTCAAATTGAGTTCTCTTAATTTGGTTGCCTATGTTCCTGTGAAAATTTCATTCATTTATATGTTCGCAAGAAATTTTAAAGACAAGCCATTTCCCCCAATTTGTAGTACAGTTTTATGGAGAGAGAACTTATCTCAGAGTCCAACAGACCTGTCTGTGGAACTGGGATTCCGCCACTTACTCACTGAATAATCTTTGGGGAAAAACTTTCTTTTTCTGAACCTCAGTTACTTAATCATTAGGAATAAATGAGACTATAGATATGATAGTTTCTCTCATGCTACATGGGCACTTGAAACATGGTAAGTATACTCAACCAAGGTTAGTTCCTCCCTGCCCACTCTCTCTCAGGAAAAATAAAAAGGTGGGTAATTTAAGGAAGTAATTTTACTAATATGTAACCCGTAGAATTTAGCCTGTGACTTGGAATTTGCATGAGATTTGAGGGATTTGACTCCATCTAGAACCAGAAAAGGAACACTGCTGACGCTGTTTTGCTTTTCCTGCCGTGCCTGGCTGTTACAGATACAGTATGTGCGGCGTGGAGTCCTGTGCAGAATGCAAAATGCTTGCTTAGTGTACATTAGAGGAATGGATGGTCCTGGTTGTTCTATGATTATTTTCTTTAATGTGCCCCTCATTCCACATATCATATTTGTACGCTTGAATTGCTTTACGTTGGAATTTAAGATTTAAATAAAGTTTTCAGGGGAAATGACATTATATTCAGAAAATAGCCGCTATTTTCTGTATTTCCTTAAACCTCTTCAACGATGGAGAGGAAGAAAACTTTATAACCTTGTGGTCAACAAAGGTTCCTTAACCCCCCCCCCCCATTATGTGCATGTCTTATTTCTTTCCTTGGGTCTTTTGATTTTCAGAACTTTGGATTGACACTTAGAGTTAGCTGAAATAAGTTAAACTTACCCTGAAGAATATTGGTTTACTGTAAATAGATTATGCTCTTTTTGGACTTGAGTCAACGTGAATGAAGTAGCTTTTTAAAAAGCGGGGAGGGGACAGGCAGCATCAGCTCCAGTTAATGGTATCTTTGCTCAAAAACAGAGGTTGGTTCTATTCACTACTGTAGTATCTTTATGAACGGTTTCACCATATGGGTTGGCTTTTAGGAAGAAGCCTAAATGATGTAGTTCCTTGTGTTTTGGATATAGTCAGGGCTGCTTCAATTAAACAATTTGATTAAAAAAGTCTTTTATAGAACATCTTTATAATATCCCTTAATTTTTTTTTTCCAAATTGATTACAGAGAGAAAGGGAGAGGGAGACAGGGATAGAAACACCAGTGATGAGAATCATTGATTGGCTGCCTCCTGCACACCCCTTACTGGGGATCAAGCCCACAACCTGGGCATGTGCCTGACCGGCAATCAAGCCGTGACCTCCTGGTTCATAAGTCTGCGCTCACCACTGAGCCGGGCTATGATATCACTCTTTAAAATCTAATATAATTAATTATTTTGTAAAACAGTGCTTCTGTCGTATGTTGAGAAGGATGGCTTGAGTGGTTGCATTAATACATCTGCCATGTGCCAGACACTGGGCTAGACCTGGGGGAATTTAAAAAAATGACACCACTACCTTGTCTCTCAGAAAGCTTATAGCCTAGCATTAGAAAAATGTGGAAAATTGAGCTTTAAGATGATATGAAAGACATAATAGAGGGCTATGAGAACAATGAAATGATTTCCTTCTTTGTGGAAGCAGGTGTTGGCTACATTTGAATGCTTAGTATCTAATAAGTAATTAAACCCATTACTTGGTACAGGTTTCGTATTTACGTATCTCTAGGAGTTATTGCCATTGGGGACTGCTTTATCTTTACATTTCCATAACTGCCTATTAGCTCTAGCTATAAATCAATCAAGCAAAAAGCCTGAAGAGGGGAAAAATGGCTCTAATAGCTAGTGTGTCCTAACATCTTTGAATCTTCCAATTAGCCATGGGAAATTTAAATTCTAAAACTGAGCATGGGAGATTCCTGTAGGCATCACATTCTGGGCCCACCACTTTCAAACATGTTGGCGTTCGTGATGTGAAAGCATCAAGAATCATCCTGAAGTCTCAGACAGTTCCTTTCAATGCACTGTCAGTGAGAGGGTTTGATCTGCTGTTTGCTGAGTTGGCTGTCAGGAGAATTTGCCTACTTGGAGTCTCACCTGCTTGTTCTGAAGGCTAGCGATTGATCCTCTCTCCCCTCATTTTACAAGATCTGGAGTAGTTATAGGGATATACAGTATAACACTGATGTACAAAACAACTTTTAAAAATAAAATCAAGAGATATATAAAAGAAAGCAAGGTTCTATTGAAGTGGGAG
The DNA here is from genome assembly GCF_000147115.1 of Myotis lucifugus. NCBI lineage: Eukaryota > Metazoa > Chordata > Mammalia > Chiroptera > Vespertilionidae > Myotis > Myotis lucifugus. Next base: position 6,495,013 of record NW_005871103.1, read on the forward strand.
AGAAAGAAAGATACAGACACTCATAACAAACGGGGAAGAAGTGGATTAGAAGAATATAGTGACTGAGAAGCCTGTTTGGTCCAGTTTTTCATGAACATTATTTTTCATAGTATCCCTTCTCTATATGTCCCCCAAGGCCTCAACAATCCTCTCTCTACAGTTGACTCTCAAGTTAATATCTCCATCCCAGATTTCTCTCTCACTCTTAACCTGTACACCCTAACTGCCTATGAGGCCTCTCCACTAGGGTGCCCAAAAGGTTCCTCAAAGCCATGAGACTACCTTCCTGAGTGTTTTTTTATCAGTGAATTGTACAACCTAATGGGTCAGGTAAGAAAACTAGGAATTATCCTTGATTCCTTCTGCTTCCTTATCTTCCGACATCCAATTCATCAGTAACTTCTTTAGATTTTTCCTCATTGTGGTTCCATTTCTCCTTATCACCCCTGCCAATACCTCATGGAAGCTACGAACTTTTCTTATCTGAACCACTAACTGACCTCTTTATTGGTTGCTGCATGTCCATTCTGGCTCTACCATGTTTTCCCTGTTAATTATGCTCCTAATGTCTGGTTGATTGTGGAGAAGCACAATTGCCACCCCCTTCCCTTCTCACAAAGCCTTTCTAGCTACCTCACTAGGCTTTTCTCATATCATTCTTTCCCTCAATGATTGGTTCTAGCCACACCGGCCATCAGCTCTTCGGACACTTCGTGTCTCTCCTCCCCTGGACACTTCGTGCCCATTTCCCCACCTACCTTCCATTAATGTTGGTTTGCCCTTCAGTTTTCATCTCAGATCTCATTGCCTTAAACGTGCCTTCCAGGCTAAGTGAGTCTCCTTTATCATGGACTTCTACCATGCAGTATTCCTTTCCTTTATAACATGACCTCAATTTGTGACTGCATAGTCATGCCATTGATTAATGTCTGCTCTGAACTCTGGGAGGTCAAGTGCTTTCTCTGTTTTGTTCCCCACTCTGTCCCAGCACCAAGTACTGTGCTAAGTATGTGGTGAATAGCTATTGAAACAAGAATTAATAGATGGATGGATGAGTGAATGGATGGATGAATGGATGAATAATCCAAATTACATCCTGTGAGATCTTTCACCTCTCCCAGTATTGCCAAGCATTTCATATGTTGAGTTGAGGCCCTGTATCTCAAATTACTAAGAACATGGGTTTCAAGACAGAATAATTCTGTTAGAATCCTCTACTTACACATTACCTACCCTCCCTGAACCTTATTTTTTTAATAAAATAGAAACAATAATGTCTCATAGATTCAGTGGATGAAGGAATTAAATGAAATAGTCTGTGCTAAGTGTCTTGGCACTTAGTGGGAAGCCATCAAATGGTAGCCACAGCGATGACTGAGAAGCACCACAGAACCAGAGAGGGAATTTGGTAGCTTTGGTAGTGCTGATGACTATCACTGTCCTCTGGCACAGAGAGCAGAGCATGGAACCATCGTCACTGCAGTGCTCTCTGACTGTGTAATTCCGCATGCAAGGATGGCTTTATGATGGTGCCGTGTCTGTCTGCTTCCTGCCAGAGGAGAGGACCCTGAGCGTCAATCACAGATTCCTGTCTCTCTCAGTTACCTCATCTTGTCTGATTATTTGAATGACAGCACTCTGGTTCTGCTTTTTAATGCACTTACCAAAGCCACACACAATTCAAATGACACTAAGTAGAGAGGAGAGGTGACTGTTTTGAGTCCTCAGACTGAAAGCTGGTACTGACTCGTTTCTTGATGTAACCACAGGAGTAAGTTGGTATTCTCAGGAGATTCTGACCTATTCATCCCAACCGCAAGAGCAAGAGGGAGGGAAGAGAACAAAAGAGGTGAGGGGCATGGAAGGTTAGCACTGGTAGGGACCTTGGAGACAGCTGTTTCAGGGTAGAAAATGTAGAGCAAACATCTCCTCTCCATTTCACACCATGGTCGGCATCACTATTTCAACCCAGACACCTTTTTCGTGTCCAGCTGAGACGTCTCAATACGGCCTTCCAGGTAGCAGCTGCTAGTTGAATGGATCTGACACTGGGAACAAAACCTCCTTGCTGTTCTTGATTTTGTTTTTCTCTCCTTATTTATATGAGATATGGAATTACAATCCTCCATTATATTTTCTCTCCTTCAGTAGAAAATCAGCCTCTAAGAGATTTTCCTTCAGAGGAGAAATAACCCACCTTTTCTCACACAGTCTGTGAAATCTCACTGTAGAATGATCAACTTAGCGATTCTTCAGTCCTTGTAAAGGGACCATGTGTTTTTGTTCAAGGCCTGTTAAAAGAATCAAATGCATGCTGTTCCCTTCTCTGAGTCGATTACTTGCTGAATTAGATGTGTTCACATGAAGCTCTATTTCAAGAGACTACCACACCAGAAACGGTGCCACTGCCCAAACAATTCCAGGTCTTGCAACTTTGTCATGATTTCAGACACTTCCTCCTTTCCAGAACTTTCCTCTGGCAGACACATCTCCCAGCTGCAGAAGGGGTTTATTCTGAAGGCATTTTGGTAGATGTGAATCATATGGCTCCCTATGCTGTCTAATTTGAGATCCTAAGATTGTATATGGTGTGGTCACTTTCAGTGAAAAAAATTAATGTTTAGGTTCACATATATCTCACTTGTCTATACCCAGACACACCAACATGCAATCTTGTTCAAGGACATATTTATAAAAACAATGAGGCCAATAGTTTAGAAGTACAATATTCTGCCCATTAGTTCTAGTTTTGCTCTCATGTCTCAGAAATGCACGCTTCCTGAGTATAAAAGGCCTACTCTTCAATGTTATATACCCAGGGGTCTGTCATAAAAACAGTCACGTTGCACCATCTACACATTAGTAAACAGAGAGCAGTCCTAAAGGAGTATTTGCTTGCTCACAAAGGAAGGTCTCAGATCTTCATAGCTAATAACATTCTACTTCAGGGTCACAGCTGAGAAGCACTAAGTGTCGCTGAGACTTGCCTCTGTCCCTCGGGCACTGTGCATGAGGGGAATTTGCAGCGGAGTATTATTACATTCATTGTCATTATTGCAGGAGCAGGAGTCAACCTGTGTGGCAGACTTACTTGCATTGGGACCTGGGCTGGCATGTTCATCTGTTCACTCACCAACTTAGCGAGTGTTGACCGGCTGTGTTAGTTTGCAAGGGCAGACATAACACAATACAGACCTGGCGGCTTAAACAACAGAAATGTATTTCCTCACAGTTCTGGAGGCTAGAAGTCCAAGATCAAGGTGTTGGCAGGTTTGGTTTCTCCTGAAGCCTCTCTCCTTGGCCTGCAGGTGGACACCTTCTTGTAGCCTCACATGCTCTTTTCTGTGCACACGCTCTTGGTGTCTCTGTGTGTGTCTGAACTTTTCTTCTTATGAGAACAGCTTCACATTGGATTTGGGCTCTATCTCTAAATACAGACACATGCAGAGGTCCTGCAAGTTAGAACTTTAACATATGAATCCGGGGGTGGGGTGGGGGGGACACAGTCCAGCCACAACACCGAGTGCCAACACGTATTTTCAAAACTTTGGACTGACACTTAGAATTAGCTGAAATAAATTAAACTTATCCGAAGAATAATGGTTTACTGTAAATAGATTATGCTCTTGTTGGATTTGAGTAAACGAGAATGAAGTAGCTCTTTAAAAAGGGGGGAGGGGACAGGCAGCATCAGGCACAACACGGCGCCTGGCACAGGACCTGTACCCCAGGCTCCGAGGGCCAGAGGAGGCACATATGTGTTTCCTGCTCTGTGAGGCTTGGAGTATAGTGTGAGACAGAGTGGACAGTGAGCCTCAAAATAAATGTTTGATGACTAAGATTATTCTGTGAAAACAGAATGGATATAAACTGGGAGTCAGAGTAAGGGCTTTTTAAGGAGTAGCATTTATACCTGAAACTAATATAAAATAATATGAATGTCAAGTGTAATTTAAAAATAATGTCAACTGTGCCCTGACCAGTGTGGCTTATTTGTTTGCACATCATCCTGTACACCAAAAGGTTGCAGGTTCGATTTCCAGTCAGGGCACATACCCAGGTTGTGGGTTCAATCCCCAGTCAGGGCACATACAGGAGGCAATGGATTGATCAGTGTTTCTCTCTTTCTTCCTCTCTTTTTTGATCTCTCTCAAATCAATGTAAAAAAACATGTACATGTCCTCAGGTGAGGGTTAAAAAATAATGTTAACAAATAAAAAATAAAGCAATGTACAGAAGAATAGCAGAAATAAAAGTAACATTTAAGCTAAAAGCTGAAGGATAATAGTGATATTTTAAGATAACAAGTAGCATGTATTCTATGTTTTATATGTGTCAGGTACTGTTGTCAGTGTCTTACATATTGTATTTTATATTTATAACCATATGAGATAGATATTGTTATTGCCCCCATTTTACAGATGGTGAAGCTAAGGCACAGAGACACTAAGGAGCCTATCCTTAGTCACACAACCAGTAAGACAGTTTGACTCCAGAGCTGGGCTCTTAACCATGAGGTTAAGGAAGAAGAATTCATTGGTTAAGGAAAGAACAACCCCTGTGAAGCCCCTGACTCAAGAAAGAGCATGATTTATTCTAGGAATAGATAATAGGCAAATAGGAACATGGAGAAAAGACTAAAGAGGAGAATAGTGCTGGGACAGGTTTGGGAGTAGATCCTGGAGAGCTTTAAAGACATAGTTCAGGTTTGGTCCTTTATTCTAAGAGCAACAGGAGGGCAGTGAAAGACATAACTCAAGAGAACACTAGGATCTCTATTCATTTGTTGCAAGTCACACTAGCTTCCATGTGGAGAACTGACTGTAGAGGTGTGAGGTGGAGTCAGGAGGCCCCTTAGGAGGTGCTTACAGTCATCACGGGGAGAGACAGTGGAGGTGGACAGGAAGAAAAGCACACAGGGTTAACATCTACTTTGGAAGTAAGATCCTTAGGACTTAGTGACAGATGGTGGGAGGTGAGCAGTGGATGGGGCCATGAATGACTCTTAGGCTCTGGCTGGAGCCATGGGCAAGTAGAGGTACTATTTATCAAGATGGGGAAGAACCAAGTTTGCAGATGGGGCAATGGAGAGTTCCGATTTTGCTATGTGGCTTGAAACTCTTCTATGACATTTACACAGAGACCTCAAGTAGATAGTCAAGCATTTGCGTATGAAAATCAGGGGAGAAGTAGAGGCTGTAAAAATGTTTTTCACCAGCACCTGGATGATATTTAAAGCAATGGGATTGAAGGGGTTAAACTAGGAAAAGGGTGTTTTTGGAGAAGGTGAGAGGATATAGTGGTTCTCCGACATTTAGAATTCAGGTAGCAGAGGAGCCAGCTAAGGAGACAGGATTATCCAGAGAGGGAGAGTAGTGCAGGAAAGAAAGTCATCCTAGGTCCTTCGGAAGGAGGTGTGTGTGTGGAGGGGTGGATCTGGGGGTGGGGGGGTTATAGAAAGTTGTCAGACATGCTATCCAGAGATCTAGTGAGATGGGGACCAAAAAGTGTCCTTTGAATTTGGGAACCTGGGGGTCACTGGTGACCTTGGTTAGAGCTGTTTTGGTACCTGATCGCACTGAATCTTTACAACCACTCTGTCCTATAACTAGTAGTATTCATCCTACAGCACAGGTGAGAAGCGCGGGACTCAGACTAGGGGGGACCTAGCCATGATCACACAGTAAGTAACCCAGCTCAGCTTATAAGCCTGAAGCTGGTGACTCAGGGTCTGAATTCTTCTCATTTTGCTCTCCTAATTATATGGATACAAAAACGCAGCAAATACAACACCAATTTTGTTTGAATTCCTTAAATTCAGATGACAGTGGTATATGTTGAAATCCAAAGTCATTGCCTTTGAAAACAGTTCTGAGTTCTCATTTCATTTCTGGACCTAGCATATAACGTTGGAGCCCTGGTTTCCTCATTTTTAAAAGAAAGGGATTGAAATAGACCATCTCCAAAGTCCCTCCTAGAATTTTACAACTTCTAAACACAAGCCCTGAGATGCCTCTGCTTCTCAATGCCACCCTGGCCTTGAGTTCATGTTCAACTTGAACATGTTCAGCATACACTCACTTAGTAAAATTTTACTGGATGTGCCTACCACGGGCCGACACTCAGCTTTCTAGGTATTTGCCCCAGCTGTTCCTCAGCTCGGAGTGCCGTTTAGTTCTAGCTCCTTTGGGTCTCAGATCCGAGATCTTCCCAGGAGAGCAGTCTTACTCCTGCCCCTTCAGCACGTCCACCGTGTTCCTTTGATGAGGTGTGTGTATTGTCCCCTGAATTGTTTGTGGCCAAAGCACAAAAACCATGATTGTTCCTGCACTGCACCTCATTAAGAAGCCCAGCACATGCTTTTCTCAAGTGGTGTTTGTTGAGTCATTTGTGCGTGAGGGAAGCCGTGTTGAGTTCTGGAAGTCCTGGGCCTCTCACAGGAGGCCGCGGGCCAGCTGGAATCAGGCCTGTATTTTAACAGAGAGGCACAAACACACATTTGGAGAAAACACAACACAGAACAAGGGAAACAAAACCTCTAAATGTGCCGAGCTCCCTCCCTGATTACTGAGGCGGGAATGAATTACGGAAGGACCAAGGCTTCTTGGTTTCTGATTTGTTTTAGGTGTTTGGTTTCTCTCTGTCCCTCTCATCTCCACTATTCAAATTCAAGTGCTCTTTTGTTTGGTTGGAGTTTAAGAGTGAATACTACAATCTCACAAAGACCTCCCATTTGGGCACAAAGGAAGGTAAAAGGGCAGCCTCTGCTTCTGCAGTTTGGCCTTAAAAGCTGAGGCAGGACACGCCTTTAACTCATACACCTTGGCTCATGCCATGGGTGCCAGCACCTCACAATGTGAAGATGCATGAGTGGGTGCCAGGGAGACACCAGGACACCAGGATGTTGCTTGCTGGCAGACCCCTGTGAAGACTTTGTGAAAGGTGGCACATGAACTTGATCCAAAGAATGCAGACAGTGACAGAGGAACTACCAGGATTGGAAAGGTTCGGAATGCTTGGCCTCAGCGGTGGCTTTCAAATTCGGTTTGGCCTGTGCAGGGTGTTGAGGAGAAGACTGAGCATGCTTCTGAGCCCTCTATCCTGATGCCCCCCCATCCCCCCACAAGTTCCACACTATTCCATTGTATATATGGAGATTCCTTCCCTATGCATTTTTGCTTGGGGGAGTTAAGGGGAGGGGTGCCTTGCTAAGAATATGTTTGCAAATGCCTGGGCCAGGGTGTGCAGTCCATGTGGCCCTGCAGGGGAGGGGAGGGCTGGCACACCCAATGGGGCCAGGCTGCAGAGGGTTTTCTAGGTAATGCTGAGGAATTAGACAGGGCCCTGCCACCTCAGAGCCCATGAGCATGTGAGGAGGGGAGAGGATGGGAGGGGACTGTGGCACTGAATCCTGTGCAGTGAATAGATCTGAAATCAATCAACTCTAAGTGCTTGGAAGAGAGCTACAACTGAGAAATGTGCGCACAGGGAGACATTCACACACAGGGGTACATACGCACACATACCCAATGCACACACCTAGACAGAGGGTTACACACAGAGAGAGACCTCAAAACTGAGAGGCACACACACAGAGAGCAGGGGTGGACACAGTGAAAGACATAAGGACACGGGAAGAGGGGATATGCAGAGACTCATACCAGATGCACACACACCCAGTGGCTCCCAGAGAGAGACAGGGCGGTGCACAGAAGGGACACATGGAAACAGACACGCAGCAGACTCTGACCTCACTGCCGGCTTTACTGGTGCCTGCATGGCTCTCATGCTCCGGGCCACTAGCTGACCACCTTCCTAGGTCAGCCAGGGCCAGGCCCCGGATGGCTGGGTGAAGCCCCTGTGTGCCAGGGGCTCCTGAAATCATTCAAATTAGCCAGTTCTAGACCCGCTTCCCTGCCTTATCCATTTCTTTCCACAGAAACCACATAAAGGCCCTTGACCATGGTTCACAGCCCTTCCCCCTCCTGACCGATCCCAGTTCTTCCCCTGTGACCTCCCATGACGTAGCATAAACCTCTCCCCCGTCCTTAACATCTGAGAGCATAACAGACTGTCTTCAATGGCATTCATCTTCCAATCTGTTGGCCTCTCCATACGTAAATAAAAGTAAAACCCGTAATGAAACACTGTCAGATTTATTAGCGGAAGTACAGGGTAGAGAACTGCACCGCATGGACAAGCAACCTAGGAACTTCCAGGCGAGGTGGTGGGGTCAGCCATTCACAGTAGCTGTTGATTCCCAGGATGAGATCCGGGACCAGGTGGATGGAGTCTGTAAGACTGGCCTCCATGAGGGGAATTTAGGGAAGGCAACTGGAGGCCTTGGGTGATGTCATCGAGGCTGCACACTGGTTCACATACCCAATGGCAAGAGTTTAGCGGAAGGGACTGTTGAGGGAAGGTTTTAGATTAATGTCCTCAGGGACTTTGGAGGCAGGGGAAGTCCAAGCCCGTGTCTCAGCTTTGAGGTGAGGTTGTGGTTAGGGGGAAGTGATGTAGGAGAGAAGGCCAGCCGGGAAGGGCTATACTACTGGGGACAGTGGTTGAAGGGGCTTTTCCAGGAGATAGTGCTTGTTGATCCTAGGATGGAGGGAGGCAGAGAGCTCGATGGCTATTGGTGGGGCTGGTGACATGGGGGGGCCTGTCTGGGGCACAGGAACCCTAAAGTTGTGATGGGAACTTAGACATGATGTGCGATAGGAAGTCACCTCCCTAAGATGAGAGGTGGTAGGTCTGATGTCTCTTTTCAGGACTGGGGTCTAGAGGTTGCTGAAGGTCATAGGGACCACAGGTGGATGAGGCATTGCAAGCCGATGCCAGTGTTGTCTTCAGAGTTCCTTGTCTGGGGGGAAGACACTCAGCAGAAAGTGCTAACATATATTTTCCTTCCCCATTTTATCATCAGTTTTTTTGTTGTTGTTTTTTTCTTTTGGAAGCAGTAGTTGTGGCTGTGAAGGTTGTCAACTTGATGACTTAGGGTGTCAGTGAGATGTCAGGGTTCCTACTCAGTAGCAAACCATGGAGTCCTGGAGGCCACAGAGCACAGAGAAGCCACCTCAATGGCTCAGTGGTCTTTCTGTGCTGTGAACCCCACTGAGCGCACACTGGTCCCTGAGAAGGGAGCAGCATCCTCCGGGACGGGCAGGGCTAGGATTGGCCGCTGCCGCCACCACTTCTTCCCTGGCAAGTCCCTTAATCTCCCTACGCCTCGCTGGGCTCATCTGTGACCCACAGGGAATCAATACTCAGAGGATGGCGGTGAGATGTGAAGCTCACATGGTGTCAAACTCTTAATGAAAAGCCTGGCACACAGCAAGGGCTCCCACTGCTGTTCCTGTTTCTGTGTTGAACCATATGAAAGTGGTTGGGTCAAGGCCCTGGCTGGGTTGCTTAGTTGGTTAGAGCATCGCCCAGATACATCAAGGTTCTGGATTCGATCCCCGGTCTAGGACACATATAAGAATCAACCATGAATGCATAAATAAGTGGAACAACAAAATGATGTGTTTTTTTCCCTCTCTCTCACTACCTCTTTCCCTCAAAAAATTACATAAAATTAAATATATATATATATATATACACACACACACACATACATATATATGAGAGTGGGTTGGGTCAGAACAACAAATGGTGGTCATGTCATGTCGCTCAGCCTAACACTATTACTCTGAGCACTGCTATTTCCTGTCTGAAGTTGTCTCACTTCTGGGCCACAGAATCCTGAGAGCTCTTGAGAACTCAGCGTGAGGACAGTGGTTGTCAATGTTAGAATAAAAAGTGTTTGCCAGAGTTATGTGGACTGAAAGGAAGATTTTGCCCAGTACCCGAGAGGTCTGTCCTGGAGGGAATAATGCGTGTTCCCCTCCTGGGGCCTGCAGTGAACTCATCTGAGGTCAGAGCAGAGAGACAAGACAGAGCCATTGAGTTTGCTGCTCCCTGTTCTGGTGGTGGGTAGTAGGGGGTGTGGAAAAGGAAGCAAGTGCTCCTGGGTTGTAGTAAGTACTGGGAAGAAACTGAAAGAGATGATGTATAAGCAAGGTGGGTGACAGTTTTGATTGGAGGGTGGGTCAGGGAAGAGTTTGCTGTGGAAAAGGCATTTGCAAGTGTGGAATTCCTGCGGCCAGAATGTGCCTGGTTTTGTGGGGAAGGGAGGAAGGTCAGGGTGGCTGGCATATATGAACAGGGAGAGGAAGACCCACTGGGAGAGGAGGTCGGGAGGGAGGTGGGAGCAGATCACGAAGAGCTTCTCTGAATCCAATTGTGTTTTTTCTCTGCCATGTAAAACCCAAATAGTCAAGTCCACTTACTGGCTGCAGTGATAATTCTTGTATTTTATATGGTGCCTTTCCTTTAACAAAGCAATTTGCCCCTGTGATTGCATGTGATCCTTAGAACATCCATGGCGAAGGGAGGGCAGAGGGAGGAGGAGGAAGGGTTCCATCCCTGTGTTCACTTTACAGCCAGTGAGGATGCTGCAGAGAAACATGCCCTCAGGTCTCCTTGCCTGCACTCCTGCCTCCACTTCCCCTGTGACCTGGTCTTCCTTGGAGCTTTACCTCCTTTGGAAGAAAGACTGTAAATGTGCAGGTACCTCATTGTTTAATTATGCATTGTTGTGATTTGCAAGGAGGGTAGGTAGCTGTTTAATTCAAGTCACACCCTGCATTCCCCTCCACAACTCTCATTAATTACATGTAAGGCTTGAACTAGGTTAGAGGTGCTAAACAACCGCCTGTGTATTGAATGTGATGTTCATATGTAGACACATTTCACAGATCACAAGTTCTGAAATGCATGTGCGTTTAGCCAAATGTGAGTCGCAGGTTGGCATAAATAGATATTCCTCAATAAATGGCAGCGTGTCACACTGTTCAGCTAGAAGTGTGGGAGCCAAGAAGAAATCACTGACACATCCGAATGTGTGTATTTCTTCTTGTAATTAGTTCTCTTTTCCAGGGTATTAAGTTACTTACATCTATCTCAAGCCTCTGTATCCATGGTAACCATGGTTCTTGCTTTGGGCTAAAGTCTTATAGTAACTGAATGAAAGCCCAGATATCATTGATTCAGTAACGTGGTGGACATTAATGGGATGCCAGGTAGGTGCCCAACTCATGCAAGGCACTGGGGAAGATAGGCAGGGCTTCTGCTTAGAGCAGCGGTTCTCAACCTGTGGGTCGTGACCCCTTTGGCAGTCGAATGACCCTTTCACAGGGGTCGCCTAAGACCATCCTGCATATCAGATATTTACATTACAATTCATAACAGTAGCAACATTACAGTTATGAAGTAGCAACGAAAATAATTTTATGGTTGGGTCACAACATGAGGAACTGTATTTAAAGGGCCAGAAGGTTGAGAACCACTGGCTTAGAGATTAGTAAGGAAGCCAGCAGTGCTATCTATGGAAGGATCGAGATAGAGAAAATCAAAGGTCTTAAGTGAAACTTCTGTAAAGAAGTTAGGGAAAGAAGAGATTACTTCTAGCTGAAGGGACCAAGAAAGGATTCCTGAAATTTACAAAGATAAAGGACTTGTACCTAGAATATTGAAATAACTCTCAAAACTTAACAGTAGAAAAAGTGAACAATCAAATTAGAAAATGGACAAAAGGCATAAAGAAACCTTTAGCTGGACCTTTCGCTGAAGAGGACAACATATGATGGCAAATAAGCACATGAGAAGATGTTCAACATCACTAACCCTTAACAAGATCAGAAAATCAATAGCCCCCAGTGGTTCTCAACCTTCTTAATGCCGCAACCCTTTAATACAGTTCCTCATGTTGTGGTGACCCCCAACCATAAAATTATTTTTGTTGCTACTTCATAACTGTAATTTTGCTACTGTTATGAATTGTAATGTAAATATCTGATATGCTATATGTGTTTTCCGATGGTCACGACCCACAGGTTGAGAACCGCTGCCTAGAGAAATGCAAATTAAGGCAATGATGAGAGATCACTACACACCGAACAGATAAAGTCACAACACTAAATGCTGGCAAGGTTATAGAAAAACTGAATCTCTGTTGGGAATATCAAATGCAGTAGCCACTCTGGAAAATAGCTTGCAGTTTCTTAAAAACCAAACATAGAGTAACCATAGGACCCAGCAATTACACCCCTGAGCATTTACTCCACAGAATGAAAAACTGATGTGCACACACACACCTGTCCATGAATGTGCATAGCAGCTTCATTTATAGTGGCTCAAAACTGGACGTAACCAAAGGCCCTTCAATAGGTGAATAGTGGAACAAATTGTGGTTTTCCTTAGAACACTACTCAGCAATAAGAAGGCGTGAATGATTGACACACATTACAGCTTACAAAAGGTCAAATTATATGTGATTTCATTCATACAGCATTCTCAAAATGACAGGATGCTAGAGCTAGAGGACAGATTAGTGGTGGCAGGCGTGAGGGACAGTGGGAGGAGGCTCTGAATATAACTGTAAAGGGCACAGAGGAGATCTTTGCTGTGATCTTTTGTCCTGTATCTTGATTTCAGTGGTGATTATTCACCTCCACGTGATAAAACAACTTAGAACTATGCACACATTGTACCAATGTCAACATTCTGGGACCATACATATCACCTTGTATAGTAGTTGGAGAAACTTGGTGAATGGTACACTATACAGATCTCTCTCTATTATTTTTGGCAACTTGCTTTGAATCTGTAATTAACCCCAAATAAAAAGTATTTTTTTAGAAACTTACTGATAAAATGATAATCATAGCTAACATTTAGAAAACACCTACTGTGTGCTAGGTTCTTGCTAAGCATTTATTTTATTGCTAAGCATGCAATTTATTCCTAATCTGCAAGGGGAAAATGTATATGAGCTGTATAAAGTGTTGTGTCTGTTCAGATGAGGAAATGGGGGTCTGGAGAAGTCAGGTAAGTGGCTCCAGGTCTCACAGAGAGTAAGAGTTGAGACGAGGATTCAAGCACAGGTGGTCCAGCTCCACTACCTTCTGCTGCCCTGGCTCCCAGGGATGTGTCCATTCCATTGGGCCAGGACATGCATATGACAATGGAAGGATATTGGGATGTAGAAGAATGCCTATGGCAGAGCCTAATCTGTTCTTTCTTCCATTCCTTGGCTGGTCTTCGTACTTGAGAGAGAGTTGCCAAGTGTCTGAACAAGGTACTGTAGAGTACTCCAGGGTCTTGTAGGGCAATGTGGTGGCCTTGACCCAGGTAGAAGGAAAGCTGCCTCTGTAATTGGCCAAGGAGAGTGGAGTTGTTCTCACTTCCAATTGCAGTCAGTGGTTCCAATGAAGTGAACTTTCCCAAGGGGACCCTCTTCTTGTATTCCATGAAAACCAAACATCAGAGAAGGGGGTATTGCAAATAAAATAGGTGTTACCATTCTTCCTCTTCCATTTCTGAGATATAAATCCTCCTCCAGTTTCCATCCTGATTTGTTGAAGTTGGAAATTATTTGTTTCTCTGCTCCCTGTCCAGCTGCCTGACCTCCCCTGGATCCCAGGCTTTACAAAATCTGTGGCTTCTGCCAACCCGGAAATGCTTGGCACTCCCCAGCCTTCTCCTTCTCTGAGTCTGAGCCCAGTTCTCCCTCTGATTCCCATTTCCACTTCACTACCTGCCTCGTGTAAGTAAGTGTTCCCAAATACAATCTGAGCAGAACTGTGTTCTCAAGGATGCACCCTCGGATTTATTGTGATGTCTTGTTTTTCTTCTGACTGGTATAATAGGAAGGCAGGTCTGTACTCAAAACAGTTGGCTCAGTATTCTGGTTGAAACCAGTTAAGTTATCGGAATCTCTCAGGCAGATACCCTGGCAAGGACTGAGTTGCTGAAGGGGAGAGAGGGAATGAGTTAACGGGGTCTTGGAAAGCTCTGCTCTGGAGGGATGGCCAAGTGAGGCCTCTTGTAAAAGGAGAAATGCTGTTCTATTTGTGCAAGGAAAAGCCATTTTTCCGTCTTGTAATTATTATTCTTTGGTTGACTAGGTAGCCAACAGTCTGCTAAAACTCATGTTGGGAGGGTAAATTATGAGACTGGAGCTTGAGCTGGGTTTTGGGGAGTCAGATTTGGGCACAGGAGTGTCAGGAAGAAGGTGGTTCGTGGGAGAGGCACAGGCATAGATTCTTTGAAAAGATGGAGTCCACAGTTGATGTTTGCCTGAGAACCAAAGAGGCTGCCTGTGGGAAGGGCCACATAGAAAGATTCAGGCTGAGATGCTAACTGTGGACACACAGCTGAGGCTGCAGTCCAGAGAGCAAGACACAGAGAGAGGTTCAGAAGGTGGAGGCATGGAGCCTGAAGAGAGGCTTGAAGCACGGCATCTGGAGGCCATCTGCCAGGGGACTCCACCCCTCTATGGTGGTGGTGGTCATGGTCTACCAGGATCCACCGTTGTTGCTGAGGCCACACTTCGAGTCATAAGACAGAGGCCATGAGAAGAATCCGGGTCCCAGGTACTTAGGAGATTTTACTGACTGTGTTGTGGGGCCAGGCTGTTGAGGAAAGAGTCTAGTTCTCCAAAGTAAACTCCCATCAGGGTCACATGACTTGCACACATTAACATACCTCCGGTGCCCCACCCTTTCCAATTCAGCCACCCCTCTCCATCCCCTGGCGGTTCTTCTCACCTTAACAAACCACACCACACCGGTGCATTAGGGATTGTTAACGGGAAAAACCAGAGGCATCCGCCCTTACAGTATCTGATAGTGGTTTGTGCCTTCTTCTCCTGGGTCTCAGCCCTTGCAGAACTCCCCATCTCTCTCAAGGCCCTCATGATATCAAGCACTCCAATGTCTAATATCATATTTTAAATCCTATTACACAGGTCCTCAAAGTAGACATAAAGCCAATGGAGAATCACGACTCTAGTTGTGTAACCACACAGTCCCCACAGTAGGAATTACAGAATGTCTTAGGGTAAAAGAGAATTGTGGGATCATAGGAGACCTTCTGCATGATAAAAAATGAGGCCAGGTATGAGGGAGGGAGGGAGAGTGGGGGAGAGAGAAAGAAGGATCAAGAAAGATCAAAATCTAGCACAATTTTCAGAATAAAAAGGTGAGAGGTCCCTGAGGACATTGATGTTCCAGCTGCATCCTTGCTGCTTTGGTAGGGCTTTCACTGTGGTTCATCTTGACTTGGTGTGATATTTCTCAGGAGCAGAATTTGATTTCCAAAAATTTATCTTCACAGACCTGTCATGGCTTGCTGGTGGAGCTAATTTTAAAAGATGGATTGTTGGTTTATCATACAAATAAAGCCGGCACTGGCAGTAGACAGGGCGCAGCAATATCCTACACCAGTACCAACAAGGCATTTGTTTCTTTACATGCAACAGTGCATAGTCATCCATTGGATAGCCCCTTGACCCGAAGTCAGCCTGAAGGTTAAAGGAAAGGTGTCATAAATGGTCCACCTGAGCTCACCTCCTGCAGAGCCACTCCTGCCTCACTCCATGCCGGAGCGTTTGTGCTAAACTTTCCTGAGATCCCGAGTCTTGTTCAGATTCCTGGCACACTGGGGCTGTTGTTAAGACTCTACTGCACTCCCCTATAAAGGAGGGTTCTGACTAAGTGACATGATGCAGTGTGTCTCCGTTAACGGCCGTCCATGGTGAATCATGGAGACTGAAGTTAGCAAGGGTTCCAATCTGGACTAAAAAAGTTTAGTCCACATAAATCTCAGGGCCTCATTCACCCAACTCACCCAGAAAAAGAAAGATCATCGACTTCTCATATTCTCTAATTTCTGGGCACTGCCTATGGAATCACTCTGTCTCATTGAAAAATAAAGTATATTATGAGAAAAGTGAGGGACAGGTCCAGGGCTCTCTGCACTGCCTGTTTTCTTTTTATTATTATTGCCTGAGCAGTATTCATTGTTTGTGCCTCAAAGCCACCAGACAGGGTCCTACAAATCTCCCTGGCGCCCTGTGTGGGAGCCAGGCTGAGATGATATGTAGCCCTCTGGATGCTCCCAGCATCATCATTCTAGACCCAAACTGAGATGTGATTTAGACGGTCCCTATAAAACTGGGATCATTGGCCTAATCAGAGCCATTTATCCTGTCTTGGGCTATCAAATCAGTGCTCGTGGGTTGCGGGGAGATGGGGGTGGGGCTGGGGGTGTTTGTTCTGGTATATTTCACAATGACGACTTTGAAGAGAATCTCATTTAAGAAGTGAATGCTCTCTGTAGTGTATGGGGCAGAGCCCTGGCAGGAAGGCACAGTTCCACTTAGCAGCTCTGTAGGTTGAGATCTGGACCATCTGAAAAGAGGATGTCGTTTCTGAAGGCAAGACTCCAAAACAAATGCCTGCTCACTTGAGTTAGAAGGAAAATATAACCCTCTAAAATATGGTCCCGCCTAGTTCCTTCTAATTCAGGGACACCAGCAAACGAAAAGGCATATGCACCGAATGAAAAGTGGGATGTGAAAAAAAACCCAGCAAAGAAATATGATAAAATTTGGATCACACCAGCTTCTATTTATGCTGAATATTTTACTTTGTTGAAGTCATTCGTGAAAATAGCCATATTGGAATGTGAAAAATCTTACATTCAGCTCGTGTGAGAGGAAGATAATGTTCATTTGAGAGATTTTGCAGTCACAGTCAAAGCAAGGAGTGAATTACTCAGAGCAAACCATGGAGTGGAGCGGAGGGGGAGCCCCACTATGAACGCCCAGCCGCTTGCCGCAGCGCCGATGGTGAATGCTGCCGTCTCTGAGTGCTCCCAGCAGACCGGAGATATTTATTCACACTAAAGAAATGCAGCTTCTAACTATGTGGAATGACTCCCTCCTGACAAAGTTTAAGTAAATTGTGCCAACCCCCGATAAAGCAGACTGACATGTCACGAAGTGACAGCTGCCACGTCAACACGTTTCCTCGTCGCCGGCAGCGGCTGTGATCCGGAGCCTGTCACACCGCAAAGGAGCTTCATCCCTTGATTTCTCCTGGCGTCGCCTCCCCTGTCTAGTTAAACCACCTGGTCTTAGCGGTTGGACACAGGGAGAAGAAATAGATCGTGGTGCTTTAGTTATTTGTAAAAGCATCTACTTTAGGGAACACAATTGGCAAATTTATTTGAAATAGATCAACCTTTTGAAATGATAATGACATAAAATTACATCAAGCCGTTTCCCTAACCAGTAACTCCCACTGAAAAATAATGTGCGACAGAGTGAGCTTGAGGCCCAGCTTAGGATCTTGTCTGGATTCAGTGACCTCGGGGTGACTGTTTGATACTCGAATCATGTGTCTGTCTCCACATCCAGGAGTGTCCATGGTGGGGTATCCTGACCTCCCCGAACTCATAGGTCTGCTGCTGGGCTCTCCGTTAGCACTAGAAAGGGAGCCAGCACAAGCTTGCCCTTCACGCCTGACCTTTCCGGGTTTCTCATTACTTTTATTTAAACCCCATATTAAAGGTGAAAACTGTAGTAGTGAAGCACTCGGCTAGTGAGATAACTAGGAGGCGCCGTCTTCATAATTACTGTGTCACTGTCTCTGGAGGGACATGAAAGCTGGTCTTGTCCCTTTAACAGGACAAGTTGCTAATCCCCTTAACATTTCCCTCCCCCCTTTGGACTGATAATATTTCACAATTTTTTTGCTTTGTAACATATTCCTAAAGGGAGACTTAACCAATAATGCGCAGATTATGGAAATGATGTTTATTAAATCAGGGGCGAGGTTTCTGGAAAGCCACAGACCTGCTCAGAATTTGTAACCTCCATCAGAGACTTCATTTGAATGTTTATTCATGGAGCAGTAAACGTTTGTTTTTATCCATTTTATTGAAACATAAATTAAAGAACTGTAATTATGTGTAGGGCAAACAGTAAATATGCATTTGTCACAAAAATGAGTAAGACAAGGAAAAATGCCATCATTGCTTCATTTGCATCCAGATCCTTTACTGTCTAACAACAGAAAGACCCAGAGGGACTACCTCTGCAGATTAATGTTCTGATATGGTGTGTAAATCAAAAATACACATTCTAGATAGTCTTTTTAGCAAAGAGAGATCGGGGAAGTAATTTATGAAGGTCAGAAGCTACCCAAAGAAAGGGTGGGTTTCTTCTCTCGTGAGAGAGAACTGCAGTGACTTTTATTAAAGTTAATGCGGAGCACAGAAGAAGTCCCCTTGGCAGTCTCTGTGATGCTGATTGTTTTCAGGATGAGCTATTTGCCTAGCATACTTGACCAGTTTTTAAAAAGGACTTACATGAAGCTGGAAAGACAAGACCTTCAAACTTACATGGTGATAAAAAGATACTTTTCAGTGGGGAAGAAAGGTGCAATCATAATGGCTCAGCATAGGCCACATCCTTGTATGTGCAAGAATTCTCAAGAGAGGGAAAAGAGTGGCTAAGAGAAACTGTGCATACGAGGCTTCTTTGTCCTTTCTTTATAGCAATCTAGCAAATTAAAAACACTTGAGTCATCCATCCACCCATCCATCCACCTACCCACCCACCCACCCATCCTTCCATCCACCCACCCACCCATCCATCCACCCATCTACTCACCTGTCCATCTATCAATCTACTCATCTATTCAGCCATCCATCTACCCATCTATTTATCCATCCATCCATCCATCCATCCATCCATCCATCCATCCATCCATCATTTACACACTATGTCCTCTAAGCTAGAAACTTGGAGTGAGGGTAGGAAATAATGAGAGAGATAGAGTAAGGAATTACCCAGAGTTCAGGAGTAATGGAAGAGAAACCTATAATTATTGATGCTTTATGAGGAAAATGTAATAATTGAGAAACATACAAAGAATCAGAAATCCTGAAGTCTGGAGAGTCTGAAGGCTCTACAGAGGAGGTGGCATTTGAACTCACTCAGAAAAACTGAGGGGAAGTGGGAAAGAAGCAAGGGGAAGGGAACTCTACAACAAGGGAAGAACACTTTTTAACTTTTCTTACCAAGAATATGTACTGTCAACACAGCGACTGTAACGATGGCTGATGAAATACAGGTTGGACAAATGCTGAGACATTCTTTGCATCTTTTGAAAGTCATTTTACTGGAGGTGTCTCTAAGGTGCTGTCCCGGCATAGCAGCAAATAGAGCTAGTTTCACAAAGAACCTCTGACCTCCTGCATGTGGGGCTGAACAGGTGGACTCTTGATCCCGAATGGTCTACCTGGCGCTCCACCTATCTTGTTGCATGAGTATAACCCAGCACAGCAGGAATGGCCATGTAAGAGGTTTATTATGATTTTATAGACCTTCCTTGAGTTTGTCAATTTTTTAAAGGGAAATTATTATAAATTCTCTTTTGCTGAACAGTTTTAAGAACTTGAAGCTGTTATGTCACTGAAAGTCAACCATTAACTAAAAGATAATATAGAATATTTATAGCAGATTGATTCTCACATTTGTAAGAAATGTGTTCCCTCCTGGGCCTCTCTTACAGAAGTGCTTCATATTCTAAGGATGGGTAGTGTGGGGGACACAGTGGGCTTATACTCTGCTAGGCTGCTAGTGCCATGCCTGGTTCTGGAATCCAGCAAACCACTCACTCCGCCTCCCCATGCCTCTGTTTCTTCATCTACAACTTCTCTCATCTTGCCTCATCTTTTGAGTGGAGATAGTACCAGTATCCTTATGCCTGATATTATTGTGAGAATTATATGAAAAACAGCTGAAGTATTTAGACCGATGCTGGCGTATTCTAAGTATTCAGTAAACTCTAGCAATTATTGTATTTCAAGACAGTGTATATTTCTAGTCTGAATCTATTTCTAACAACCTGCTTCTTCTCTGAACCAGAAGGCTTGGCTCTGCAGTGAGCCTTCCTAAATATATTCTGCTCTGGATCCTCACCAACCCCAAGGCCTGGGTTTCCTTCATGACTGGATTCCGCCTTACTTGGTTGGGAAGGCCTCAGCTTCTGTTACTCGGTGTAGGGTCAGCGTGAGAACGCTGCCAGGTATTTAGGTGTGAAATAAATGTCTCTGAAAGTACTGCTGCTCCCAGGGCCTCGAACACCTTGACACAACCAACTCAGGACAGAATTAGGAATCTGTCCAAAGGCACAGGCACCGGTGCTCTCTAACTACCTTGTCAGTGAGCCCCTTCCTGTAGGATGTCAGCAGTGCTGAGGCGGCTGGTGCGCCCTTCATGAAACATGAAACTGCTTTCCACGGGCTCTGACTGCTCCAGGCAAATTGAGAAACTAACGGGGGGAAGGTAACGGGCTAATTTAGTTTCTAAAAACACCTCCCAGGATTTGTGGGGACCCTGAGCGTTCTGTGGCTCTCAGTTGTGTTTTTCAGCCAGCTGTGAGTTATAACAGCACATCACTAGAGGGATGGTGCTCCTATGATATATGGGAGCAGTAAATCAGCTAAGCATCATGGCCTTGATGATGTATGGCTCCAAACTACAATATGAGTTTAAAGGAGATTTTAGCAACCAGAGAGCTTTTAAATTTCAAATTTTCTAAAAATTAAGGTCTTGGTAAGTCAACGGAAAGCAAGAGGATGGAATCTGATGTTGTTCAAGTGTCACTGAACTCAGAGAGCCGGGGGCGTGTCTGTTCCTTTTGGCTTTCAGCTCACAAGGTGGAAGTAATTGGCAGGTTCTTCAGCGTCTCCTCCAGGAGAGGAGAATCCTGGGGAACTGAACAAACAGGAGTGAGTGTCAACGCATCTTTGCCAATCAATTTCCCCTTCTTCCACTCTGCAAGCCGCAGAGGAGCTCCTTCTTGTCCCAAAGTCCTGGATCGAGTGAGATGCTGTGAGAGGCTTCGGGCAAACCCATGAGAGATTATTTTTGTTTTCTTTGTTCTAAGGAACTCTTCCAGTGAAATTCAGAACAAAAAAACAGTGAAAAAAGTAGATCAACTTCCTCACCCATTGCTCACAAATTCAAAACGGACACACAGGAGAAAACTCGCCTTTTCTGTCATTTGTCTTTGTGAAGGAAGCACTCATTGCAAATGAGCAGAAAATAAAAAGTGGATGGCACGCGGGCTGCTCAGCCCAGCAGGAAACGGAGCTGTTGTCATGGTTCCATCATCTTCCCCGTTTTAACAATGTGTTTGTAGGATGCCAATGTTGCTTATGAGAATGTACCCATTTTGTTAAAAAACAATTCGCTTTTGGGGGTGAGAAAAATCACTGTCAATTAAGACAGCAGGTGCTGAGAGAACTTCTCCTCCTCCTCCACCTCCTTTTTAAAATCCTGCTGCAGTAAACAGACCGAAATGAGAAATCTCTCTACTGTTTGTGTAATAGACCCACCAGGAACAGCGAGAGACAATTACATTTCAAGTGGCTTCTTCTACTTGCCTTGACTAAGTGAATTAGAAGGACGAATGGGGGTAGAGTTACTGCCAGGTGGAGAGAAACATCTGGGCATGAAGAATGAACACAGTCTCCCCTCCCATTATCTTGTCTCCAGTTTTTCCTCCTCCGGTAGAGTCTAACGCAAATTACTATAGATTTTTGGTGTCCACCTCCCACTCCCCCCTGATGCAAAGGGCAGAACATCCTGTTTCCACCAAATAGAACCACTTACTGACTCAAAAAGAAGTCCCCGGGTTCTTTGCTCCCATACTAGCAGCCTAACTATGTAATCTGGGTAACGAAGACATGGGAATCGATGCATCACCCACTACCTGAGGCTGTCAGTCGAACAGTATGAATGAGGCTGGCCTGGTGTCTAGAGTGATGTCAGCTGTTTCAATAGTTGCTAGAACTTCTTGGGAGAACATTGCTATATCATTTAATTATTTCTCTCTCATAAGGTAAAAAGCTTTACTTACACTCATTTTAAGTTAGTACTCATTTTAAGGTAGTCTCAATTATAACATTTGCTACCGTTTATATAAGAACCTCTTATGCTAGTAACTGTGCATATATAAGTATTACCACATCCTCACCAAAACACGAAGAAGTGGGAACAATTACTGTCTCCATTTTCCGAATTGAGGAAACTGAAGCTTACCGAGATTGAGTAAATTGCCCAAGGTCACCAAACTGGGTCAAAGTGGCAGAGCTGGGATTCTGAGCCAGGGTAAGAGGATGTCAAATCCCATCTTTGTTATGCTATCATACCTTCCAATTAAATAACTATTATTGTGGATGACCATATGTCTTCGTTTATTTGGACCAGCCCAGATTGAGGCTTATAGTCATAAAGGGGCCAGTGTAGTTATAAACAGTGCCTCCTTTCACTCCCCAAATTTTGCTTTGGACAATAAATTATATGCCCCCTCTAACTAGTAGTATGCTCTATGCTGTGAGATCTTATTTCTGCTGATTCTAAGTATTCTCATCTGCCTCTATGGGTGGGCTTGGGGGGGCAAAGAGTAAAGGAAAGGAGGGAGGCAGAGTCTTAGGAAGTTCTTGTGGGAAAATGTTCTAACTGGATCATGTGCTTATTGGCCATTGATGCATCTTCTTTGGAGAAATCTCCATTCATCCTTTGGCTATTTTAAGTTGGGATTTTTGTCTTTTTATTATTGAGTTGAAATAGTTTCTTACATGTCCTAGATACAAGTACCTTACCAGATGTATGATTTGCAAAACTTTTCTCCCTTTTCCTTTTTGTAATGGTGTCCTTTGAGGCACAGAGTTTTAAAAGTTTGACTTGGTTCACCTCCTTCCACTTCTAAGGACCCCGTGCTTACATTGGGCTTAGCTGGGTAACCCAGGGTCATTCAGACTGTCTCTATTTTTTTAATATATATTTTATTGGTGTTACAGAGAGGAAGGGAGAGGGATAGAGAGCTAGAAATATTGATGAGAGAGAAATATTGATCAGCTACCTCCCACACTCTCCCCACTGGGGATGGAGCCCGCAACCAAGAATCGAATCGAACCTGTGACCCTTCAGTCCACAGGCCGACACTCTATCCACTGAGCCAAACTGGTTAGGGCTGTCTCTATTTTTAAGGGCAGACGAGTAGCAACCTCAATCCATCTGCAACCTTATTTCTCCTTTCCCGTGGAACCTAACCTATTCACCAGTGTGGATTAGGATGTGGACCTATTGCAGGGGTTCATTGTCTGCCTACCACAGCCCTGTGTTTGTTGTTCTTAAGAATCAGGTTGACCTCCTGTCATTGCTCATTGCAGATCTGAGGGAGAGAGCTTCAGGCTGGGCCAGCTGGGGGAGGTTGCAAGGACACCAGTTATGAGCAGGGTAGCTCTCTAGCCTCCCCTGCCCTTTCCCCACCAGGATTTGATCCCCTCTCATTGAATTGCAATATATTCTAACAAAGATAAAGACAGCAACGTCACTAAACTGACCATCTTCAGGTGAGAATGGGGTAGAATAGATGTGTTCAGAAGGATGGCGGGAGAAGCACAGGTGGCACAAAGGATGCAGGGCCTGTGAAAATGTCTTCGGTGGGATTAAAGCTCAGAGAGCTCCTGCCATTGGATAAAACCCAGAGGTAACAGAAAGGACTTTTATAGCTGAGATTTGCTCAAGCAGGGGGGCCAAGAAACGGTGAATCTGCTACTTGGTATAAATTCAATAAAATTACTAAATGCGGGGGGAGACTTGACATTGATAACTTTGTTACTCTATATAATATTTTGGGAGTGGCTTTCAACTAGGAAGCAGTGAGGTGGAAATGGAACTCAGATGATAACACCCTTGTCCTAAGTGAATTCAAGACCCTAGGCCAGGGGTGGGCAACCTTTTTGTGAGTGCGTGCCAAAACCAGAAAAATCTCTGACTCAAAATTCTTCTGCGTGCCAACCCTAATTTTTTCAGAACATGTTACGCCTACTTGATATCTCTTAAGGTGTATGTATGTGAAGAACCTTGAAGAAATAATAAAATTCATTCGAGCGACAAAAACACAGTATATGATGATGAAAAATACATTTATTTTTTAATGTATACATGTACACTGATAGTCCGACAGAAAACTTTATGACTCCGTTTGATATTATCAGTGGGACTTTTGCTGCTGCATCACTGATGACAGAGATTTTACATCAGGTTTATATTTTGTGACCTTCAGAGATATGCACGAGCTACTACTTTCATCCATCAGGCTACTCCTATTACAAGACTTAACAAAATTCATCACTGAGAACAAAGATTCACAAGCGTATGTGGATGAAACCAAAACACTGGTCAGATTTAGGAAGGCAGGGAGAGTTAAGGCAGAGGCATAGAAATTGCTCTTTCCGTCTCTCGTCAATCCATGTCTGTGGTCTTTAAGATAACTTGTTATGTAAAATTATTTATTTATCTAAGATGCACCTACACTGAATTTATCTGAAAAATAAAAAAGTCGATATTAAGAAAAAAATTGTAAGTGGAAGATTATAAGAGAGGGTTTTGCATGCCAGCAAAAGTTACTGGTGTGCCATGTTTGGCACACGTGCCAGGGGTTGCCCACCCCTGCCCTAGGCAAAGGCAAGCCCCTATCCCATGATCCTGAAAGGACTTAATGGATGTGATCAAAGACATTATTGAGAAATCGGGGAGCTTGGGAGAGGCATCAAGAGGCCAGCGTGGAGATGTCATATTTGGAATGGGGAGAAGCAGGTGGCCTCCTGAGAGATGTTGTCATTTGGTCAAGAGCAAACACCCTGATGCCTAATGACAGACTTGGTTCAGATTTTAGCTCTTGGTCCCTCCCTGAAGGAGCTTGGGCAAGTCACTTAACCTCTTTGGTCTAATTTGTCGCCTGGAAATGGCTGTGCATTTATTAACTGTCTCTTGGGAGTATTGTAAGGGTTCATTGAAGTAGTGATTGTCAATCAGCCCAGGGACTGATTTCAAGAAATGTTAATAACAACAATTACCACTACTAATGATGATAATAATAATTGGTGAAACTAGTGGCTCCAGGAACCTTACACCAGTGTTTTCTAGAGTGATTTTCTCCCTCCTCTGCAGCTGCTCTTATAGATATTTTTTGCAAAACTCCTTGGAAAAGTTGTCTGTGCTTATTTATCTCCCTTTCTTCATCCCCCATTCGCTCTTCAATCGACATCAGTTTTTTTTTAAATAACAGCTTTATTGAGATAAAATTCACATAACATAAATTCACTTCTGTTAAGTGTACAATTCCATGTGTTTTTTTGTGTATTCATAAAATTTTGCAACCATCACCACTATCTAATTCTAGAATATATTCATCACGTCCAAAAGAAACCTTGTGGCCATTAGCAATCACTCCCCATTCCTTCCGGCAACTGCTAATCTACATCCTGTCTCTATGAATTTGCCTGTTCTGGACATGTCATATAAATGGAATCATACAATAGTTGGCCTCTTGTGTCTGGCTTCTTTCACTTAGCATAATGCACAAAGTATCATTCTTTCGCTCAGCAGTACTTTGTTCCTTTTTAAGGCCAAATCACATTGTCTGGTTATGCCACACTTTATTTTTTCATTCATTATTGATGGACACTTGAATTGTTTCCCTTGTTTGGGTATTATGAATAATGCTGCTATAAATATTCATGTACAAGTTTTTCTGGGGACGTATGTTTTCATATCTGTTGCATACATACTTACAATGGAATTCTGAGTCATATGGTCACTGTATGTTTAACTTTTTTAGGGGCTACTAAACCATTTTCCAAAACAGCAGCGCCATTTTACATCTCCACCAGCAATGTATGAAGGTTCTAGTCCACATCCTCGCCAGCACTTATTGTCTTGTGTGTTTTTTTAATACTCATCCTAGTGAGTGTAAAATGATATCTCAGTGTTGTTTTGATTTGCATCTCATTAATGATTAATGTTGGTGAGCATCTTTCATGTGCTGTTCAGCTAGCTTTCAGCAATGGTGGCACTGTTGATTAAAATTCTTCCTCTTAACATTCTTTTCTCAGCCTTTAAACTTACCCTCTTTTTATTTGCCTCCTTCCCCACTGTATCCCTAACCTGAATCCTACTTCTTCTCTTCCCAAAGTACAAATGCTGAAGTGTCTCAATTCTGAATTTTTAGCTCTGCCCGCTGTTTTTCTTCATGGCACCTATTTCCACCTAAAATTAAATCATATATTTATTCATACAGTTGTTTCTTTTCTTCACTGCCCATTGAGTTGTAGCCTTATGGGGTCTGTCTTGTTCATCACTATATCTCTGGTTATAGACTAGCACCTGGAAATAAATATTTTTGTAAAAATAAGTGTATTAGAAAAAAGTAAATGGATGCTATGTGAATAAAGAACAGGTTCCATAAGTAAGTTTCTAGATTGCTAAAGGAACAAACTTAACTTTCCCTTTAAAAAAAATATTTTGTTATTGATTTTTAGAGAGGCAGGAAGAGGGAGAGAGTGATAGAAACATCAATGATGAGAGAGAATCATTGATCAGCTGCCTCCTGCATGCCCCCACTGGGGACTGAGCCCACAGCCCAGGCATGTGCCCTGTCTGGGAATTGAACCATGACCTCCTGGTTCATAGGTCCACACTCAACCACTGAGTAATCTCCTGGGCTAACTTTTTCACCTACTCCTCTCAGATACTTTAATATGCTAGTCAACATTGTAGAATTTATTTGACCCCGAAAACTTTTTGGTATGCTTCCATACCAAAAATTCTTAGGTGGAAATAAGTGTCATGAATTTTTTAAAATACTTTTTCAACTCAAGCAGCTAAACTGCTTGAGACCCTAGCAATTTTTAAAACCTCGTAAAAAAAATAAAGTCTAGCAAAATTTTGTAGTGTTGTATTAATAGGAGGCTTTGTTAGCACGTAGAAAGTAAGTTGTGGTCACTAAGGCACAGTATTGTTATCAGAGAATTGCATGGGTGGAATTTCTCTGTTGCTAGTGGGAGTGGGTTTCTTATGATATCTTGAGAAAAAGAATTTTCAAAGACGCTCATGGGAGAATGAGTGCTTTTGATTTGTGTAGAGTTATATCTCTCTGTTTGCAAAGGCCCATTTCCCTTAAGCCAGTCCTGGAAAAGGTGCAGCCAGGGTTCAGCAGAGCTAAAAGCAAAGCCAGTGTCCAAAGTTTCTGTTCCGTGATGGAGCTGAGTCCGGCACAGCAGCACGCTAATTCCAGTCCATCAGTCAGTTGGGTGCGGCCACATGGCTGTGGGCATGTGGATGAATGTAGGGGAGTGCACCACCTGCAAAATGAGAGCCAGGAGCATAAGAGGGCCAAGAGGAGGGAATATCTTTGTTCAGGAGCTTGTGTATTTCAGATTTCTCGCCCTTGCAGTGGCCACGCCTATTCTGGCCAAAGACATGCTCCCAGGTATGATTGACAGCTAATCACCTTCCCCACATCATTCAGACCTTACTGGGCATGCACCTATTGTCCACTCCCTTCCTCCAGAGATCTGTGGGGAACAGACCTGGAGCGTATTAAACTGCAGCTTTCTGGCAAAGCTGTACAAATGGCATGTCTATATTACCTGGCCTTCTCTTTGCTCCATTCCTGTTAATTAATTAATAACTAGAGTAATTACAACGGTATCAATATGAACTCATTAAGAATAGGTTATGTAAAACCCCTATCTGTGCTATTCATAGGGTTTTTATCAAAATGATAGTCTATCAGAAGGCCTTGGCAATGTATTCCTTCACAACAGTGAGATTGTGAGCTGGCTTTATCGTGTTTTAATCATGATTTCTCTTTTCTGGGAAGTGGAGTGGGTTGTCAGGATCTTGAGATCAGTCTGTCACTTAAAAATTTATGTTAAGACATTTGGCTGGGTTGAGATCTATGCCCTTGAGGGAAATTACCTGTACAGTAAACTGTTTCCTGTCATCGGTGTCACAGTGAATTTCAAATGTTACCAATACTCAAGAGTGGCACTTCCAGGACTGGGTGGTAACAGCCCATAGAAATAGCCCTGAACTCTAAACCCAGGAGAGCAAGGTAAATATAAGAAGGCATGGAGGGGCCTGGTCCCTGGAGGTCTCCCTACTGTAAGTTCAAAGCCAGCTGTATGTCACAGAAGGTGGCCAGAGTATAGGAAGCCAGGGAAGCATTCAGTCCTGGGTCTCTACTAATGCAACAGGGCAAGCAAAACAGTGAGATCTTGGTGCTCCCATTAGCACAGTTGGCAGGAGAGGGGTTCAGGAACCAGTGGTTTTCAAAGTATAGTCCTGGACCAGCAATACTGGCATCACTGGGAGCTGGTAAAAATGCAGGTGTGAGGGGCCGGTGGTCTTTGTTTCGTCAAGTCCCAGGTGCATGTTCAGGTAGAGAACCACTCGTGAAAGCAACAGAAATAAGCTGGAGCGGCAGAGAAACTTTAACCAGGCGTCGTTCAAGGAGCCTCTTAAATATCTTTCCTGCTGGTGTGGGAACCATCCTGGAATCTGATGCTAGTGCAGCTACCTGTTGAGCCCTGCCTATGTACTAAGCGCATAATAAGTACATGCTTAGCTGCTCTGATCCTCTTAACAACTCTGTGAGATAGAAACTGCAATAATCCCCATCATGGATGAGGATACTGAGATACAGGCCTTAGGAGGCAGGGCCACAGCTTGTGAGTGTTGGGTCCAGGGTTTGTGTTAGGCAGTTTGGCTACAGAACCCTGATCTGATATCTGACTATTAGATGACAGACGAATGGGGGAAAGGGAGGGAGGGTGGGAGGGAAGGATACCAGCAGGTTTGGAAGTAAAGACTGAAGGCTTTTTTTCCTGGGCTTGCTTTAAATCAACCAGCCATGACTTCAAAAATTTCACCCTGGGCCTGTCTGGCCCTGCTTGCTCCTAAGAATTTGGTTCCATGGGAAATTTGTGATTTACTTTTCCCTGTTTGCTTTTCTCCCTATCTCCAATGCTCACATGGTCTTCGTGAGTTAAGCATACACTCATCCCAGTTGCCAAGGAATCCATGTCTGGCTTTATCATGGAGAATATTCTGGCGAAAACATGTCACTGTGTGTGACTGTGTGCTGAGGGGCTGATGCGAAGCTCTCTGCTTTGTTCACTTTGGGCCACCCTGCTCCCTGCCTTCCCTTAACAGCATAGCATCTCTCCCCTTTGTGTGCAAAGCCCCAGGGACACGTCATCTCACCTTCTGCAGAGGCCCTTCGTGGCCTAGGCCTAACCGCAGTAATCAAGGAGGGGCGGGCGTGATCAGGGACTGAGGAGGCTTGATTCTTTGTCTGCCTCTCCACATTTAGGCTTTTCATTGTCATTTTCCTCCCCGCGGGTTGTAATAAACACTAAACACGTGAACACAGCTCAAGGACAGGAACGAGGTTTAGCTTCAGCCAAGGGACAATAGAGGCTATTTGGAAAGTCAAACTTTCAAATGGCAGTTTAGCCTTGAAGAATATATTGAAATAGATGTGCTGTGTGCCTTGAGTCACAATCTCCGCATAATTGCATTGCTATGTATATTACCTGGGTACTTTCGTAGGCTAAAGGCATGGGCTGTTTGAAAGATTAACATCACAGGGTCCGTGTATGTGCTGATGAAAAAGGCGGGGCAGGAAGCAGACCCTCTGGCTTTTTGGGCTGACCCTGCACTTCCTGTGGGGCCTGCACCTCCAGGTTTATTCAGAGCATTAAAGGAGATAACTGCCAAGCACACCGTTTCCTTACCATCATAATTAAAAGTTTAATAAGTAAGAATTATTTAAGTCGTTATTATTTGCTTATTATTTGAAGCCCGGATTCTGTAATTCGGCCCATATTCTAACATACTTTCCCTCATTTGTTCTTTACTTATGCAGTTCTCTGTTTTAGTCAATTCTTATTTCCTGTCAGTTTCAGAGGCGCTGTGGTCACCTTTTAAGACATGCTGTCATTTCAAAGCACTGGCTAAATACAACCAAGACTGACAACTATGAATAATTCCACGGAGCCCCTAAAACACTCTGGCATTTCACTCAGAGCCTCATATATGCCACCAAGTTGTTCTTCTTGTTCTGTGCCTCTATTCTCCGTAGACTTCGCATCCAGTTACCAGAGAACGCCATCTTCCTCTGAGCAATAATCCCGCAGGGACCATGAGTAAATGGGCTTCGTGAGGGCATCACTGTCAAGTGTGAAAATATATGGGGAGATAATCACATTTTCTTTTTTCTTTCTTTGTATATTTCCAGCACGTTCACATCCACATTCTGCCCAGGAAGGCTGGAGACTTTCACAGGAATGACAGCATCTATGATAAGGTAGGTCTGCTCGCTCTGATCTTACTGTTTGATTACGGGCGCTGTCCATGTGCTGAAATCACCCTGAATAGGTACTGGCGTAGAGATGGTCCTGGATTCCACCCAACAATGACTTGGGAAGCAGCAGTACAGGTGAGATAGCCCCAAACAGCCATTATGGGAACTGAAGACAAAGGAATTTATAATGATTTCTTTTTCAAATGAAACTGAGCAAAATCTTAATACTCTTGTGATTTCTGACTGTTATTTATCAGAATGCTAAATGTTTGCATGGAGACATGTTCCAGTGTCTCCATAGGAGAAAATCTACATGACAACCAATGGAAATTAAGGGCATTGATATATGATTATTTTAGTCAAATGCTACATTTAATGTTTAAATACTTTGGACTTCAGCTTGTCTCTCCTTATAGCATTTATTCCAAGTCAAACTTTGAATTATCATTAGCAAAAGCTAAGTTGGTTTGAATGATATAAGTGTAACCCATATATTATCAGCATTTTAGCAGTTAGCTGATTTCTAGATACTTCCATTCAAAGGTATAAATGTGAAACCACTACGAAGATCATTCAGCAAGAGTCAGGTGATCTGCTCCTAGGATCTCATGTACATGAGCACCTTCAGGCATCTGTACATTTAGAGCAGGGGTGGGGAACCTTTGGCCCATGGCCACATAAGACCCCGGAAATCATTTGGTCTGGCCCTGCCAAGGCATTGGGGGTGAGTTAATTAAATGTTTGACCAAATATGGCAGGCTAATTTTTAAGTTGGCAATTTTGTATGGCCTGAGAATGATGTTATAAATATCCAAATGGCCCTTGGCCCTGATTTAGAGCACATAGCCTATGGTGGATCAAGCTGGTATAAAATATAAGATAATTTCAATTTGACTATTTATTGTAGCCAGTGAAGGGTAAATATGTTCCCCACATATAAGATCAGATCAGATGGCAGTGGCACCTGGAGTGCTTGGTTAAAAAGGCCGTGAGGTTGTTTCTGGATGCAACAAGGAAAATGCTGTGATTGATTAGCAATGTCTGCCATGGTATCAATAGGAGAAAGGTACCAGTTAGCCATCTATTTGACACTCGTGTTCTAGCCCTTTGAGAATGATTTCTAAAGTACCCAGTTTCCCTGGGTTAGATGGAACCTATGCATCTTTTTGTTGTTGTATTTTTAAGGTTTCTTTGCAATAACTGGGCGTTAAAATCACTACCTAGACCCTAAAAATAAGAAACCAGAAGTGAGCAGTTAGTATTGAGATTTATAGTTATTATTCTGGGATTCACGGGTCCTTGGAGGTGATTGGTTTTACTAGTATGCTTTGGGGATACCCCTCACTATGTGTGCTTCCTGTTTTCCAAGGCCTGGAATAGACCTGTGTAGGGTGAAAATGCTCTGGTCACTGGTTCCCAGATGCTGGGTGGTGGACCAATTGCTGCAGATTCATTCCCAAGAAGTCCCAACCCGAGAGATTCTGAGCCAGTGAGATTCTGAGCCAGTGAGTTACCGAGGCTCTGAGCAATCAGTAATTAGGTGGGCCTAAGAAAGTTCCCAGAAGATTCCAAGGCATGGTTAGGTATGGGAATAGTGTCTCTCCCAATCTGGGCTTTCCCAAAGTCGTATCTTGTAATACAATTCAAATTCATTTTTGCTGCTTGTGGAATGTGGTTTGAGGTTGGTGAGGGCTTAAGTCAAATTGGAAGAAACTCAGAATTATGGAGTAATTATAAAGAGATGCATTTAAAAAAAATACAATTACTGATCTTATTAGCGTAAACTAAAGTTAATAAAATGTTGCCAAGTACAGGCTATTTTAATGAATAAATTAGCAACTGATTTATATACAAGTGAATGCTGCTAAAGTGGTATTCAAAGTGCTTGAAAACTGTTTTTTTTTTTTCGGGGCTGAATGGTAACAGTAAAACCTCGTTTATATCCAAATGTGCTTGTGATAGAACTGCAGGGCCACATTGCAGCCCAGTTAGAAGCCCAGTGTCAGACCCAGAGGCTGGGTGTGACCTTCTCCCCTCCCTGACTCCTTGCCCTGGTGCACAAGCTCCCACAGTGTCTCTAGCCCCACCCATGAGTCAACACATGTCCCTCCCACCCACCTATTTGGAGGACATCTCAGGAGATGTAATCACTGCGAGAGGTGTGTTTTTAATCAACTGGTAAGTCCTATGTCGTATAGACAGTACTCCCTGAGGGAGATTGGTATGAGACTTTGAAGAGATTGAACTTTGAAGACAAGCAGAATTGGGTTCAAATCCCATTGCCACCTACTGATTGTGTGGCATTGGGCAAGTCACTTAACCTCTGTGCTTTAATTCCCACATCTCTAAAATGGAGATGATAAATACACTTCAAAGATTGTTATGTGTAATATATGATATACTGGACTTGGTACATACTAAGTAAGCCTTTATTAATAGGTAGCTTCTTTATGTTCTTCTTTTTAATTTTGTTAAAATAAAACAACAACAAACTAGCAGTAGTGAGTAAGTGGAGAACCTGGATTCAAAGCCAGAGTATTGGATGTTCCCATTCAATATTCTTTTCACAAGGGTCAGATTTCCAGTTTCCCCTCTGCCTCTAACCACTAATTCTCAGGTTCCTCTTCCTCTATTATGAAAATGCTTCTCCTGTTTGAATACATAATAAGATAATGTCTAGAAAGTGGCATGAGAAGCGTGAAGCACTGCGTTATTGGCTCAGGACTGAGTGATCTTAATCAGAAAAGATGGAGTGATGAGGACAGCGTTCTTTATACTGAAGGGAGCATTCACTCGAAATTATGCATCTGCCCATGAAATACAACAGACATACTGAGACTGGCTTGGAGGGTGGGGAATGGGGAACAGGGCAGGAGACTGCTCTCCATAAAACGTAATTGTATTCCTACTGCTGCACAAATAGAAAGCGATGCCTGAGGAAGCCCTGCGTGATAAATTAGCTAGGAATGTGTGTTCTCCCTGGGCACTGTGTAAGAGGGATGGTGGCGAACTAGCGCAGGCTCACAGGAAGGGGGTTGGGGTGGTGGAGTCTGGAAACAGTGATCTGGGGAGTAATTGGAGGTGGAGATGTTTTGTCTGGAGAAGGGAAGACAATGACAGGGTCTGTGTTTCTAAATGTCGGAAGGGCTGGCAGGTGGCTCCAGGGGGAAGATCTGGGACTTGCAGACGATAGCTCCATATAATAACAGGTCGAATTGCTAGCAACGTCTGCACACTCACAGTGCCTCGGGGGAGGCATGGGACGCTTTCCATCCCTGGGCCCATGCAAGCAGAGTGGATGGCTGTGATTCGTCCTTGGATGGACCACAGGGTTTCATGACCTTACAACTCTGGCCCGTTTGGTTATTACCACCACTTTTAAGGTATGCAAGTTCTGTAGCAAATACTGTGGGTCTTTTTTGTTGTTATTAGTATTACAGCGTTTGGGTTACTGCCTAATGGGGTATACTCTTTTTTGTTCAGTTCATGGAAATATATGGTATAACTCTTCTTTGACTTACATGGGACTATGCTCTATTGGTTTTTCTCATTCCCAGCCTACTTCCCATTTTTCCCTTCAGCTCACAGTTGGATTTTGATGGTACAGGTTTGCTTTGCTTTTCTTCATATGTTTACCTTAAAAAGTTATTTTTTTAAATGATGTGCTTTTAGTTTGCATGCCAAAGTGGTTTTTGATGAGTCTGAATGCTATTAGGCATGTCACTCATTCTCTAGGTCACTGCAGTTCCCACTACTCCGTCTCTTACCAAGGCTTGCCTCCTTCATGATACCTGCCTGACCCCTGAAGGCATTTGAGTTTGAAATCCCTGCCTCTTTCATGAGATACTCTTCTCTCTACCACTCAAATGTTACTACTCCCAGGACCCTCTGTCCAGTCCACTGTGCGTGTCACTGATCTGTAGCTAATTTACAATGCTATGGCCCTGGGTGAGTTCTTGAACTTCAGTAGTGCATCCTACCTACCTTCCTTGCTCCTGTTATTCTCATTATTTCTAATTGCTTTGCTTTTGTCAATATGTTAGTTTTGTTCCCACCTCAGGACCTTGTCATATGTTGTTTTCTTTACCTATAACTTCTTTCATCTTCTCTTTTTTGTCATGTAACTTCACATCTTCATCCTAATCTCAGCTCGAGTGTCACCTCCTCAAAGAGTTCTTGTCATTGATCACCTCATTCCATCTAAAATAGCTCATCCCTCTGTGGTAACTCTATCATATTACTATGTTTATGTCTTTATTAATTATGACACTTAAAATATTTTATTAGTTTATTATTCACTGTCTGCATCCCTTACTACATGATAAAGCTTTGAGAAGAGGAACCTAATCTGGCATAGAGCGGGTCTCCAATAAATATTTGTTAAATGAATATTTGAGTACATGAAAGAACAAGGTGTTGAAACAGAAGAACTTGAAGTTCCCTACTAGTCCTAACATAATTTGAAAGGAGAGAACATCTTGCTTTTCTGAACTAACTCATAGCTGCTTTGGGTGAGGTTCTGATGTGGTGATATCAGCCATCTGAGGGGCTTTGACAGAATGGAATCTGTCATAAATCAGTGTGCAGACAGCTGCAAATTGTGGTGCCTTAGAAAGACGTGGTGAAGTAATTATAAACCTTGTCTGATTGCTAAGCAAGTCTGGTAAGCACATGTCAAAATTGGTAAGTAACTGGCCTCCCCAAAACCTACACTTGTTTGTCTCTAACAAATACAGATGTGGGATTTGCTGAAAGCAGACTCAAGAACTTCTCTTCCTTTTTTTATTTTTTTTAATCCTCACCGGAGGATATTTTTCCATTGAATTTTTAGAGAGAGTGGAAGAGAGACGGAAAGACAGAGAGAAACATTGATGTGAGAGAAATACATCGATTGGTTGCCTCCTGCATGAGCCCTGACCAGGGCCTGGGGCCGAGGAGGAGCCTGCAACCGAGATATATGCCCTAGATCAGAATGGAACCCAGGACCCTTCGGTCCACAGGCTGGCTGACGCTCTATCTAGGCTGGCTGAGCCAAACTGGCTAGGGCCTTCTGTTCCTTTTAATTACAGCTTTGATTGTTATGTGCGAGTTTATCTTCATCTGCTCTTCCTCTAGCTCTCTGTCTTGGATTTGTCTTTATACATTTTTTTTTTTACTAATTTATCTTCCCCATTTCAGAAGATGAGCCTCTCTTCTTTCCCTCAAAATTGAGTTCAAGTCCTGCCCTTTCCAAGGAGAATCTCCTATAAAGCCCATTCTTTATTATTAGTTGCTCCCAAACCATTTCTACATCTATGTTCTCTAAATTTCTGAGATTTATGTGAGGCCTTCTCTGAACTCAGTGGGCCCTCCATTATCTTGACAAGTTGATGAAGATGACAATAATGATCTAAATAGGTCCTTGGGTAAAAGAGCATGTCCAGCTAACATGGAGAAGGGAAACCCCCATTGCCTAATGCCACGGTACATCATCTTATTAACTCTGATAGGCTTACCCTAGCTGTGGCCTAAATAAGCAACTCACATAACTGTGTTGGACAATTCATCAAATGCTTATGGGTGACATTGAATGGTTGTGATTATGCACTGTATACAAAACCCATTACTGATGAAGGAAGCGACTGTTATTAGAGCAAATGGGAATAGCAATCAGCAATTGGACAAATTCAACCATGAATTTCATAGATAGAGCAACCGTAGGTTCAAGCATGTCATGGGAAACAATTGCTTGGCTTAACACAATGCATGAACAAAATCTATTCGCTAAAATGCAGGCCATTTGGCCCTGAGGGCTGGAGAGAACTATTATACTGCTGATAATATTTGAATTTGGATTTCTTTCACGCACCATTTGACTATGGGCTTAAAGTCCATGGGTCCCCAGTTGGCACTCCAAAAAAGAAGGAATGTTTCAGTGAGATAGTGAGATAGTTAATTAACTTTTCTCCCCTTCTGGCTTAAGTGATGTCCTTGTACTAAGGGATGAGTTTTTGAGTGTTTGAGAATTTTGGAATGTGAACTTGGTTACCTCTTGTTCAGAATCTGAATGTGATGTAACCAACAAATGCATATTTGGTGGTGGTAATTTAACCCTGAGTGATTCTTCAGATGCTCTTTGGCTCCATATTTTAATGGTAAGTGAGCTGCATAGACATCTGGCTTACCATTTCCTATGTGAGACTATCACTGAGTGAAATCTCTGTGTCCCTTGGCCATGAGAAACAAAATGAGCAGAGAAGTCTTTACCTGGCAAACAATCATTTCTACCATTTTTCCTAGTAGAAATAAGAATTCAGGGAGTGTCCATTTTAAATTAGTTACATTTGGGGAAAGTCTATCACTTGTGGAATTGTTGAGAAGCATAGAGGGCTATAATGGTGGGGGGTGGTCTCCAGTGAAAACTGTGAGATGATTGGTCACTAGAAAAAACAGTGAAGGAAGGCAGAATAGTGCCTGATGATGAAAGGACAGGTGTCTAGAGGCTGTGCCCCAAGGCAAAGGATGCTACCTCTAAGCTGTCCCCTAGAGTTTGCTTTGAGAATTGCCATCCCAGTTTTCCCAGAAATGCTATCCTCTGTCATTTGAATTTGCCCAGTTGCATATTAGTGAGAAAGAAGCAAGAAAAAGTTAACCACGTGTTTGTCTATCTATAGTAACACAGTAAAACCACTCTGTCAAACTCCCTTGTGGACTCTGTCATTATAGTCTGCATAAGGCTCTGTGTGCAGTGGTATCTGTCCTCCATAGTGAGTTCTGTCTCCAAACAGACATGTCCCACAGAAATCAATCGATAAGGTGCACTTTAGTGAAGGTGGAATTGCCTCCTCCAAGAAGTCCTTGTTGCTGGTCTGTCTTCTTCCCTGCCTCTCACAGTGACTGCTACAATCAAACCTTAATTAACATCAATAACTAAAGATGGGACCATTTGTATATTTTTAAAAATAATTAAAAGATTTAATTAGGTTTTTCTTCAAGGTTCTCGACTTAAGTACTCATAGCTGTTACTTAAGAAGAGTGTCCAAAAATTTGGTAACTTTGGGTCCTACGATCCACTAAAGACAAGTATTTAGATCTCACATAAGCAAATTTTCCAACTTCGTTTTATTTAGAGTTGAGAGTTTTTGGAATAGGAACAAGAAGAGTTATAAATATATTATTATTTTTAAGCTAAATTATTAATAAGTTCAGAGTAAAGTATGAGCAGAAATGGATAAATACAACAAGAAGAAATATGAATTAAGCATTGACACTTTTCTGTCAATATAAATTATAATTATAATTCAAATAAAAAAGCCTCAAACATTGGACTTGATCTTTCTTTAAAGATGGAAAACAAAATAAGCAAGAATTAGAGGGGAAAGGAAAACAAAAACAATTACATTTCTAAAGCCCCAAAGTATTTGAAAATGTCTTTTGCTTTTTAATTATTAGCCATTCATTAGACAAAGGAGTGATACATTTATTTTAAATAACCCTTATAAACAAATCCCACTACCCCTTAGCTTGGAAGCAGGGCTCAATCTCAGAAACCAGCAGAGAAAAAGGCCTCTGAGTTGCCTGTTGCAGATAAGGTGCATAGAGCCCTGGAAACACAGCTGGGTGCTTGGTGTCCCAGCTTGAGGCACCGAAATGTGGTTGTACTTTTTTCACCCTCAGGTGATGCCTGTTACCTATGTGACCCCACTCTGTACTTTGCACACTGTATTCTAGAGCAGCACTGCCCAATAGAAATATAATTTGAGTCACTTATATAATTAAAAGTTTTATTGGCTACATTAAAGCAAGTAAAAAGAAATAGGTTTAATTAATTTTATTGATGTAACTTTAACCCAGCATAAGCAGAATATCACCATTTTAACATGTGACTAACATAAAACATTTTCAAGGACTTATTTACATCCTCTTTTTATATGTCCTTGAAACCTCATATGGATTTTACATTTCCAGTACATATTGACTGAGATTAGCTACATGTTGCTAGTGGCTAACAAATTAGACAGTGAAATTCTAGAGTTTATTATATCCAACAGCTCCATCCGTTTTCATAAAGTATAATTTGACACAAAGCCTCATTGTTTTTTCACCCTGGACCTCCAAATCCAGAGGATACTAAAATTTTTCCTGGTTTTCAAAATTATAATATAACACAGGAGATAAGTCATCCAACAATTGAATGAGTTCTATCATCTCTGATCAAAGACTGTTGAGGCTTTAAAAATGAAATGACTTCAAGGATGGATTCTTCTATACAGAGATTACTTTTATTTTTTGTCTTTTGGTTACTTTTTTTCACCAGGGAAGCTCACAAAACAACCCATGAATTTTGGAGGACAGACAAGTCACAGTTTTGATCACTGTTTCTGTAGACCATTGCTCTCTGAGTGGCCCAAACAAGCATTATTTAGGTGGCTGAACTTTCTTATTCTAATTTTGAAAAGAAAGCCATTAAATGTCTTTTGGAGGCAATATCATGTAGGACTTAAGCTTGGGGATCTGGATCCAGATTGATTGGTGTCAGTCTCATCTCTATGATCTTGAACAAGTTGCCAAACTTCTATATACCTCAACTTTCTCATCTGTAAAATGGGGATTCTGATGGGGCTGTTGTGAGATTTAAGTGAGTTATCCTATATAATAAAAGCCTAATATGCTAAGTGTCTGGTCGGTCGTTCAACCAATCAAAGTGTAATATGCTAATGATATGCTAAGGCTGCTCAACTGCTCGCTATGACATGCACTGACCACCAGGGAGCAGACACTCAACCAGTCGGCCAGTCGCTATGACGTACACTGACCACCAGGGGGAAGATGCTCCTACCAGTAGGTTAGCTTGCTGCTGGGGTCTGGCCTATCAGGACTGAGCGAGATGGGCTGACACACCCTGGAGCCCTCCCGCAGTCCCTCATCGGCTGGCCTACCTCCCGTGTCTCTCCCCAACCCCGATCATGCGCTGATGGGGTCCCTTGGCCTGGCCTGTGCCCTCTCGCAATCTGGTACCCCTCCGGGGATGTCAGAAAGCCAGTTTCGGCACAATCCTGCAGGGCAGGCTGAGGGACCCCACTGGTACATGAATTCATGCACCAGACCTCTGGTTATATATAAAGGCCTAGAACAATGCCTGGTGGAGAGTTAATGCTTAGTTAATGTTAGCTTTTATGGTTTATATAAGTATTAATCCTATTATCCTGAGGGCATGTCTGAGAGCATTCTAAGGAGTTGGTGGGAGTGAGTGAGGAGTTAGACGCTGGAGTAGGTGACTGGCTAGAGCAGGGGTGGGCAAACTTTTTGACTCGAGGGCCACAATGGGTTCTTAAACTGGACCGGAGGGCCGGAACAAAAGCATGGATGGAGTGTTTGTGTGAACTAATATAAATTCAAAGTAAACATCATTACATAAAAGGGTACGGTCTTTTTTTTTTTTTAGTTTTATTCATTTCAAACGGGCCGGATCCGGCCCGCGGGGCCGTGTTTTGCCCCACGGCTGGCTAGAGGCTACCTTCTTCTGGAGACAGGAGGTTTCCAAATCTGCCGAACACATTAAGGAGAGATCATAGAGGCTCAATGTCATTACCCTGTGACCATCATGATGCATGCCTGTGTGCCAGCAGCCTTCAGAGGACATAGCAGGTCAATAATCTGTGAGGACGTTAAACTTTTAAACTGCCACAAGTATGCAGTTGACACTATCTAAACATTCAAACACAGTGCAGAAATCTCTCTTGGAAATAAGAGATTCTGGCTTATGATTTTCTTCCAATGCTTTCAAATTGCTTTACCTCACTGGCAAGCAGCTCTTTGTGGAGAATTTTTATGCCCCCCCCCCAGATTTAGATAAACAAGTTGAGAGAAAAGGATCATATACCTACATAGATCTAAATTCTATGTATCAAGTAAGTTATTTGTTACAAGTTCTTTAATGTTGAACTTGCTTCTACGTCTCAATGTATTTCATGTTTCCCATATTTGAAATAGGCAGGAAACAAATCTAAGAGCATTGGGTTAATAGTAATAAACAATAAGTTAACAGTAAAAAGCACTTCTAGTTCTTAATATTTGTTCCTATGGAGAGTACTAATGAAAAATAGTAATAGACTAAAATTACTATTGTTTAATGAGAGCTCACAATGAGCTGGACTCTATGCAAGTGCTATATATACGTTACTTTAATCTTCATAAACCTTGCAAGGTAGATATCATTAATACCATTTAATTGAAGCTAAAACCCACAGAGGGTATCTGTCTTAAGACCTTGTGACCAGCTCATGACAAAGCTTCTTTATACCAAAGTCTAGTTAACTCCAAAGCCTTTGATTGGTGGAAAATATTTTCCTTCATTTTTATGGAAAATCCAAAGATAGTGAATAAGTGATTTTCTTAGAAATGGTGACTTCCAATGCTACGTCTCAAATAGTTTCCAGATCTCTGTTCAACTTTAGTGACATTGACACACACACACACACACACACACACACACACACATACATCACATCCTATATTTCCACTAGTCCCTACAGGTTCTAGACGCACACCGACTATTAAATATGTAAGACTTGGAGTGTAGGAAATTGGCATGTTCCAAAGATAAATTTTTTTTTCTGCTTTAAGAGTACAACTCACTAGTCCCAGCTAGGTACTTTATTATAACTCCTTTTTATAGTTTTTTTTTCTTTTTTCTTTTAAGCACAAGGAAGTCATCCACACACCCCAGCGAAGCTCTACAATTCCCTAGGTCATCCTTTCTGAGCTGATTTTGCACACTGAACCTCTTAAATACGTGGCATGCCTCATCGTATATTCATATCATGATAACACACTAAAATATTAAAGGAAATAGCTGTCTTTTTTGTCTTCAAAAAGAAACAGTTCTTGTTTACAACTCTCAGTGGACCATAAGTATCTTCGAGGGCAGCTGCTCCAGTACCTGTTGGAAATCCTTCTTATATTCGCAGTAACTGAGGAACTCATAGAATATTCCCTTTGCATGGAAATCAAGTCTCATTCCAGCATCTTTTTCTTTTAAAAGAAGTTTGTTTCTTCTTAGAAAACTCTTCAGAGTTACTGAAGAGGAATTTGGACATTTTGGTCAAATCCATGTGTGATCCAGCGGGCTTCTCTGGTAATGTTGACCATGTCAGTTGATGTGAAGACTGAGGCTGCAATTCTTTTCTGGCAACCGGAAATGACAGTCTGACTTCTTTCGTTAAGCCATTTTCTATCCACATGATGTGTCTACCATTCACCTGCCTTCCCAGAGGCACTGGGATAGTTTCTTCTTTTTGGTCTCATCTCAAAATCAAGAGCATGAGGAACCTGAAAGGGTTTCATCTGTTGGTGACCTGGGATAAGGCTGAATGAGACTTATGAGAGAGGTTAGGAACAGGATTTTCATCAATTGGTCACACTGTCAAAAGGAGGAGAAAAAGGGTGTGATTATGACATTAACATGCTGATGAGTGAAGGTATCCAGTGAAGTGCAAAATGGGTTGGTGAGTGAGGTTTTACCTCCAATAGAGAACTAAGGCCCAGAAAGACAAAGTAACTTTTCTGTGATCACAGAGAGGAAAGAGCAGACCTGGGATTCATACGCAGGCCTTCTGGATCCAGTGTCTGTCTGGGCTCTCTTTCACTTTGCTGCCTCTCTGAACTCCCAGAGGTGTCTTACTCACCTTTGTCCATCTGCCTCCTCTCACCCAATCCATCCCACTATCTAAATGGACTGACTTCAGATAAGGTTTGTTTAGCTGAATCCCTGACACTGAATCCCCACCTACTTCCCTTCCTGTCAAACCACCTTCCAAGAAAAAAACTGTACCTTATTCGTAACAACAGCACTTGACATTGTTAACCTTCCTGAGGTGACAATGTGTTTTTTTTAAACTAGCAAAGTCTGGTGGGAAATGAATGGGATTTTACAGTTGGGAATATCAGGCTTAGTCTAGAGCAGTGTGCAAACTGGCGGCTCGCGAGCACATG
>NW_005871103.1:6537207-6569745 GCF_000147115.1 Myotis lucifugus
CTCATGTCGATCTTTGTCCCAAGAATGTGCTCTCCCACAAAATACCACTTCTGCGCATGGGCCACGAAGTTCAATCGCACTGTACATGCGCGCCCGCCGTGGTATTTTGTGGAAGAGCCACACTCAAGGGGCCACAGAGCTGCATGTGGCTCGCGAGCCGCAGTTTGCCGACCACTGGAGGTCAGTGGGGCTTGGCTGGTAACTTCAGAACCAAGTCACAAAGGC
The DNA here is from genome assembly GCF_000147115.1 of Myotis lucifugus. Lineage (NCBI taxonomy): Eukaryota > Metazoa > Chordata > Mammalia > Chiroptera > Vespertilionidae > Myotis > Myotis lucifugus. Next base: position 6,537,433 of record NW_005871103.1, read on the forward strand.
TGGCTCTGGACCCTGCACCACCCATTTCTGGAATCTGCCTGAAATCAGTTTGAAAAATAGTCCCTGAGAGTCCCCACCATCACTCTCTAAAATAGACCAATCCAAGACAGGACAATCCTTTTGTACTTCATATTTGGGAGTTGTGTCAATATCCTGCCAAGAAAATAAAATATATTTCTATTTTATCCTTTCCAAGGCTCAAACATGCTCTTATATCTGATGACCTCAGAGGGTGGGTCTATAAAACGTGTATAACATCTATTTAACTTTAAAAATATCCACCTGGGAAATAATTTAAATTCCAAATAGAGGGGTATAGTCTGAAGGTATATATTCATATATATGGAAGAGTGTTTTAAAATAATTTTAATGACATAATGTATTGGGACATGATATTGAATGAAAGAGTGGCATATAAACAGAAAATAGAATGGATGTGTATGTGCCTAGTAATGAAAAGGGGTTGTGGCTGGATAATGAACTTATATATCACGCCTGTTTCTTTCTTCATATTCTTTGGCATTTTCCAAAATTTATACAATAAATATTCAATAATTCTGTAATTTGCAGAAAACATTAGAGGTCAGTTTTTAAAAGCAGACATTCTATGTTCTTTTTCACTCATTAGTAGAGACCAGCATTTACTGGTAGTTGGAAACCAATATTTACTGGTAGTTGATGGTAAATGTAGTGAAAAAATTGACTTTAGTTTTGGTAAATGCCTCATGGGAAATGGTCATAGTGACCTATCACTTAAGTTGAAATACCCAGAAGAATGGCCTTTTGGAGTTTCTTCTCTCTGCTTTGTTAGGAAATAATACTCTTCAGGATAACATTTTTCCTAAGTTCCTACTCTTAGAGGTAGCAAGAGGGATATATTAAAACAGGCATTAACACTGCCTTGGCCAGGTGGCTCAGTTGGTTGGAGCATATCCTGTACACCAAAAGGTTGTGGGTTTGATTTCCAGTGGGGGCACATATAGGAGGCAACCAATCGATGTTTCTCTCTCACATTATGTTTCTCTCTCTCTCTCTCTCTCTCTCTCTCTCTCTCATAAATAAAAACATTATCCTCAGGTGAGGATAAAAATTATTAAAAATAGGTATTAATATTGACATGATACTCTGCAGTCTAGTGTTTCCCACTCAGTTTTCTTGTCTCAGGTTTCTTCTCATTCGCCAAGTCATTTCTTACGAGGTCTGAGGTTCATTTGAGTAGCCTGTACACTTACTAGTTTCACAATCACCAACTTAACTATAAAAAGATGAAATACTTTTTACTCCTGAAGTTCAATTTAATGTCTTGACTGTGACAGCAAATCAATCATCAGCCCAAGGCTAGGTTTTGTCAGCGAGTTCAGTGCTGTCTCAGTCAGTTCAGGCATGTAATTCAACCCCATTCTGTGTTACAACCTCTCCGGTCAGCATTCTGCTCCCAGCAGCGTGTCACATGGGGTGGGCAGGGATGATGTCATCCTTGAATGTTGTTTCTTGGGCATCTGGTGTCCAGGTCGTCTGCCTTACATGGTCCTTGAGTATATCCCTGGTCCATGCTGATACCCACACTGAGGGAAATAAATAATCCTTTGGGAGATGGTGGTCACCTATGTCCCTGAAGTGTCCAGAGCCTTTGGTCACTTAGGCTAAGCACCCCAGAGTAAGGGTACTTACTCTGCCAGCTTTTCAGTGTTCTTATGGGCAGAGAGAAGTCCTTCTGTTCTTCCTTCCACACTTTTCTGAGCGTGCAGAAGATACAGGACTCTCTGGAAGACACATCAGTGCTACAACCCTTCATCACTGTCTTTGCAGAAATGTGTGCTAGCAGAGTACTAGGTGGGGAAAGCAGAAAACAAACCACTCTAATCTTGGATTCCCCAATCCAAAGGGAAGGAGTCCAGCAGGTCACCTGTGGAAGGCAGAACACTTGACTCCTAAGGGCATCCACATCCTAATCTTCAGAGCCTGTAAATATTACACAGCAAAGAAGAATCAAGGCAGCAGATAGGATTAAATTTGCTAATCAGCTAACTTTAAGTAGGGAGATTTCCCTGCATTATAGTTGACCCAGTATAATCAAAAGGTTCCCTAATGTGGAAGAGGGAGGCAGCACGAGAGAGGCTCCATGGGTCATGCTGGCCTTGAAGATGGAAGGGGCCATGAGCGAAGGAATGCAGGCAGCTTCCAGAAGCTGGAAAAGGCAAGATATAGACCCTCCCCTAGAGCCTTCTGAAGGAATGTAGACCTGTCATCACCTTGCTTTTAGCAGGTTTGGACACATTTTTGACTTCTGACTTGCAGAACTTTAAGATAGCAAATTAGTTTGTTTGAAGCCACTGAACTTGTGGAATTTTGTTGTAGCCGCAAATATGAAGCTAATGTATCTCTAAATCTCAGAATTCAGCCAGGGTTTGGGGGAAGGGCAAGGGTAGAGCACATTCCTGTTCGTCCCCCCCCCTTCTCTCTCTCTCTCTCTCTCTCTCTCTCTCTCTCTCTCTCACACACACACACACACACACACACACACACACACACACACACATTTATCTCCCTTTCTCTCCCTTCTCCAGTTTGAAACTCTTTTTAAAGTCTGGGGATGGCAGGTATAGCTACTGAGCCTTCTTATCCCTGATGAATTATTTCTTCCTCACACTGGGCCCAGGGCCTTTTGCACTTAGAAACTAGGTTGGTGAGGACAGGAGACTACTATTGAGCAGTAAATACCCTTCCTTTTAGTCAGGAGTGGGTCACGAGGGAAGTGACACACCATTGATTACTTTGAAACCTTAACTTGCCTCATGTGGATAAGAACTGAGCGACAATAACTATGGCAACAATGGGAATCACTAAATACCGAGAACAGTGTGCTCCGATAAAGGGCCGTGAGGTTCAGGGAAGGAAGTGACCACCTTCCTTTCCTCCTGTAGAGGCTCTCCTCCTGGCTCTATAGCTAATGAGACTTCGGTCAGTTCCCTTTGTCTGGGGCTCAGTTTCTCTGTCCTCAAACTGAGCTGCATTCGTCTCATCTCGGTCACCTCTAAGCACAGGTTCAGCTCTGATACTTGTGATTCCGTGTCACTAACTAGTTCAAATGAGAAAGAGCCACCTGTCCTGAGGACTCCCAACCACCCTTTGATTTCCGCCCGGAGGCCAGAAAGGATATGGACAAGCCAACTGACTTTTTAAATAAAATGAGAAGAGGAGATAAAATGAAAACACACCAGATGGAATGTGAGCTCCCTACTATTTCAACTAATTGTTGGCACAAACTTAAAATTAAATTAAATATATTAAATGATACTTACAATTTTCAAAGTGACAATAGTCTTTCCTTTTCAAAAATTAATTCTAGAATTAGATTAATTCTAATTCCTTTGGAGTTTTGTTTTGTGGATGGAAATATTAAGAGAATAATTAGTTGGATATGAAAATAATAGGGAGGGGAAATCATGCAGGCAATTGAGACACAACTGTGACCACCCCTGAGTGACTGGGACTTGGATCTAATCCCCCAAAGCACTGTGAGGATGGCTCTTGTGTAGATTTACTAAATACACTTCCAATGTCTTTAATTTTGAGGCACCTTCACTTGCTTTAGATCTATTTGGGGTAGCAGACTCCTTTGAAAACCCTGCTAAAAGCCTGAAACTTTCTACCTGAAAAAATACATCTTTACACAGACACCTTAAAGATTTGCATGTAATATTAGGATTAATTTAAAAGTCTCAGATTAAGCATACCCAATTTGAGGTAGAGAGAAGAATGTTCTCAAAGCCTAAAAATTTAGGAAGACTGGTTTTTGTACAAAGAGTTTTATACATGCAAACTCACACACACATAATCAAGGAACTGTGTTCACATCCTTTAGACTTACTGTGTCCACTCAAGACCTCTCTGCATTTGCGAACGTTTAACTGTTTAGTGATTCTCTGATAGAGCAAATGTCAGAGACACACAATGTCAGAATATACAAGAAGGGGATGGGATCTCTTGAAAAGGAAATACTGAATAGACTTGGGGTACCGAGCTTCATTACAGGCCCATAATTGAACACATCAGATGGGTGAATTTCTTACTATTCCTTTAAGTAACAGTCCAGTCCTAGAGTCACAGTAGCTCCCCAAAAACTGGTCATAGCGTTCCACAAAGTATTGTAATTCCCCTTTTATTTGTGAATCAACTTGATTTCCGATGTTTGATAATGATATTATTCCATCAAGGTACAGAAAACTATTACCTTGAAACTGACTTATAAATATTTTTTAACTATTAAATAGTCTTTAAGTTGTAAGAATTAGAAATTTTTATCCTTTCTATCAGTGGAGGAAGTTATATATTCAGTTTTTCTGTTCACTAATGTGCTTTTCATGATTGTTTTCTAAGTACAAGATGACTCAGACGGGCTGTATAATAGGTAAAAGACAGCTTGAAATTTAAATTTTTAAGGAATCGTGGAGCTAGTTGATTTCAGAGTCATTGACAAAACGTGATTTTTTATTTTTAAAAAATATATTTTATTGATTTTTTTACAGAGAGGAAGGGAGAGGGGATAGAGAGTTAGAAACATCGATGAGAGAGAAACATCGATCAGCTGCCTCCTGCACACCTCCCACTGGGGATGTGCCCACAACCAAGGTACATGCCCTTGGCCGGAATCGAACCTGTGACACTTCAGTCCCCAGGCCGACGCTCTATCCACTGAGCCAAACCTGTTAGGGCCAAAAAGTGATTTTTTAAAAAATATCTGTGTTTACAGGTGCCATCACTTTTTAAATCTTTAATTAATATTTTATACACAGTCACCTCATTCATCACACACACATCTCCCTAAGGTTAACCACTTAGAAAGCCCTAGGCTAGGCTGATCCAGTCATCCAAATTCAAGAGATAAGTTGCTCAAACTTCATGCATCTGAAAAACGGAATGCGCTTCTTTCTCCTATACTGTGCCCCCCTCTTCCACCCATCCTCTGTTGGCACTCCCTTCTGGACAATCTGGGCCCGGGAACTTGGAGCAACCCCAGGCCCAAAGCCATCACTCCCCATTCCTTTCTTCCCCCAGCCCCTGGCAACTACTAATCCATTTTCTGTCTTTGTGAGTTGCCTATTGTGGGCATTTCACATAAATGGCATTTTTCCTTATGTGGTCCTTTCTGACTGCTTCTTTCACAAAGCCTCATGTTTTTCAAGGTTCATACAGCATGTAGCACGAGTCACCACTTACTTTTCTGTTGTTGTCAAATCATAATCTGTTGTATGTTAATAGCACATTTTGTGTATCCAGCTATTAGTTGATGACCACTTGGGTTGTTTTTACTTTTGTATGAATAACACTTATGAATGATGCTGCTGTTGATGTACAGGTATCGGTGTGGACATACGTTTTTATTTCTCTTGGGTATATACCTAGCAGTAGAATTGCTGGGTCATATAGTAAGTAACTCTGTTTACCTTTTTGTGATACTGCCAGACTATTTTTCCAAAACAGCTACCTCAATTTACATTTCTCCAAGAAGTGTGTGAAGGTTCCAGTTTTTCTCCATCCTCACCGATGCTTATGTTCTAACTTCTTGATCATAGTCATTCTACTGGGGGTAAAGGGGCATCTCACTGTGGTTTGATTGGATTAGCACCCAGGATGTCTAATGATATTGAGCATCTTTGCACATGCTTATTGGCCATTTGTATAACTGTTTTGGAAACGTGTATTCAGATTCTCTGCCCATTTTTATTTGGATTATATGTCTTTTTATTATTGAGTTGTAAGATGAATTTGCCTCACTTAACTCATTTAATCCTTTATTACCCCTCTGAGATTGGCATACTTATTGTTTTTTTTTAATATATTTTATTGATTTTTTACAGAGAGGAAGGGAGAGAGATAGAGAGTTAGAAACATCGATGAGAGAGAAACATCGATCAGCTGCCTCCTGCACATCTCCTACTGGGGATGTGCCCGCAACCCAGGTACATGCCCTTGACCGGAATCGAACCTGGGACCTTTCAGTCCGCAGGCTGACGCTCTATCCACTGAGCCAAACCGGTTTTGGCGTGGCATACTTATTGTTATTTTGTAAGGGAAATAATTGAAGTTCAAAGGTGTTGGCTCATTTGCCCTGGGCCCTACTGCTCACAAGGGCAGGTGGGGGCTGAAACTCTGGCCCACGATGTTTGCCTACACTGTGTCCGCTCTCATATTCTTCCTCATTTCACTTGAAAAGTAAAACACTGAAGAGTAAGAAAGACAATAAATTATATGAGTATAACAAAATTCAAAAGATAGTGTGGAAGTGAGTAGACTTACTACTCTGGATAAAAACAGGGTGAAATGAGAACAAAACTGAAAGCATAAGGACAGTTGGGTGGGTGGAGGGTAGGGGACCAGGCAAAACAGGAACTAAATTTCCGTCTCTTGGAATCATGGTGGTTACACACTTGGAGGAAAGCAAGGGGCCTCAGGCTGATCACATCAAAGGACTACACAGGTGTCCACACATTTGGCCTAAGGCAGAAGCCGCCTCTGGTCTTGGTGTCTACCTGGTGTATAAGGAGCGGGCAGTTCAAGCACAGGTAGATGGCTTTGTGCAGGTGGTGCCAGGGGTGGCACCTGGGGGAGTCAATGCGTACTGGGAGGAGCAGGCATAGAGTTTTATCTAAACGTGTAAATCTAAGCATTCTTGTTGGGCTGCTTCCAGGGCCCTGCAGGCCTGTCATTTGTTGATTTTTATTTAGTCAAGGAGCTAATACATCCTGAGGTTGAAAGGCCTGTTGCCTCACCCATTCTGCTCTCCAGCCGACAGTTGCTGGGAGGAAGTATTCACTGGACAAGGCAGAGACTCACTGTCCTTGGGGCTAGTCTGGGACTGCAGCCTCTGAGAGCCTGCTGTTTAAGTCACTGTCACTGCCTGGCCTTAGAGGGTTAGGGCCACCCAGAGAGATGAATCCAACAGGGACCCTCTTGTGTTGTCGCTGTTGCTGTGCTAGATGGTGGAGAAGATCAGGTGCCCTGCCCCACTGAGCCTCTGCTCGTCGGCATGATGCCTTGCTCAGGGGTTGGCAACTAGGACCTGTGGGTCCATGGACTGATTTTAGAAACGGTTTTATTGGAACACACACACACACACACACTCATTGGTTTTCATGCGGCCCACAAAATATTTACCACCTGATCTTTGCAGGGAAGTTTGCTGGATCCTGGTCGGGCACAGTGCTGCTTCCACAGCAGCCGACTTTCTTCCTTCTAATGCCGCCTAACTGGCACAAGGCCACCTGACTGGCACGAAGCCACAGGCATCCTTTGGGGAGCCTCCTTTTTATCAGTTCTGCTGAGACATTCTCTCCCTAGGTGAGGGTGCCTTGAAGGCCGGGTGCTAGCAGAAGGTGCAATGCCATTGTTTTCTTTAAGCGGTTAAAACCTCTCCTGCTTTGGACTCCAGGTGTCTCTTCCCCCCTCCCCCACCCAGCCATTATCTGTCTGCTCAGATAGGATCATTTTTCATTTGTGAAAATATCATCTCATGTGCCCACATGTGCCCCTGGAGGTAATGTCAGTTCTTATTTCTGAAGTGATTGCTAGTAGAGGATCAAACCCTGGAAGGTTATGTCAATTGCCCAGGGTCCCTTTGAATCACACTCAGGCAAGGGGAAACGTGGAGGGGCGAGAAGGGATATGACTTGAATGGAGAGTTGGCGGCAAGGACCCTGGCTACCTTCAGACCTGGGACTGAACTTTCTGCTGGTACCCAGAGTCACCCCTTGGAGTCTCCATCTCCTCATTGAGAAAACGAGGTCAAGAATGTTTCCTAGGTCATGAGTAGTTTGGAGAATTTCACCTGACAATGTGTGCTAGTTGCCTTTTGATGGTCAGGAAATGTTAGCAGCCATTTTTGTTGTTGCTATGGTTACTCTTATTAATTTACTTGTGCAATTCAGAGATCAGTGTCTGAACTCGGGCTTTGTGGCTCTTCAGTCAATGTCTGGAGTTAAAAAGTTCCAATGCCCACAGAAGAAAGACAGAGACCATAAGTGGTTAAATCTGGCCGGGAGTGAGAAAACAGTCCATAAAGTTTATCATCGAAAAGATGCAGTTGCCTGTTTCATTCTGTTTCCTTGTTGCCAAGCAGGAATGTGGGGCTAAAATTGCAGTTCGAATAATCATTCCAAGAAATGTTGGAAATCTTAGTTTCTACCACTGGAAAACAAGTTTTATTAGAAAAATATACATAGCAAAATACTACCAAGTGTGAAGGTCATATCTGATTTACAAATTCTCGTCTGAAGGCAGTACAGCCTTCCCTGGGGACCAGCTTTCCTGGGTAGCTGTGCTTGTATTTGTTCACATCTATAGATGGTTTTGCTGTCTCACCTGAGTATCCAGCAAATATTTGTCAAGTAATTCTCATGTGCAAAGCACTCAGCTAAGGATTTAGAGATGATCCAGACCTGCCCTACCCTCCAGAGGACTCACCTGGCGGGAGGATCAGCATGGCATAAAATAATTATAATCGAGTATGATAGATGGGCATATTTTATTGATTTCAGAGAGGGAGAGAGAGGTAGAAACATCAATGATGAGAGAGAATCATCAATCAGCTGCCTCCTTCATACCCCCTGCTTGGGATTGAGCCTGCAACCAGGGTATGTTCCCTGACCTGGAATCATTGGTCCACGCTCAACCACTGAGCAATGCTGGCCAGGCAATAGATGGATATTTTTAAAGTATGTGTACCTTTCCACAGAAGAAACGGAAACATAACCAGGAAGGACATTCTGGAGGAGGGGCATTTGAGTTGAGACTTGAAGGATGAGGGAGGGAGGAAAAACTCCAACGAGGCCTGTGCTGTGAATATGGGGCCACTTGCACATGTGCCTGTGCAAATTTATACTGATTAAAACTAATATTAAGCATCCATTTTTCAATTGTTCAAGCTGCATTTTAGGTGCTCAGTGGCCAATGCAGTAGGGCTGCCACATTAGATAATGCCCAGTTAGATCACTTGTCACTGCAGAAAGTCCGCTGGACTGCACTGAGCTGAGCTATGGGTCAGTGAAGACACAGACCCTAGACCAGTGATGGCGAACCTTTTGAGCTCGGCGTGTCAGCATTTTGAAAAACCCTAACTTAACTCTGGTGCCCTGTCACATATAGGAATTTTTTGATATTTGCAACCATAGTAAAACAAAGATTTATATTTTTGATATTTATTTTATATATTTAAATGCCATTTAACAAAGAAAAATCAACCAAAAAAATGAGTTCGCGTGTCACCTCTGACACGCGTGTCATAGGTTTGCCATCACTGCCCTAGACTAATAAGCTCAGGACTGACAGCTCTGTGGTCTTGCTGGAGTGCTGAGCAAGAGGAGATGTATGTGGCACCATTCATCTCAGCCTTGACTCCGCCTGATTCAGTACATCACACACACACACACACACACTCCTACCTCTCCAACCACTGCAAACCTGTTTCTGGCTTCTATTTATAGCTGACATGCATTCCAATATATCACATGGTCCTAAAAAAAGCAACACTGCACTATGTATGTTCCAAGTTTCCACAAGGGATGGCACATGCGCACTCTTGCCTCCAATACTGCCTTGAATATTAAACATTTTAATAATTTTTTCACAGTAACAGGATCAAAAAGGAAAACAATTTTTTTCATACCATGCCAGTCAAAATTGTGGAACCATATTTGAAAACTTACAAAATCATGGCCATGGTTATATATTGAGCATTATTAAAATTATTTCATTGTACTTTCATTTTACTATTTCATTATCTCTTTGTAAGAAATGTAAAAATGTAGGATAAATTTTAATTTAGTGCTCATGACAATAAGGAGAAATATTTATACTAATAAATTGTTAATTTCGTTTCTGAGTTATACTTGGTGATTAATGAACCTTCACCATTTTTTTTTATTCTTCTTCTGATGAGTCTTACGTTGGATTGATCTCACTTAAACAAAGGATGAGGTTTGGGTTTAATTTGGAAATTCTCGGGAAGCCTTTTGCAAGTGACAGTTCACACATACGTCCTTTCAGATAATGTCTTTTCCTTTTAGTAGTTTCTTCACATATCCATCCACTCATTCTTCAGAAATCCATTCATTCAGCAAATATAAATTGACCCCTTAGGCTGTGCCACGCACCATGTTGAGGTGTCAGCAGAGAAGAGGGCAGACTCCCTTCTGTCCCGTGCTGACACTCTGGTGGGGGAGGAGAGACCAACATGCAAGTGTAAGTGGACAAGTACAGGAGCAGCTCTGATTGCTCCTCACCATCTGCAGGCAGTGAGACATAAGGGGAAAGGGCAGCTCTTTATCCCGCAGAGTCCGACATTTCTTTCTGGTGTATTGGCTTTAAACTGGTCCCTGGACGATGGGCAGGTGTCAGCCATGCAAGGATCTGGAGGAAGAGCATCTGGGACACTGCAGAGGCTCCAAGGGAAGAAGGAACTTGACACATTGACTAAGTAGGAAGATAGCCACTCGCTGGGAGTGTGGAGAGGGGGGAGGTGCCAGACTTACTAAGGCATTTCAAGCTCCAGTTAGCACTTAGCAGGCTTGAACACAGGAGTGCTGAGCTCTGATTGGTGCCTTTCAGAGGTTATTACTGTGTAGGGAATGGGAGTTAGAGGTCAAAACAAAAGCAGGTGATCTGTTAGGGAAGTTGATGGTGATGGCGTGGGCATGCCTGGTAGCAGTGACAATGGAGAGAAGTGAGTGGATTCTCGAAACATTTTGGTGGTCGATTGACACTTACTGTTAGGTTCTAGATGTGGCCCCACTTACTGATGTAGGGACGATGGGCATGTGGGAGGAAGAGAGAGATTTATTAAAGGCGTCTAAGTGTTAGGTACCCAAAGAAGCACAATCATGTTTGGCTACATCTTCTCTTTCTACTTTACTGTTTGACTTCGATATGGAAGAAGTGCTTCTCTTGAGTTTGCATGTGATGATCAGTCTGGGAAGCCTGGAAAAGGCCAAGTGATTGTTTAAGCCAAGATGCCTAATTTTGATCACTTTGCAATGCCCTGAAAATATGAGTCATTGAAAGACATTTCAATGTCTCATATTCTTTCACAGTGTAAAGATGTTACAACCACCATTACAACATGTTGCATTTTGGAATTAGTTCTACTAAATGCATACATTCAGTCACAGAAAGAACTACATAGATTAGACTTACTTCACTCCTCCACTGCCACCTTGATTTCAAAGGGTGGTACTTGTCAGTACTACATTTGAGTTGAGGAGCAGATTCTAGAACACAGACAGCTTTTTGGGTGAAAGACAAGCCACTCTACTCTGCAATGCCAGTTACAGCAGTGGCACCAGTCCTGCTGGTGATGATGGTAATGTTTGTTAAGTGAAAGTTAGTTGCTAGACATTGTGAAAGTTACTTAATGTACCATGTTTATTTAATGCTCATAACCCTATAGGATCATTGCTGTTATGTTTACCATTTGTATGTGGTAAATTGAGGTTCACTATCTTGACCTGATGGTAGATCACAGGGATTCAAACATCAGTGTGTCCTCAAGAACCCGAGCTCCTAACCCCTATGTGAAGCTGGCTCATCAGGCGTTATTAATCAATCAGGCTATTCTTTTCCACTGGATCCAGATACGGCCTCAGCATCCTTTTCAACACAGGCTACTCCCAACTGAAAAGAGCTAATATTGGAGATGAAACCTACCTGCCCATGAGAACTTTAATTCTTCCTCCTCAATTATTAGTCTGTGAAGTGTTCTGAGATACAACATGGGTTTGCTGCAGATACATGTAAGTCAATACCCAGTAACCTTGTAAAGAAAGGGAAAAAATGGTTCAAGTGTCTCATAAGTAACATTTCAACTTCCTCTGAACTTTAATCAATGGAACTAGTATTTTTCTGATCTATTGTTTTATTTCCCTTTTCAGTCTTACAAAGGCTGAGAGAACACCCTTTCTGCACAGGTGGCATTTAGCAACCTTGTGATGTTGTCGCACTGGTGGTTCCACGGGCACATCCTTTGACCTTCAGCGACATCCCCAAGTTCAGTGGAACATACATTTGAGAATCGATTCTAGGGATGTTTGTTTAGATTAGAGAATATGAAATCCAGTTTAGCTACCCAGACTAATTCAGTTTATCTTTTGTTTTCTTCTTGGGTTGGGGAGAGCTCTGTACAACAGCCCACGCCTTGGAGGCTGTAGGAAGATGTGCTTCCCCTTATTCCTGCTCTTTTGCCCTTTATCAGGCCGCTCTTGGGTACAGTGAGCCTGAGCTGTGTCACTGTTGGCAGCTCGAAGCCTGAGGTCTCTGTGCTACCAGTAAATTCAGCAGTGGAGGAGTTAGCTCTTCTTCTGTAGATGACCCGTGAACATCAATAAAACAAAGGGACTGGCAACAGGCTTTGGTTAAGTAAAATGTTAGATCAAAATGCGGTAGTATAAAGATAATAATATCACTATATATCAGGACCAACAAAACGGACTATATAATTATGAGTTTTATAGATAAAGGTTTTAACCATTTGTACGCCATAAGCATAGACGCAAGCGATGGACCTTTTTAAATTAAATTCAAAATATTGTGGCAGTTAACTGGTTAAAATATAGTGTGTTAATAATTGTGTCTATGAGTGATTCAGATTTTTTAATGTGGTTTTAAGACTAGTTTTAAAGTGTATCTGTTTTTACATGAAAAATGGAAACACTTTTTTTTCCCTATATTTTATTGATTTTTACAGAGAGGGAGAGGGATAGAGAGTTAGAAACATCGATGAGAGAGAAACATCGATCAGCTGCCTCCTGCACACCCCCTACTGGGGATGTGCCCGCAACCAAGGTACGTGCCCTTGACCAGAATCGAACCTGGAACCCTTCAGTCCGCAGGCCGACGCTCTATCCACTGAGCCAAACCAGTTAGGACATGGAAACACTTTTTAATGATCAGTGTTTCAGGCTGTCCAATCATGACCAAAGATCATGTTTTTTTTTCTATGTTTGGTGATACTTGTATAACTGATGGATAGGTGGGGTTCATTTTTAACAAAATCTTGATTTTGGCTGACTTTGATCTTTAAGACTTTCCCACCCTCACCTGAGTTATACTGCTATGGCATAGGGCATTGCTTGCGATTTTTTTCGCCTTTAAAAACGTGATTAAATAAACTTCCTGGCACTAACACCCTAGTGTATGGGTCCACACCCCTGTCTGAGGAATGCTATTTTGTAAGTCTTGCTTTTCATGTCTAGTTTTATTTTCCAGCTCTTGACTCTGCCTGAGTAGACTCTGCCCCCTAACCTCTTTAACACTAGGACTCAGGAAAGTGATGACTTTAAATTTATGGCTGTTAAATAGACTGTTAATGACCAAAAGGACCTATCGGTCTTGCTGACCAGGATTATATTTAACAAAGAAGATGGCTAATTACTGGACCTTTTTGTTGACGGTTATTTTAATCACACTGATTGCCCTTGTTGGCCTGGAGAGCCATCGGCAGCAGACACAGGAGACAGTTCATAGTGTCAACGTGGTGTTGATGCTGGAATTGCTCTCCAGAGGGCAATCTGTCAGGTTGCTTAGGAGGTTCAGTTTTTACTTTGTTGTGTTCAAACATCAGTGCCTGTTTGGCTATGCCCCTCCTGATGATGTAAAAATCTGTTAGTTTCTCTGTCTCATTATTCTTCAACTTGCAAATTACAAAGTCATTATTTAGGGTAGACAGAGCCTGTAGGCAATTCCAGGGTCCCAGAAGACATGGAGCTGGCTAAATCGATTTATGGATGGGACTACGATTTTACATCAAATTATTATCAGGAGGCATCTTTAGCTTGTAAGTTTACTTTCATCTTTTTCCCTTTAGTTTGGGAATAATGGAGTTCTCATATGTCTGCTTTTCATGATTTCTCTGAATTCAATAGTCTTCTAAAAGCAGCTCTGTTCTGTTCAGAAAAATCCAAACAGAAATCTCAGAGTGCCTGTGGACCCCTTGCTGCCCAAATAATTCACTGCGAGGATCTTTCAAATGGGTCATTCTTCATGGTAATGTAAAATGGTTTCCCTTATAAGACATTCATGAATATTCAATTTTTAAGGGCCCTTTTGTTTCATAAGGCAAGAGCACGGAGCATATCCTTGTGGTCTGGTGCCCATCAGAGAAAGGACTAGCATGGAAAGCCTGCTGCTGGGAGACGTGGAGAGGCCTGGTTGGCCAAGCTGAGTGAGGGGAACACAAGTTCACTCTAGACTGGCCTCACGCAAGGTGTGGAAGTGGGTGCAGTCGTTTCTTGTGTGAAGGAGCTAGCTGACATGTCTGCCACATCATGGAATTCTTAAGATCCAGAGCCTCTAAGACCTTCTGGTTCCTCTGTGATGTTGAGGGAGATGAATAACTTAGAAAGGCCATCCCTTTTACATCTGTGGCCTCCACACTTCTCATGATGCTTACTCAACCTGGCAGAATCCTTATGTGGGAGCCGGTTCAAGAACCACTGTCTTTATTACCAATTTTCCTTTGCTCCCCCACCCCCATGTAGAATGGACCTCCTATTTTTTAGACTGTGTATGTCATGGCTTACCATTAGTTGTCTCTGACTGTCATGATGACCTCTCTGAGGCTGACATCTTGACTTCCATCGAGTTGTTCCTGACATCTTGACTTCCATAGAGTTGATCCTTGACCGCAGCTGGAAAGAAGGATTAACAGTCGTTAACACATAGACTTTGAGGCTAAAGTATAAATGTCCTTGGAGGACTGGCACATGTGCCACCAATTTGGGAACTTACCCTTGAAGAGTGTGTTACCTTTATTCTAACCTTATGTAGCAGAAATGCTGAGTGTATGTTTGTGTAATTACATCAGAATTGATGGCAGCATCCTAATGCAGGGTACAGGGGTGGATGAACTCAGACTGTTACTTTCCAAAGTATATTCTCTGGAATGGTAACAGGTTGAAACAGAGGAGAAAATATAAAGTTCTATGGTAAATAACCTTGGAAAATGCTCAGCTTAACAAAATTAAATATGATTCTGAATTGCAAAAATTCTCAGCCCGTAACATTTTTTATGAAGCTCTAAGAGAAGCATTTCCCAAAGTACTTTAAAGTACAATATTTTTCCCTATTATTTTTTCCCTTTTCGTTCTCTCTCTCTCTCTCTCTCTCTCTCTCTCTCTCTCAGAGCAGTTCTATGGTAATAGTCTTCCAAAGATCATACTTGGGGAGTTCAGACTGCTCAGAGTCATTAACTGGCTTGGCCGATTGCAGAGTAATGAAAGAGAATGATTCAATTGGATCCCATTTTGTAGATGAATTAAACTAACCGTTTTGTCTTGGGAAGCTAACAAGTGAAGTTCAGCACTTCCCAGGCAGGAAATGGACTGAGGCAGTATTGGTTATTCAGGGCTGGCCTCATTGAATCCCTCCAGTGAAGCAGGAAGGAGGAGGCTCATGGGCGGCCTTTCTAGTCTAATGATTGGCTCGCTGGACAATCTGAGCGTCCCAGCGTGATGCGCAGCGTTGTAGTTATGGCTCTCCTGGAACGGGGAATGTGCGCAGTGGCGAACAGCTATGGAGACCACTAGGCGCTGAGGTCTGATTCCCTCAGTGGAGTCCCCACAAGGAAATACCTGCTCAGACTACGAGGCTGCCAGAAGCTCCACAGCATTTGCCCTCTCAAAGAAGTTAATTTTGTACCAGGAAATAATGAAATTACTGATGGATCAGGCTGGCTCTCTGGAATTTAATATCATCCCCACCTCTGTGCCTGGTGACAATGCTGTCGATTAGCTGTAATGTGGTATTTTGAGCACCATTTAGATATTAATTATTTTTTAATAACCTCTTCATTGAAAGCCTAAAGCTTTGCCTAGGACTCTAATAAAAGTTTTCACATGAAAGAGAGGGATAATATTAAACAGCACTAATAAACCCTCTGAAGAAAACTCATTACAATATTTTTGACAAAAGAAAGGAGGGAAGAAAAGAACAACACAGGTTTTCGGCCAACGTGCATTCTCTCATTAGGATTTTAGATTCATTTTGGCACCATCACTGCAAATTATTCTCCGCTATGTTTGTGCTTATGAACCCATGACGAATTAGTGTCTCCTTAATGAGCACCAAAGAATGTATGTATTAAACATCCCTTAACCCTTATGTAAAAGAGAAACCATTTATTAGCAATTAGGTCTTGGGATTAGAAAGCATTTTTCTTTGGAAACATTCAAAGCAGATTTTCTCTCACTTGACCTTTCAGCGTTGCTTTGAGGGAGAGCAGGGCCAGGCCGTCTCTGTCATGGAGGAGAATGGGTTTTTCTAGAGGATGTGAAGGACTTGGTCATGGTTGGCCAGTGAGTCAGGGACCGTGGTGACTTCACTCCCATGTATAACTTGAGGGCATGGAGAAGCCTCACTCCATCTGAAACAGTTCTCCCAGCAGCCTGTGCGCAGGTACGAGAACAATCACCACTGAAGATTCCTGGATTGTCCTTTCAGGAGTTCAGGTGGGCGCCCTAATGTCATTAGAGCCTGTGAAGCCCCGAGGTTGGCTGGCTCTCAGTGTGTACTGGGAGGGCTGGGCTACCTGCTGATTCCTGGCATCCGGTCCCAGTTTGATGGACAAGTGCTCCTGCATTGCTGAATGTTTTTTAATATCATCCCAAGCAGCAGGGACAAAGTAAGACAGTGGGTGTCATAGGAGTGGGAAGGGAAGCACAAGGCAAACTCGGGGTCTTCTGAAAGGTCATGTGGGGCCGGCCGGATCATTGCTGGCAGGATCACCAGGACCCAGTCCCATCCCAGTTATATTTGCCCAAATCCCTGGAGCAAAGTAAATACGTTTGGACAGTATCTTTTCTCATGTGGGACTGTTGTTTGAAACAAAGTCCTGATCTTTTCTCCTGGATTTTTCGCTGCACAGTGAGTATATACCATTACATAATACATACCACACATTATGATGTTACAAATAAAAGGAATATGATACTGATGGTTGTATAGTTCACTTGCATCATTCCTTTGCCTTCAATTTCGCCCTTTTACCTGTTTTGTCATTTCTAAAAGGGTTTTGCTGAGCTTTGGTCTCACACTTTTTTGTTCACATAAAAAAGTTCTTCTTTAAAAGGCAGCTAACCATATACATGCTATATGGGCATTTAAAACTTATAAATGAGTTGATTAACCTGGAATACATAGCCACTTGGCTAAGTTAGATATCTGAGCGAGTGAATTTCCAAATCTGAATTACTGGGTCTGAATTGAGTAAGGGGCAATTTGTTAAAGCAAGCAGACTCCCTTCTCTCTTCTTGAAGAACCGTTGAAACCCTCAGGGAACAAATTGGAGATAAAAGTTAGAAAGCACACCCAGCCTATTTTTCAAGCTCCGAGAGCACACCCAAGAAGAAAGACCGAATTTGATCAAAAAAGATTTTATTGATGAGGAATCTCTCCTTCTGGCTAAACCTGGGCCCCTGCATGCTTACAAAGCTGTCTCATTTCTCAGAAGCAGCCCCTGCATGGAATCTGGCCAGAGCCCATGAACAAGAATGCATCTTGGGGAGAGGGACTTGAAGACCATCAGCCAGACGTTGGCAAGGCCCCCTGCTGCCCCTTGCTGAGTTAGGGGCACTTGGGCAGCCCCCTGAATGCCTTTGGGGTCCTGGGAGATGACACGTTTGCGGTCGGCTCTGGCTGCGTGCGTCCCAGCTTGTGCTGGCTGAGCCCTCAGCCACCGTTGTCTGGGGTGTGGCTTCCATGGGACCTGCACACGTGGCCGTGTTACTGCCCCGATAGGAAGATGAGCAGTCTGGAGGCCTGCGCTTTTATGACTGCTAGTTAGCAGCCCGACTGTGCCCTTTGAACCTGTTATTATAATAGGATGGCATGCACGCAGACTTCTTTTCTTGGCTTTCTGGCTGCTGCAGCCAGAGGGGGCTGTATTTTGTACTTTCTCACTAGCGAGGTGCTTGAAGAATGTTCATAAAGGTGAGTTAAAGGGCAGGCTGTGTTCTGAAACTATCGAGTGCTCAACCTAAATCTATAATTCAGCTCCTGTACTTCTCACAGCTGTGAAAGGAAGCTCTTTCCCAAGCGGAAGCTCAGACCTGTGAACGGGAAAGGTGCCTCGGCCACTGCTCTTTCTCTCTGAGACCAGCCAGGGCTGAGGGGGCTCGGGCTGCGTGACCCAGTGAAGCAGGACGTGAACGGGCTGGGATTCAAATTCATTGGGGGTCTCCTCTATGGCTTGTCTCTTCTTTGTCTCCTATGCTGCCCCCCCTTCCTGCCCTGCCCCCTCCCATTTAGCCAGGCAAGCTACTTCCTGAGGATCTGCGCTCCCCTGGGATGTAAGCTCCATAAGGTCAGGGCCCACATCTTGCTTTTGTCTAGAAACCCTGTGATGAGATTTCTGGCGCAGAGTCGATGCTCCATCAGTGGAATTCAATGCTCAGCCATTGTCGGGTGAGTGGTCGAAGCTCAGGAAATGCGTGTTTATGTGCATTTACTTAGCGAAGGGGCCTTCTTCCCTGCTTATACAGTAGGAATCCAGCCACTGCTCCACAAGGTGCGGGAGAAGTGGTGATGCTGTGGTACTTGCAGCGGGCCTGGATGCGCTGGTTCTCGTCAGTGGAGGTGAAGTTCCTCCGAGCCCTGTGACCCCAGAAGCTCAGGTGGGAAGTGGCTCAGGCCTTCAGGTGCTAGGGGAGGTGAGCTGGGGGTGCCTTCCGCCCCCCAAATGCCTATTTGGGGGAAGAGTGGTTCTCTCTCTCCAGGCTGTTATATATGGTAGGGATGCTGTCTTGCTCTGCTGCTGTCTTCCTGTGATAGAAAATGTTACGTGGAACCAAGCGCCATAGGGAGGCACTGCGGTGCTCTGGCATCAGAGGTAGGAAAAGCTGCCTTCGAACCTCGTGCCAGAGTTTGCCCACCGAGTGGTTTCCCTCGCATGTCTTTTGCCTGATTCCCACAATCCCCCTGCCCTTCGAGTATAAATGCCTGGCATTGTCTTCTCTAGGGCCAGAGTTCTGAAAATTTCCAGGAAAATGAGCATACTAGTTTTGGGCCCAGATCGGGCCATCCTGCCGCTTGGACCCCTCCCGAGTTTGTGTGAGTTCCCAGGGGCCACCGTGGGGACCTGGCATGTGCCTGCAGGTTCCAGCGGAAAGCTGGTTTCTTTTGGAAGATGGACGTAGTGTGCATGTGCTTCTACCTGCCTTGAGGCCTCCACAGAGGGAGGTCAAAGAAAAAGCGCACCTCTCGGTGCCACCCCAGGCGCATGTACATTAGGAGCTGAAAACACAGCAGCAAAAGTAGCAGAGCTGGGCCTGGGAGGTGCGGCTAAGATGCACGCGGAGTGGGATCTTGAACAGTGAGAGACCACACATGGCACCGGCTCCGCTAAAGCAAACCCAGAGGCTGCAGCTGCTGCTGGTCCCATGCTGTCGCAGGTGCAGAACTTAGAGCAAATCACTTCAGGGAGGTCAGTAGTTTCAAAGAAAAAATACAGCACCAGGAGCATGCGCCTGATGTTCCCCCGAAGCCCTTGGCGTCCCTGTTCCTGAGGCATTTTCTTCCTGAGCTCCCTGCCTCCTTCAGCTGCCCTTGACGCCCTTGACCCGAGGGGACAAGAGACAGTATCCCTGTGCCCCTGTGTCTTAGGCAGCATGTATGCGGGTGACGCTGAGCTGAGCGCTGAGGAGCTGTGGTCTCCAGCTGCTGAGCCCACCACTCACCCTCTTTCCCCTCTAAATGTGACAGTGAATGTTCCCTGGGTACGTCTTAGTGACCCTAGGGGCCAATTGGTGAGCTTTCTTATAGGACATGAGGGTGATAATAGAAAGAATGGTTCTTTAATTGGAAACAAAAAAAATGAAAACATCTATTTTGATACCTCATTTTTGTTTTGCTTTATTTTTGTGAATTCTTTTACAGTTTCCTGAAATGTAAAACTTGAGGGAATAGTTGACATAAGGTCTCCTCTGTCCTTGAAATTAAATCAGTCACACTTCCGATGACCTTTCGGTTCAGTACTTTTCAATTATGTCCACTAGCTCCTTCTCAACAGTCCACTGGTGACTGGTGGGTGTTGACTCCTCCCACTCTTTCCTCCCTCATCAAGGTGAATGTGCCTACCACCCCTAGCAGGACACTCCTATCCAAACGCAGAATAAGAGAAAGAGACTCTCTTATTTGGGTAGGGAGCTAGTATAGCTGGTGTTACAGATAAATATAGGTAACTTGGGGATGTAAAATAGCTTCACTGAACTTTAATAATAAGCAAAAAACCCTCCTAGCCTCCAGTTTCCCTCCATAATAAAATCGTCCCTAGGAAAGTTGGATGGTCATCTTTTGCTAAGTATATTTACTGTTGTATTTATAGCCAGTGCTGTGCTAGTAAAAGGTTAAGAACCAGCTCTTCAGGGAAATAAATGTATACGGGAATGTCTATATCTGCATACATACATATAAATTTACCATAAGTTATACTGATATAAAGTATGTGAAGCACATGCTTTGATTCTCCCGGGCAGTTTTTGTTGATGTTAGCGGAATATCTTATATTCATAGTCAACCTGTAGTTCCCATTCAGCCACGATTTGAGAAATGCAGAGGAGGAATGATGCTTGCTTAGTATTTGATTCAGCGAAGTTGCAAACATCAGGGGCAAAGAAGTGTGCTGTGGACATGAATGTTGGAGGATATTTCCTTTACATTAACACCTAAGGCAAAAGTGTAACAGTGAATACCGTGAGGGACTTTTTGCTAAATGAGATAATAGATTTATAATACTGGAAGGATATTGTCTCAATTTTTTGTGCTAATCATAGTGTTACAGCTATAGACACCACACTTTTAGGTTTAATCTGCATTGTTAATATTTTGTTCATTATTTCCTCAAGGCTCAATAACCAACAAAACACTGTTATCACTAGTGTTTGCCAGTTCTGTTGTATGAATATTCCCGCCGTGGCTAATTTCAAACTACATCACTGTGCAGAGTTGGGGAGAGCTGGGCAGTGTCACACTATCGTATACTATGTCTGCTATGCAGCTGCACTAGACATGAATAGCCTAAGAGCATAGATAATGGAAAAATATAGCGAAATAATTAGGAAGCGAAGCATTTCAAATATTACCTTTACTATGTATATTTCTTTACCTGTAAGTTACAGACTTGAATTTTGAATGGCTTTTTAAACAACCAACTTGTAGAATTTCTGGAAATTTCACAAGCATTTATGAAGGAGTGAGTCCAAACCAGCTCCGGCACACCACTGAATCCTACTTACGCAGACCCGCACATAACAAGGGACCCAGGAGGTCTGGAAAGAATGGAGGTTGGCTGGCCTGGTAGGAACAATCCCAAGAAAATAATTTTCACTAAAAACTTCATAGTCATCCTTCTCGCAACAGCACAGTTATGGCCAAAGTCAATTTAGTTTCGCCTTTTATGGTCTCGGGAAACTCTAGATGAGCTTTAGGCTTGTGTGTTGTGTGCAGGGTTGTGCCTGCTCTTCAGAGAGAAAGGGCAACCAAGGCTCGTGTAGGCAAAGAGGCCAAAGCTCCAACCAAGGTAGTGGCAGTGTCTGCCTCCCTCTTCACAGTGGATTTGTTTCTAGACCTTCTTCCTAACTCCTCGGCGTCCTCACCCATTCTCCTTGACAGCCTTCCACATAAACAGTTTACTCTGTGGGAAGAGGAAAGTTATCTCCTTGATGGGAATAACATAATTAGAGGGGAACTAAATGACACCACCAAGTTTGGATTCCTCCACCAAGTACCTCCTGAGAAATTTGTCAAAACTCAATTATTGCTGCTCTGCTCGACAGTGAAAACTGTGTGCTGTCATCATCCCTCCTCCTAATAAATTGTGTTCTGTACTTAAAAATTGTTAATACTTTTTTTAAAGTTTTTTTAAATTGATTTTAAAGAGACAGGAAGGGAGAGGGAGAGAGAGAAACATAGATCGGATGCCTCCTGCACGCTCTGTACTGGGGATCAAGCCTGCAACCCAGGCATGTGCCCTGATCACGGAATCGAACTGGCAACCCTTTGGTGCGTGGCATGATGCGCCACAGTGAGGCTATTTCAATAATATGATGCTCAAAAATTATTTTATAAGCTATGTTAACTGTATACTTCCAAACACATTAAGGTTTGCATGTGTTTTAAATGTCTTATCTTCCATACCTAAATGTATTTTTATAGTGAATGCAGGCATTGTACTGTGCTCATATTTTGATCACGTCTGTACCTGAGAGTGTGCAGTGATTAATTTCATCAATAGGCAAGATAAACCCCTCACATTTGAGACTGGTTAAAATGAGAAAAATATCATTTTAGTAAAAAATAAAGAAGGAAATAAAATTTCTTCATGTGATTAACTTCACAGCACCTGCTATTACATTTTTTCTTATATTCCATATTGTTATAATTTAGTAAGTGAAAGCTTGCCTCGTCTAATTTGTTGTGGGGAAAACTGACATAGTATTATCTACTCATAAATTATACAGTGACAGGTTTTTCTTATTTCAATTTTTATTTAGTTAATAAAAATTGCATCATTTTATGTTAAAGCGAATATCCTTAACTTTAGTTGTAACCACACAAAGGTTTTTTTAAAAATTCTGTCCATATATTTTAGCTCCTCCTCTTTTAAAACACAATATTATTTTACTTATTTTTATTTCAGAAGAAATAGTTATATGCAAAGAAGGTGAGAGTGGTTAGAGGTCTTTGTAGAGTGGGTTTTAGCCTGGGCTAGGTGGTTCATAACGTGACTTTAGGAGGTTCTTCAACCCCTGGAAATTACATGTGGGCACTTCTGTGTATGTGTGTTGGCATGAGGGATCCATAGTGAGGTTTTTTTTTCCTGTTTTTTGTTGTTGTTTTTGTTGTTGTTGTTAATCCTCGCCTGGGGATATTTTTCCATTGATTTTTAGAGAGAGTGGAAGAGAGAGGGAGAGACAGAGAGAAACATCGATGTAAGAGAAACACATCAATTGGTTACCTCCTGCATGAGCCCTGACCAGGGCCTGGGCAGGGTTGGAGCCTGCAACCGAGGTGCATGCCCTTGACCAGAATCAAACCCGGGATGCTTTAGTCCCCAGGCCAACACTCTATCCACTGAGCCAAACTGGCTAGGCTGGATCCATAGTTTTAATCAGAACCTGGTAGGGAGTTTAAGATGCTCAAAAGCTTAAAGGGATGGTGAGACCAATTTTCTTCTACTCTCCCCACCTCTCTGAAATGAGTCTTATTACTGAGCTACTGCTCACATCTCCTTTTATGTCTCTTAAAAGATACTTTTTATCCCAAGTTCTAATCAGTGGAAGGATAAATAACCAAGTATGTGACAATAAAAATGATTCATAAACTGGGCCAATGTAGCAGCAATAATACAGATGGTCAATCGTTTGTAGTGGGTTGGAACCTGGCTGCTTTAGAAGCAGACATCTCTTTAGCCAGGTGGCCTTGTTCTCATTGTATCCCTGCTACATGACTCTGTGGAAGCATTCAATTGAATGGTCATGGAGTGGATGAGGAGATAAACTGTTGAGAGGTGGGAGCCAAAGGTACAGTGTCACTGCCCATGACAAATATTTGTGGATCAAATATGTTTCTTGCTTTTAGGGAATAGAGCCATGACTCCATTTTTTTTTCTCTGTCACTTTTATGTGCTGTTGAGGTGTCCAAATGAACAATGACACTTCTGTTCCAGGTGTTTCCAAATTGGAAGTGACTGATTACATCTTTGGCACGTCTTAAAGGGCCTTAAAGACCAGTGCCCATTCTTTCCATTTAGCCTGAGACTGTAGAACTGGAAAGAACACAGTATTGTTTTGGCTAATGGTAAAAATAAGGATTGGTAATAAAGAAGCTTTCTCATTAACTTAACATCCATTATTATGACTTAGTTCATTTAAATATGTCATAATTACCTCTTGCAGGTCCAACAACAATGGCTGATGAGTGTGATGGCTACCTATGAGCCTCGCTCTTTACGTGGCTGATCTCAGCTTTCACGACACTGTGATCAATAAGCATTGCTATTCTCCCCACTTTACGGATGAAGAACCTAGGGCACATAGAAATTGAGGCCTCTCATAGGGTTACTTGTCTTTTAAGTTTGGGCACCAAGATTCAAAGCCCAAGATGGGGGCTGAGGTCCAACCCCAACCCCATGGCAGCCAGTGTCCCAGACGCTTAGATATGACAGTGATCCAGACAGACATGGTTCTTGATGCCATAGAAGGAGAAGCCGTGATAGAGACCAAAGGGGCTGGCAGTGGAGGTTGCTTTTAAATGAATGGACAAGGACGCATGTTTTGAGGAGATTTTAGCTGGAGGACTTGAAGAAGACAGGAAAGAGAGGAATACATTTCTTTGGAGAGATGAGCAAGCACAAGAGCCCTAGGGAGGGAAGGGGCTTGGGGTGTTCTAGAAACAGCAGACCCAGAGTAGCAAAGAGCAGTGAGCAAGGAGAAAGGAGTTGGACTAACAGTAGCCGCATGAGAGTGACTTACTGTTCATACCTAAAGGCAGTCCTGTGGCAGTTTGAAGCCGTATTGCTTTGTCTCTGTGACCTGATGTCATGATTGTCCTCTAGGACTTGGCTCACCTATGTTTGCTTTCCCATTTCCTCTTCATTCCACATGGACTTCACCTTCTGTTGCCTGTTGGCTCCTTTGGCGGGCACATGGCATAGTGCTGGGGGAATGAAAATTATGTCATTAGTTAAACCACTGAATTAAGGCTCATAAATAATGTGGCCTAAAGAGTCCTAAAGGACATAAAAGTGGAAAAAAACCATTAAACCAAGAACTGAGCCAGTTTTCATTAGTGTCATGACAAACCTTTCACTCTTTGGGTATTGATGGACCCAGCCATTGCTACGATTATGTCATTCCTACTAGTGTCTAAGATACTGATTGCATCTGGATTCGGTTTATTTACCATTCATTTGACCCCACAGAATGTTAACTCATGTGTGTTTTGCTTGTTGTGGTGGTTTTTTCCCAGCAGTTCGATTTTGACATGGCGTGTGTCACCTGGTGAAGATTTCCTAGCTTTGCTTCATCTACCCCATTATGGCAAATGGCCCTTGATTAGGGCTTTCTTTAGGTCATTATCAAGTGTTTTCTACCTTGCAGATAGTGCTGTGAGGACGAATCCATCATATCCCAGAGATCCTATATGGCTTGTTATTTGCGGGTGATTTATGACCCTGGTCGTGGAAATGCTGTTAGCGAACATTGGGGAAGCAGTGCTGTATTGAGAAATATCAATGTATCCTCATGTTCCAGCTTGCAGTGACAGTCAGAGATCCATCTCCCTGACAGTTACCTTGTTAACATTTTGATCAGATGGCAAATTTGTCATTTTTCATGGTAACAAGTATAAGTTTGCACAAGAACCGTAGATAGATGGGAAAGAGAAAACAGGCCTCTCTTGGTTTTTCTGTGTGATGTAATCAGTAATCTTCGGGAGAAGTGAAATAATTACTCTTGTGAAAAGCTCAGCCACTGGGAAATGTGTTTATTGTAGAAAGCTCAAATTTTTCTTCATTTGGATGGAATGTGCTGTGATTGTGTGTGTGTGTGTGTTTTGCCTTTGCTGATATTTTGATTAGCATACCAAGCCTCTGTGAAATCGTGACACAGAACTGAAGGGTTTACAGTCAGAAAGTTTGGTTTAATTGCAATATAAAATGTGAGCCAGGTGGTAGATATAACTGCCCACATGAGCAGCCAGGGGGTGGGGGCTGTTCTCCCTCCGAAACCCCCTCACTTTTTAGCATCAGGATTGAATAATGTACGTTCTTCTCCAGACCCGTCAGACACTGTGAGGCACCTGCATCTTGATGCCTCACTTGTTTGGGACCACAGTTACATTGTCTTTGTATTGTTTTGCTCCTATTTTCTCTCAGCTGTAGTCCTGAAGCTGTGAACTCTTCCAGCTCTCAGCCCTTTGGAAGGCTCTGAGCTCTAGCTGGTGCTTAGAGGGGAATGTGTTTGAGAAAGAATTCACTGTTTTGAGCAGCATTTTGTCACCGCCCGGGAGTCACGAATGGCCTTCTGACCTCCCTGCACAATGACAGCTCTTGGTACGATGGACAGCTGTCAGGGCTCGGGAGGATGTCTGACAAACCAATATTATTGAAACTCAGGTAAGACGGGCATACGCACACCTGGGCAGCGCTTGAAGCAGGAAGACAGGGATCTGGATGTCAAATATGCTTCTCTCTGACACAGACAACTCACAGTGTACATGCCTGGAGGTCCCGGAGTGCAGTTGGTTTTCAAATGCTTCTGTCAGGCGGCCTCGCCTTTGGGAAATTATATTATGTTTTTAATTGCAGTGGAATGCAACCACAGAGAGGAAAATATGCCAACTGTAATCAATCATTCTGTTTATTATAAACTTTTTGAGAAGGCAGAAAATGCTGTGTTTTTTGAGCTGGGTTTTCCGATATATGTGAAACTATTACCCTAAAATATAGCTTATTTCTCATTAGTTTTGTCTACATGCACACTTCCAATAGAGTTTAAAGTAAGGTGAAATCCATGTTTTTGACCATCCTGTTTTATCTTTTAACACTCTGTCCAGGTCTGAATGATGGCTTTGCGTTCTTAGTCTCATCTGACTCACCCACTGTGCATGGTTACCAAACTCATTTGGGGGCGGGGTGGGGGTGTTAGCAGGAGGGGCAGGAGAAAGAGGCAGCTTCCTCCCCACTTGCCTGAATACACTGATTTGCATTTGTCATTCTGACGACTATTTTCCTTATAGAAAATATACAGAGAGAGGTAGACGGTCACATCCCATTTTCTTGAAAGGAGATCCTGTGATGTTCCTTGTAGCTAATACTATCTAAATGCATCCAAATTTTCCAGTTTTCAGCCTTTACTTTCCCCTTTACTTTCGTCTGCTTGTGGCCCAAGCCTGCTGTGCGTGTCTAAATGAGGTCAGTGTCTTCAGTGAATTCCCTACCCTTCGTTTTTCAGAAGATTTCTAGGGCTTATTAACATGTCCCACCAATTCATCTCTGTCCTCACCTGTAGCTTCATGCTACGACGCCCTGCTCTGAGCCTCCTGCTATTGATAGCCATGTCTTCATGTTCTTGATGCCCTTCGAAAGCCACTTCCTACCTCTGTGGCCATCAACTTTCTCTTCATTCTCCAAAGGCACAAACAACACTTGACTGTCATTTCTCACAATTCTTTTTTTTTCTGATGGCTCAAAGACTGGGTGAAGAAATTGCGGTTCTGAATAAGTTAGGTGATGTACTTCTGGCTGCGC
This sequence comes from Myotis lucifugus, assembly GCF_000147115.1. Lineage (NCBI taxonomy): Eukaryota > Metazoa > Chordata > Mammalia > Chiroptera > Vespertilionidae > Myotis > Myotis lucifugus. The sequence continues at coordinate 6,564,725 of NW_005871103.1, forward strand.
ATTACAGAATTCCTGACTCAGAAGTTCGAACTATTAGAAGGTCAAAGGTGGGATGTTCCAAGGTTGGTTATCTCATTGGCACAAACATCAGCATCAAGAATGTAATTTCTTCCCTCTTTCTAGTTCTCTTGGGTTGGCTTCTTGCTCAAGGCTAGCGACCCTCATTTGTCACAGGGCCTGCTGTGGTGTAGCCATTCCATCCAGACACACTAACAGCTGAGGAAGAACGGTGCTCATCTGTTCCCTTGTGTTCTGTTTTGATAGACAGGAGCTTCCTCACAGATCTCTCCCTGCTGGCCAAGCATGTCGATGGCCTGCTTATTCCCATGAATGGTTTCCAGTGGTTCTCAACCTTCCTAATGCTGCGACCCTTTAATACAGTTCCTCATGTTGTGGTGACCCCCAATTTCATTGTTACAAATTGAACATAATTAAAGCATAGTGATTAATCACAAAAACAATATGTAATTATATATGTGTTTTCCTGTGGTCTTAGATGACCCCTGTGAAAGGGTCGTTTGACCCCCAAAAGGTCGTGACCCACAGGTTGAGAACCGCTGGTTTAGACCGTTTTAGTTCAGGATTAATTTCCCATGAAGAAGGTGGACAAATGGGAAAGGGTGGATGCCTCAACAGAATTGAAGTTCTTTCAGCAAGGTAGGAAGGGGGAGTGGAGTGTAGGGAGATAACTAATAATGTCTGCTGCTGATGCGGAAAAGCACAGCTTACTGCAGGATTCAGGCACTGCTGGTCCTGACCCTCCATGAAACGGGAGTTAGTTCCTCCTTCACCTCCAGCTTGTTACCGTGTTGCAGGGGCACACTGACGCCCAGAGGCAGAAGTGCTCTCCAGCGCTCTTCACTCTTGGCGTCTATATCTGTGCCCCAGGATGACTGGCGGTGGAACATTTGTTTCCATTGAGGGACGCATCATCCCATCCATAGCAGGGCAAGGTCTGCTCCCAACGCCCATCCTGCCCGTGGTGAAAACACTCAGCCCAGTGCTTACCTCGGTTCTGAGTTACTGCATTCAGTTTTAAATAACATTGCTTCTTAGACCTCAAAAACCCATGCGAGATGATTCCAAGCTTGATAGAATGCACAATGCCATTTAGAAAATATAATCTCTTGGAGATCACAGTTTCTCATTTAGATGTCCATTTTATATACTTTTGTAATTTTCATTATTTTACAAACTGTGATAAAATAACATAACATTTGCCATCTTAACTGTTGTTTTTTTTAAATGCATGCCAGTGGCATTAAATACATTCACATTGTTTGGCAATGATCCCCACTGCCCAGCTACAGAACTCTTTTCATCTCGTGAAAATCTGTACCTATTAAACAATAACTCCTCACAGAGCAGAACTGTGCTTGGGAAAACCTCGGATGTCTTAGGAATGATGTGGCGTGTGGTGGACATAGGGATGTGTACAGATCTTTATGGTAATGACCCACGGATGCCATTTGAATCCATGTCACGAGCCATCTTTCCCTAATAGACTGCTTCCAAAACTAGGCCCCCTTCTAGTGTCAGCCTTGATTAGGTCCCTGGTCATTGGAAGTTCACCCATGAATAACTACCTAAACCACATTTTTAGTGGCAAAGAAAGGCCAATTTTTCTTCCCTAAAAATGGAGAATGAGCAAAAGCATCAGGATGCTCCTAATATCACAGAAATATAAGCAGTTATTTTAAAGGCTTCCCCTTCACTGCACAGGAGGGATTAAATATCACAGAGCATTTCCCCTATTCCCTGGACAAAGATAATAGACCCAGAAAGAGCCCAGCACGAGACGAGTGTCCTGATGACTCCGGTGAGAATGCCGCTGCCCACACTGCCTCTCACCTTCCCAAATGATGATGAAAAGGTAAGCAGAGCAATGTCTTCCCTGGGAGATGGAAACTCTTAAAAAGTAAACAGCAAGCAGTAGTTAAGGAGAAACAGCCGACGGACGCCTCTGGCAGTTGCCTCAGAGGTCAACGAGAATATAGATTGCTCTCCCCGAGGCCTTGGTGACAATGACAGAAGAAAGGAAACGTCCTAAATCATAGTCTGAATTATTGTTCCCTGGGAAAAGTGTGAGGCACCTTCAGACTTGGTTATCAGCGTTAGAGCAAAGCACTGCTCTCTGCAGGACCGGAAATGAATGAGGAGGAATGAACCAATCCTCCTCCTGTCTCCAGCGGGGACCAGAAGGATGGGGCAGGACTGGGCCAGACCAATAAGGGTTTTCCAGGAAATGATTGTAGGAAAAAGGGAAGCACTTGCCCAAATAGGAGATGCTCCTCAGACTTTTGTTTTTCCATTTCATTTTGTTATCCTTGCTTCTCTGGTTTTGATTTTAAAAAATGGGACCCATTTATGGGGATTTGAAAAGTGATTGAAGGCACTGATTAGTAGCTGATAACCGGAATGGGTGCTAGAAAGAATGGGCTTGGATCCCACAGGAGAAGTTTCCTCTGTAAAGGGAAACATCAGGGGAGGAGTCAATGCAGCAAGAAGAGGCCATGTGTCTCCTGGTCGCCCCCTACCCCCAGTGCCTTGCATGGTACCCAGCACAGGCAGGTGTGTAATCATTTTCTTGTGATTAACAGAATCCAATACGTGAGCAAGCAGTCTGCTTAAGATTCCTGACCTCCCACCCAGGCCCCAATATTGAATGCTTCTGTCTGTGAGGGAATAAGCAGGGAGCAGCTGGAGTCTTCTGGACCCCTGGACCAGCAGCAGCAACATCACCTGGGAACTTGTTAAAAATGCAAATTCTCAGACCCAGCCTGCCCCTCACCTGGTGAAATCTGGGAGGAGATCTGCAGTCTCAGGTTCAACAAGCCCTCCAGGGGATTCTGATGCAGAGCCAAGCTTGAGAACCACTGTGCTAGTCAAAATTACTGATCCATTTTAAACATTATACATTTTTAACCAGGTGTATTGGCATCTCTCATGAGTAGATGATGAGCTTTTGCATTAATGCGCGGGACAAAATTGTTTCTCCGCTAGAAGAGAAGTTGGATCAATGGATTTAAATGCTTTGAACTTCGTTTTGAGGCATTTAGGGTTAGCATGACAGAAGGGAATCTGTGGGATATACAACTCTTGGAGAAAAGCTATAAACATTTATGTGCTTTCTTTTTGAGAGCTGGGGGAAAGTTTATGACCTTCACATTTCCCTGCAAAAAGGTTGTGCCAGTTTTATCCCCAGGACTGCATGCACGAGGGGAGAAGAGAGAATCATATTCCTTAAAGAGGGTTGTGTTTTTGTTTGTTTTTTCCCCACCACAACAATGTGTTCCTTGGAGGCTGAGGTCTTTAGACTAATCTGTTGCTTCGTTTCCAAATCTGAATGTCAGAGCAAGGTCGTTGCCCAAGACAGAAATAGGGAGATACGTAATCTCTTTCAAATTGGTGTAATCCAATCCAGATTCTGCTGCCTGCCCCAACGAAAGCCAAACTCGTAAGACAGATGCTGGTAAGAGGAAAGAGGTTTATTGGAGTGCCGGCATCTCGAGAAGATGGGGGACTTTTCCCAGTCCTCAAAAACCCATCTTAAGGTCTCAATGCAGGCAGAGGTTTTTATGAGGAGGGAGAGGGAAAACAGAAGAAGCTGGATAGTGAAGTATACTAAAACAAACAAAAAACCTGTTATCATGTAAGCTCTGGTTATGAGAGAAAAATCAGGTTAGAGTAACAGCTGAGTTTAACATTTACTAAAATTAATATGAGTAACTTTATATAAGCAAAGCATATTCACTCCCTGTTACATTGGGACATATTTGCTGTTAATAATTTTCCTGAGATGACAGGTATAAACTGGGCCTCACCCTAGACCAGTGATTCTCTACTGGGTAATGTTGTCACCTCCACCTCCTTCCTCCTTTACCACTTCACCCCCTGGTAACTCCCACCTCCCAGGTGTAGTTGACATTTTCTGGAGGCAGTTGTGGTTGCTATAACTGGGGTGGTGACGTGTGTTACTAGCGCCAAGTGGGTAAAAGCTAGGGATGCTGCTCAACATCCTACAGTGAACAGGACAGCAGCTCCCCCGCCCCCAACAAAGAACTCTCTGGACCCTGGCCTAGAGCTGAGTCAGCCCTGTAATTGTGTTATTTTCTATATAATTCTTAAACACCAAGGCATTGTTGGGTGGTTTAAATCAGTTAGTCTTGCTATATTTAAATATTTTATTTCAACTCTCTCAAAGGCTTGTCTTACCATCATCAATTTAATATCATCTCACTCTGACCCCCAAAAGGGAAAAAAATGGCATAAATTCATACCTCTTCAAAACTGAGCAGAAGCAACTTTTCTTTGTCATTCTTTTTTCCTCCTGAGAACTATTTTATTATATTCTGTTTAACTCCATCAGGGGGTAACCATGGATTTTTAAAACATATTTTACTCCTTCACCCATTCAACCAATATTCATTCAGCCAATATTTGAGAATTTATTATGTAAGCCAATGGAAGGAAAAGAGAGTCTTGATTGCACTTCTGATAATACAGGGGTGGGCAAAGGTGGGTTTGCAATTGTAATACAAATAATATAATAATCCTATCTAATAATAGACAAACAAGGTAATTAACCATACCTCCGACACGCTTCACATTGGCTAATCAGGGCGATATGCAAATTAACTGCCAACCAAGATGGCGGCCGGCAGCCAGGCAGCTGAAGCAAACAGGAGGCTTGCTTGCTCCAGTGATGGAGAAAGCCAAGGTTCCCTGCTTGCCGCTGCCGGCCTCTGAGCTGCACTCTAAGAAACAATGTTGCAATTATAGAAGCTAAACAAACCCCAGAAACCTGCTTTCAGCCAGCCGGGCCTCAGAGCTGGAGCTGCAACAGTGTTTCAATTATAGAAGCCAAACAAACCCAGATATCTACTTTCAGTAGCTGAGGCCTCAAGCTGGAGCCGGGCCTCAGAGCTGGAGCTGGCTCTCAGCTCCAGTGACAGCCATAGCAGGTAAATAAATCCCAGAATAAAAAAGAAAAAAGAAAAAAAGGAGAGGTTGGGAGCTTC
>NW_005871103.1:6570546-6646442 GCF_000147115.1 Myotis lucifugus
CGATGAGAGAGAACATCGACCAGCTGCCTCCTGCACATCTCCTACTGGGGATGTGCCCGCAACCCAGGTACATGCCCTTGACCGGAATCGAACCTGGGACCTTTCAGTCCACAGGCCGACGCTCTATCCACTGAGCCAAACCGGTTTCGGCTATTGACCTTCTATAATTGAAACTTTGTTGCTTTGAATGGAGCTCAGAGCCAGCCGGGAAGCTTGGCTTCCTCCATTATTGGGGCAACCAAGCCTCCTGCTCGCTCCAGCTCCGTGGCTGCTGGCCGCCATCTTGGTTGGGTTAATATGCATATAGTCACTCTGATTGGCTGGTGGGTGTGGCTTAAGGCGTAGTGAAGGTATAGTCAATTTGCATGCTTGTCTATTATTAGGTAAGATTAGGGTGCTCCTAAGGCTTAGGGAAGAGACACACTCAAGGGGCCAAAGAGCCGCATGTGGCTCTCGAGCCACAGTTTGCCAACCACGAGTCTAGGAGAAAGGAAATGAGTGCTCAGAGAGGGACAAACTCAAAGAGGAAAGAAAGGGGAGAGGGAGATTTTGTTAAAAATGCAAGTCTAATCCAGCCATAGGAATTGACACTTGACTTAATTGACTGTGTAAAGGAGATGGAGATTTCCAGGGCTCCGTCTCAATTTTGAGTCTGGGTAGCTGAGAGAATGGTGGTGCCAAAACAAGATTTCCTTTGGTAGGAAAGTTGGTATGTTCAGCTTTGTACCTGCTGAGCTCATGTGGGCTGTACAAGTGGGGGTCACTCAGTAGGCAGCTGAAAATGTGGGCCTGGAGCCTCATGCAGAATTTATGTCTACTTCCTTCTGAACTAAGGCTCTGAAGGTTCTGTCGTCACCACAATAGCCACAGAATATGGGGTAATCTGATGTGCCCAGAATCTGTTGTCTTCTTGAGAAACATTTTGAGAAACATCTGGAAGCCTACAGGGATTTTTTTTCCCTTTTCTGTTTATCCATTCTTGATATGACTTGCTATGTGACCTAGGGGAAAACTTCCCATTTAGCCCTGGAATTCTGTTAATAGACATTATTCTTCTCAGGAAGGGCCATTCCCTTGGAATTTCAAAGATCTCTTTTTGCAGTGAGTTTTCTCCTTCACTGATCTCTCCTGTTTCTCATTCTCAAATAAACAAGGGCACATGGTGTGTTTGAAGTAGTGGTGTCTGACTTTGAGTCATGGGGAAGCACAGCCAATCTCCACGCTGCCTCCAGGTTGCTGGTCCTTCTTTAAAGTTATTTGTTTCTCCCTGTAATTGCTGAGTCTGTCACCTTTTATCTGCTAATTATGAGGTTGTATTTGTGTGTTAAGGGCTTCCAAAATAAAGCTGAAGTTCCTAACCTCCTTCTTCATTGCTATTTTTCCATTCCCTGCTGAGCCTTTGGGAGAGACTCAGGAAGGGTTTTGCCTTGATGAAATGATGAGGGAAAGTATGTAAATGATCGCTTAAATGACTGCTTCCTGCTGAGCACCATTCTGTAATTGACTAATATAACTGGAGGGTTTAATCTGAGATCAATCTAATCTTAGGAATCTTTGTATATGTCACCTTTGTTTTTCCGGCTCTTCTGTGCTAATTTCAGTAATTTATCACCACAGTTTAGATATACATTGTCTGCTTAAAACATCACAAACTGACTTTTCTTGTCTTTGACTCAAAGGAAACAGACCTTGCCCCCAAATACAGTTTTTGCTAGATTCTCTCTTTCACAAGATCAGCATTGAGCCAACTTGATGAAGGGTACTTTTTTCTTTAACTTGGTATCTAAGTTAGGAAGTTTATCAGTTACTGAACTCATTAAGGTTGTAGTTATAGAATTCGGACAGAATACAAAGAGTAACCTGAGTGACCCTCGTGCATTCTTCATTCTTCTTGGCTCCACTGGTAAAAGGGGCTGAACTATTTGAGCTTGTTGATTTGAGAAAAACCTTTTACTTCTAATTTTGGAATCAAAACCATTATAAAAGAGGACCCGGACTTTCTTTTTATAATAAAAGTACTTGAGGTGGCAGTGGGCACCTATTGTTTCTGTCTTCCAGCTATAACTTTTAACTCTTTCTGATAATGGTGCCCCATTTTCACTGTGTAACCATTGCTCCCACATTCCATAAGATTTTGGATGATCTGTCAGTCATAGAATCCCTCTTTCCAAACCATAGGTTGGAGATGTGACCAGGAATATCTACTTAGGGTTTACCACCTCTTGGCCATGGTGATTGGTCTAAGGAGTGAACATGTGATCCAAACAGAGCCAATCAGACTCTTCTCCTGGAATTTTATACATGAAAGCTCTCCTCCTTTTCCTAGACTCACTGAGTTGGTATAATTTAAGCATAGAAATGGCTAAAACCATCTACTTCCTCCTCCAGGCTCTGTCATCCCCAGATGAGCAAAAAAATTAGCCCAACACCCATAAAAAAGCAGATAGAAGAGATGGAGAGTTGGAGGGACATTAGAGTTTGGGGTTGGAGCTTCCATCTAATGGGTTGGTTTGGAGACAAAAATATTTATTTTTGGTTCTGAGTTGCTGTAAGAAAAAGGCACTGTGGGCCATGTAGTACTTGGAGCCTAAATGAACATGTAGCAAAACAATATGAAAGCAGGATAATATAATTCAGGTCTTCATCTGTGCTTTCTATATCAAGGGATCCATGAACTGATTGTCTTTTCACAATAAATCAATAAGGAGCAATACCTCGTATTAAACATTTCCCATTATCATACATAGACAGTCACATGAAGGAAACAGTGTTTTCTGTGTGGAAATGGCACAATACTAGTCTTACTCCTTCATACTGATTCTTCTGCAACTAGGAAGTGGAAGAACATTAATCTCCCTGCTTAGGATCCAGAAAACACGTTTGCAGAGAGGATCGGTGCTATGGTGACCTGCAGTGCAGACAGAGGGGGTTATTTGATGAATGTATTGATTCTTTGACAAGATTATTTTTTTTCACATATTGAAACCAGCTCTTCGGGGCGGGGGGGGGGGGCATGTTCAGTCTTTATGATGGTAAAATACAATGGAAAGAGATGAAAGTTATTTTTAAATGTTTCAAAAGCAGTTTATTCAGTGAGCTGGAAAGAGCATTCACTGAGTAAAGTATATTGGGTTTTAGTCCTAAGACTGTCACCAGCCCTTTGGACAACCTTGCTCCTTACCTTGTCTTAGACTCAGTTTCTTCACTGTAACTTGAGATTATTGAAGTAGACACCCTTTAAGCTGCCTTCAACCTTGCATTTTGACCACAAATAGGTTTATCTTAAGACTTGCAGTGGTAAGATATGGAGAGGGTGGAGTTATGTGGAGGATTTTATTCATAGATTAAAAGTGATTCTGTAAAAGGACCAGGAAGTGTATAACATGATAAGTGTGTACTGAATTTTGGACCAATTTTGAATTACAACATAGATTTTATTTAGCTGAAATATATAAAAATGTGAAACTAATAGATTTTCCTCTGGTTTGAGAAAAAAGGATTAAATCAATCACAGGAAATAAAGAAGAGGTAAGATAAGTTAATCACAAAATAAAAGAAGTTGCATAAAGACAACTGAAGTCACCATTTCAATATTACAACAGAATCAGAATGAGAAAATTCTTCTCATTTCTGAATGTATGAGCAATGAGAAATCTTAAGAGGGGGAAGTTTTTGTCTTAACATTTTATTTACAGTATAATTATGTGTTCCTCTATAAATTCTCTTGCAGTAATGTTAACTGAGAATGGATGTAGCCATTACTTATGTTTTGATCTTGTATTGCTTCAGTAACTTCTTGGAAATCACCCTTTTTAGATTCAAGTAGCAAGTATATCCAAATTTTAACATGGAAAGGGCATATTCCATAGCAAACAAAGAGAAGGCAGGTAATCTTCATAAACTGCCATTAATGACTCATTCTCTTATTAGGTTGAAAGTAGTTCTGCTGATTAAAGTAATTAGTGCCATCAGATTTCACTATACATTGCTCTGATGGTATAATTTGAAGAGTCTCTTAACTAATTAGATGCTATTTATATGGCGTGGTGATGAATGGGGGAAAATGCAGTTTCCTCATTAATGAAGTTCACAAACCCCGCATTTGTCATAGGATGCAAAAAAATAAAGGTCATTTTGTTTGTGACCACTTGTAGATGAAAGAAGAAAATAGGTAATCTAGATACAAAAATAGTCCAAGAAGGGGTCATGTGAAACCCAGTGTTCTCTGCCAGACCAGGAAGCAGAACGAAATAGGTGAGAAGAGGCAATGGCAAAACATTCTGGTCTCAGCCCAGAGATGCTGTGCTAACATCAGTTAACCAGAAGCTATCTGTGAAAGCAGCAATTATTCTCTTCTTTCTGAGTGTTATCACTCCTCCTCCTTTTCTACACACAGCATGCTTCACCCTCCCCTTCTCAAACCATGGCTAGTGATTTCAAATCATCATCAAGTCCTATCAGATTTACCTTCGAAAATACCCCAAATCCAAATAATTTTTGCCATCTTTATAACTTCATCTCTCTTCCAGCCTTCGTTTTCTCATTCCTGAAAAAATTTTAACAGTCTTCATTTTGCTCCTTAAGCTTATATTCTTACCCTCAAGTGTCTATTGTCATGTGGCATTTTGGCTCACTGAAAAGTTAGGCAGAAAGAGGGGCCCTTGGAGACAGGTTCTGGGAGTTAGCCTGGGACGTTACCACTGTCCACTGCTCCCCTGGTTGCATGTCTCATTGAGACCCTTAGAGCTTAGGAGAAAGAGAGCAAAGATACATGCTTGAGGAAGGAAGAGGGGGAAGGCCTGGGAGTGCTCAAGGGAGATCACTTACTGACTCCTTTGTCTTAAGGGTCTTTATCTATTTTCTAAAGGTGGGAATTTTAGGGAAGGTCTCAGGGGAGGGTCTCAATAGAATATTCATTAGCTTTCCAGGTGTTTCTTTAATATAATGATGTGTCAAAATGAGCATATAGACCAGTGGTTCTCAACCTTGCCTGCACATTAGAATCACTTGGGAATCTTTTTAAAATCCTGATTTCTGGGCCTCATCCTCCGGAAATTCTGTTTCTTTGTTATGGGGTGGGGCCACAGCATTAGTAACAAAGAAACAGAATTCCCGGAGGATGAGGCTCAGAAATCAGGATTTTTAAAAAGATACCCAGGTGATTCTAATGTGCAGCCAAGTTTGAGAACCACTGATATAGAGGGATGGGGTAATTCTCTGGTCATTTTCACCTTCAAAGAATCCCAGCATGGTCTGCAATGTGTAAACGATTTGCTTCTAAGTGTCCTTAGTTAGGGAAGATAAGATATTGTGATTTATTAGTTGGCTTGGTGTTTGTCAATCTGTTTCAGTTTCCCCATTCCACTTGCCAAGGAATTTCTTCGCTTCTTGCTAATCTGCCTCAAATCCACTCCGCCTCTCCCTTCCTGACTTAGCCTCTGGGGAACCTCAGGCTCTCACACGCCACCCTGGGCTCCATGAGCACAGTGAACACCATAGCACCAGACTGGTGATGGCGGCAAAGAGTGCTTAGTACATTCCCACCATTGTCCACCCAAGTCCAAAGTATGTATGGCCATTCCCCCCACTCCCACCCCCAACCCCAGTGAATCAAGTCTGTCTCTCTTGCTTACTCTTGTTTGTGGGTGAGCCATAAGAGAGATAAGTGGAGGTCAAGGGCAAAAGCATTCTGTTAGTGAGCGATTGGGTCAGAACAAAAGGCCTGGTTCCTTTCAAGTCCTGCAGAGGCTCTGTCCTAAAATCCCATTTGGCTCCTCATTATATCCCAGGCCCTGCTTCCGAGAGGAGGTCATTATTTCAGCCTGTAATCCCACATAAAGGCTTCCCATTTTTCAGTTACATAAAGTAATATAACACACATCTCAGCATCAGACATCAGGATTAACACCGACAAGGCTTGTGTTAAAATGCTCTCCCAGGCAGCATCTCCGAAGTGAATAGAATCGTTAACATGCCTGCACAATGACTCTTGCTTCATGGGGAGAAGGATTTATGTTTAAATACTATTAACATTTTAACTCTGGCAGCCATGGTTTAAAAGAATTATATTTTAATATAAGATTAAATATATTTCTGTAATAATACTTACCCCTCATTATTAATTTTTTATGCTTTTAATTTTGATAACCCAACTAACCAGTTTGGAGAATGTCATTTTTCCTTGGTATCTTTTTTTTTTAAATGAAATTATACTATTAAGATGAAGTGCACAGTTTTGAAATGGGGAACTGTCTCTTTGAATTAAAGTGTAGGGGTCAGAATGGGCAGTTTTCCGTTTAAGCTGAACATCGACATTAATTAGCAGTGATAGTTGTAGAAGTACAACTAGTCATGTGCCTGAAGCTCTGACCCCCTGGTCAGTGGCGGCCTTGATGGTGCAGGAATTGCTCTGGAAATTATGAGGATGGAAGAATCAGGCCTCCCTTCTAAACGGACAGCATGTAGGATGTTTCTTTTTTCGGTGTTACAGGATTTTGGAAGGGCCTCTGTGGGCAGAAGAGGTTAAGCCCCAGTTTGCCCTCTGTCTCTCTGCGCATAGACAAGCAATGCTTGTTGGAGGATTCCCTTATGTGCAGAGAGAACAATGCATGCATGAGGGTGTGGTATGCACAGTAATTCATGAAAGAAGAGAATTGGCAAGTCCTTTTAATCTACTCAGGGCCACTGAATATAGAGAGGGCAGCAGTTTGTGCCTTGTGTCAGTCAGAATAGAATGGGTATGGCTCAGTAACAAACAGCCCCACTCTTTGAACAACACAAGTGTATTTCTACCTTATGCCACGAATCTTTTGTGGATTAGTTGGGTACTCTGCCATATATCATTTTTATTTTAGGGAATCAGGCTGATCAGTATTCTCCCTTCTGGGATATTACTGGTTACTGTGGCATGGGGAAAGGAAACTGGTAAATTGTTCACTAACTCTTAAAGACTTCTACTTAGAAGCGGCTCGCTTCTAGTTTCATTCATTGGCCACAGTGAACCACATGCCACACCTAATTTTGTGGGAGCAAGGAAGGATGATGCTATGACTCATAGGAGGAAGGAAAACCAGAAGTATCAGAATGCAGCTCTTATGACTACCACAGGCACCCTGCTGATGGGTGAGCAGGGGCTGAATCCCTTTTGATACACAGTGAGCCCTGGCTCAGGGCTTTATCTGTCTGAGAAAGAAACACCTTTTTCTAATTTACAAAATGTTGCCTCACAGGCAGTTCAGGCCCTCAGCTATTTTGCCTAATGGATGATGGTAATGACCTTCATTTATTAATTCGTTCTTGCATTCAGAAGTAGTGATCGAGTCCCTACTATGTGTTAGACATGAAATAGAGTTGTGAAGAAGCAGACATGGTGTCTGCCCCATTGAGTTTATGGGCTCTCAGGGAAGACAGATAATGAAGAAGAAATAATTAAAATGTGATGGATGCTGAGGTAAGGAAATGTGGGGTGCCATGGGAATCATATGACAGCAAATAAGTTATACCTTGCAGGCATTCTTCTTCTACAGCATCTTGACTTTCCCCTTCAGAGCCAACCAAAAGTTTTGAGTCTGTTAAACCGATAATTAGACCAAGACACAGATGATTTAGAAGACGTTGCCTTGCAGACACTGATGGGCACTGGAGGAGTCTCAGCACTAACATACATCTCAAAGCAAGTCTTAAAATGGCCATGGTGGTCTGTCTGATGCTCATTAAGACTTTACCCTGGGGTGTTTTTTTTGGGGGGGGGTGAGGGATGGAGGGAGGAAGGGAGGGAGCAATCACGGATATCTGCATTGGCTTAGAATCAATATTTCCCCATTAAAGGACCCTGTAGCAGATGCTGTTGGTGTACTGCCCGTACTACCTTGGACAGTGACCATCCCATTACGCTGACCCTGGGTTTCCATCTGTAAAACCATGGCATTCTGGCTGAGGGCTCTCTAGTCACTGGGGCCCACTGTGCCTGTGCGCAGTGCAAATCGACTGGAAGGGCGAGACATTTAATTCTCCTCCCCGTGATAGCAGGCATCAGCCCTGGTGGACGTGGGGGATAAGCATCCAGCTTCCCTTGCTCCTTCGGTGGTGGAATAACTCTGAAACTGGTCTCCCCTGCCTCCCAGCAGGGGTACGTCCCTCTCACTCCCAGTGGCGATCTGCTTGATAACACACACTTGGAGGATGGAGTCTCCCATTCTCACTTCCCTACTGTGCTTTCTGGGACCACCTTCCAAACCAATGACTCAGTCTTGTGTTGAGAATTGGTTCAGAGGAACCCAGCCTCCAGCAGGCAAATTTAAACATCTAATCAGCAATCCGCAGAGTCAGGGCCTCTAACTTTTCTCTCTGCTCCCCTACACGTGGAATGCTAAGAAGAAGGATGATTTTTGTCCTGGGCAAGGCAGAGGAATGGCCAGTGAGTCCTGCTGGGCGCCCCGAGGTCCTTACAGGCTGATTACTGCTCTGATCTCGCCTTTGAAAACACAGCTCTCTGCTCATTAGTCATTGTGTGCAGCTGGCAGGGTGCACTCCAGCACCAATTGCAGTTTTTTTCCAGATGTATTTTGTGATAATTTGGCATTTTTGTGTTCATATTCAGCATGACTAAGGCCAATTACATCGCCAAGTCCTTTGGAGAAAAGCACTTGAAAGCAGAACTAAGGCCATAGGAAATGTATTTGGCTGTTTCGTTCTTTTTCTTCTGAATAGCATGTTCCATGTTTTTCTAGTTCATAATCCCTCCCTTAACTGCATTGTCTACTGTTTGACTGTTGGCTTAAAAATATACTGATTAGAGAATGAGTTGTGGGCCCAATTTGTGGAAATAGACGTCTTGCCCTTTAAGGAAATTCCCGTGGTGCTGTTTGGAAAAGGCGGTGAATGCAGTTTTCAGTGGGTATCTGCATAAATCATGGCTGATTTGCAATTTATCACCTTCCCTTCCTTGCCCGGAGGGTATGTTTTTAGGGATGTGATTATTGGGCAGACGTGCTAACAGTGATGGGGGAAATTTTCAGAAAATGTATCCAAACTGCAAGTCTCTACATTTTCAGAATTAGCACCTTGAAAGTGCGCTCTTTCCATCTCTCCGGCGCTACTTCCCTAAGCGGTGTCTGAACACGAAAGTTTTCCTGTGGATCTGTGCACAGGTGGCCTTGGCCTTGTACTTCAGGGCAGGTGGCGGTAGAAGGAAGTGTTGCCGGCGCTGTGTGCTCAGCAGCCCGTCCATCCCCCATCAGCATCACTGGTGGTTCTCCTCACCCACTAGCTGTGTGTTTGGTTTTGGCATCCAGCTTTGCTGCTGAGTGGATCACACTGCGTTTTAGCCACCTGTGAAATAGACCCCAGTCCCCACCAGGCTTCCTTACCTCCACGTGCTTGTGTGTCCTCCACCTTCCACCAGGACCCGGTGCCACGTTCTCAATCCCAGACCCCTCCCTGGCCCCCTCCTTTCCAAGCCAAGGCGGAAGACAGCCGACTATGGTGGAATCACGATGAATTTGGGTCCTACAATGGGTGTCAAATCTTGGCTGTGCTGCTTACTTCCTGGGGGACCTGGTCTGTTATTGAACCCCCATGCCTTATAGTTTCTGTACTCGATTCCCACTTCCTGAGAGCGCTTTGAGGGATGAATGGGACCGTGGATAGAAAGGGCTGGCTTGTTCAGGGCGGGAGCTCGAGGAATCAGAAGGGTCTCTTCCATCCCATCTTCTCAGTGGATTCTGCCAGGCCTGGCAGCTGGGTCTCACTTTCCCTGGCCATGCAGTAGAACGTTTATGTACATGTTTTCTCTCACTTTTCATATGAAACTTACATGCACCTGTGCAGGCGGGGCTGCCCTGAGCTCTTGCAGGGGTTGTCCTCCCATGAGCCTCGCCCTTGTTGAATCAAACCAACAGACGAGGTAACAAATGCACGTCTGTGCGAGCGTGCTCAGTGGATGTGACTGGCTGTGTCTGTCTTGGAATAATGGAAGGATATTATTGCACACCAACATTTATTTGGCTTTCCTCTCACCACTTCTTTTCCGACAAATTCTACTCCTCATGGCAGTTCTTTGCTTGCACTCACTCTCTCTGTCTCGGTATCTAGCAATCCACTCTTTTTCTTTTCTTGCACACATAGCCTGCCACCCTCCCCATCCTGCCTTAGACCGAATTTACCTTTCCTTAAGTGCGGTCATCAGGCTCGCCTCTGGCTGCTCTCATTTTTGTCCCTGCTCAGGACTTCTTCCCAAGAAAGGGTTTTCTTTAGGACCCATATTTCTTAGAAAGTACAGAAGGGATTCTCACCACCCATAATGTAATTTTCCCCAGAGACCTTTGCTGCCTTCTGCTTTTCAGAGCTCAGCGCTTTTAGTATTTCTTTTTTATTTTGAGGCTGTTTCAAACCTATAGAAGAGTTGCAAGAACTATCATATCTCTTTTATCCCAATTATGTTAAAACATTCCTTTCTCTGTGTCCCTCAAATAGACAGATAGACTCATTTTCTGACATGATTCCCAAGCAAACCTAAATGTGAGTGTTTACCTTCCTAAAATGCAGACCTTCTTCTTGTTTCTGCTATGAAAACCCTCCCCGTTGGGAAATCAACACCGGGAGGGGCTACCATCCAATCCACCGACCCAACCAGGTCGCCAGCCTTCTCAGCGACACTCCTTTCCTTGGTGCTCCTACCCAGCGACACGTGCCGCATTTAGCTTTTGTTGTCCATCTGTTCCCTTCCACCTGGAACTGTTCGCAGTCTTTCCCTGCCTCATCTTTCCCTGTGGGATGACCCTCTACCTGGATCTTTCAGAATGTCTTCACGATTCGACACAGGCCGTGTTCTTGGTGCCTTCCCGGCGGGATTGCGCAGAAGTGATGCTGAGCTTTCTCAGGGCCCCGCGTGGAAGGCACACTGCGGTGACCCACTCCCTCACTGATCGCCTGGCCCAGGCGGGGTCTGCCAGGTTTCCTCACCTCTCTGTGCACTTTTATAATTTCTAGTACAAAATAGTAAGTTGCACCATCATCTCATCCTTTCCCGGTCCAGCCTTTTCTCCAGGCAGCCCTGGCCCCTTTTATTGGAGGGTGGCTCTAGAAACGAAGATCAGGGGACTTGGCATGTTCACTGCTCCTGGGATGTCATTGCTTCTAGAGCCTCTCCGCTCACATTTTCTGGCTAGAAAATAGATGTATATACACTGAGTGGCCAGATTATTATGATCACCTGACATTTGTAGGCAAATTAACTATAATTTCGCGCTGAAGTTGCTAGAGGGCCAGACCATTATAAATAGAGAAGCAGGTTGTTTACCACAACAGTAGAAATGATTTTTTTCCTGAAGATATGGGTAAACAATGCGATTTAACAGCCTTTGAATGTGGGATTATATATATGTATATATATATATATATATATATATATATATATATATATATACACACATACATTTATTATCATAACTTTGTATATGAGTATGCATGTACATATACTCCCTGCCATGAGTTTGTACCAATTCACTTCTAACTCTTTTCCCTTTTCCATGTTTATATCAGTACCTCCTCAGATGGTGAGAAACTACCTTCTCATTATCTTAGATATATTTTCTCAATAAAAGCAACCTCCTCAATGACCTGTGACCCTTCCTGCCTACCACCTCTGCTCTTATCCTCTCTTCTCTCCCGCTCAGACACTGCACACACCACTCTCCCCACTGCTATGGGCCATCCCCTCCCCACACTGCCCTCCGTCTGCAGCTACTGCATGCTGCCATCACCACACACCACCGGCGAGATGCTCCTCCCTCTCTCCACTGCCTCCTCTGATGCCATCTTTCTCTCCAGGAGGGAGGGAGCAGGGAGGGTGGAAAGTAAGGGAAGATGATGCCTGTTCGCTGATGGATGGGTTTGGGGGACTCCCATATGCCTTTCACAACACTTTGGCATCTGTGTTGCTTGATCAAATATTTTTTTTTTCGTCATCCACTGACTGCCATTTAGTCTCCCAGCATTACCTACCCCTCTCTAAGGTTCTGTCTAAATGCCGTTGAAAACAGAAGTCATTTAATAATATTCAGCTGAGCCAACTGGACCTGCAGCTCCGAGCCTGGAGAAACGGGGAGCGCTGGCTGGTGAGGGCAGTGTGGCAGGCACAGGCAGGTGGTATCTGAAGGGTCAGCTGCAACTCTTTCTGTATCCGAGCTTGTTCAGTGCCCTCTTTCACCTTCTTGTTTCTCTACCAAAATGCTTTACACATATGATAACACTCACAGTTTCTAGTATCGCTGTGGACATTAAAGGAAAGAAATACATTCTTGTTGGTCTCCTTTCCAATGTCCCAGCAGTACGCAAGCATAAAGTCCCTCCTCAGGTAGAAGAAAATGACCTCGCACAGCACAGTAAGAAATGATGCCATGTGTCATCTTTAATGGAGGTGGTGTTTTCCACGCTCAGAGGGCGAATTGATTCTTGAATCTGTGTTAGTTCGCTGTGTCTAATCAATAGGCAAGCTTCCCCGGGGGAAGGCGAGAGTGGAAACTGTATCTGCCCCCTGATTGTAGAGCCAGCAGAGTCCTCAGTCCTCATACACGTCCTGCTAGTCACCTTTCCCCCACCTGAGAACTCTCCTTCATTTCCCTAGATTGCTTGTTTGTGTAAATAATCTCTTCCTAGGAAAATATGAAATGGATTATTGGCAACGTCATTAATAACCGTAATGGAATAAAGCCACAAGCCCTGCCTAAGGTAAATTATCATCAATCTTATATCACAGAAGCCTCGAAGAGAGTTCCAGGTGGGCAGGGAAGTGGCCAGAAGGTTTAAAAGAAAAAAAAATTCGTCGAAATGAGCCAGTCCGAGAAAGACAACTTTCACATGATCTCACTCCGATGTGGAATCTAATGAATAGAATAAAGTGATGAACAAAACAGATCCAGGGACATAGATGCATGGAACAGACTGTGGAATTGCAGAGGGAAGGCCGGGATGGCTGGGTGGGTGGGAAAAAAATATTCTTCTGACCTAGAATTTGTGGCAGAAGTGGAGGGAGCTGCCGGGACACATCTGATCTCATTAACGCTCAAGGTTCCCAGGCAGGGATGGAGAAATGACAGCGTGTCGCTCACCCCTGCCCTCTGAAGCCTTTCCATGAGAAATGCTGCAATTTAATCTCGCCTGTCACAGATCAAACCCCACCCTGAAAACCACCTTTCCCCAAAAGGTGAAACATTTCAGGATTCACGGGAGGAACCAGAGTGCCTTTCAGAGGAAGCACTGTGTCCCCCAGGCAGCTACTAAAATCGCCTCCAAATGGGAGGTGCCCACTGTGCCCCAGTGTTCACACTGCACGTGGTGGTTACATTGGCTCTGCTTTGTATGAGGCCTGTGACTTTCGGCAAATTGTCGCAATTCTTCTTGACTCAATTACATTATTCCTCAAGTCAGTGGTTCTCAACCTTCCTAATGCCACGACCCTTTAATATAGTTCCTCATGTTGTGGTGACCCCAACCATAAAATTATTTTCGTTTCTACTTCATAACTGTAATTTTGCTGCTGTTATGAATTGTAATGTAAATATCTGATATGCAGGATGTATTTTCATTGTTACAAATTGAACATAATTAAAGCATAGTGATTAATCACAAAAATAATATGTAATTATATATGTGTCTTCCGATGGTCTTAGGCGATCCCTGTGAAAGGGTCGTTCGACCCCCAGGTTGAGAACCGCTGCCTTAAGTGGTGATGTACTCTCTCTCAGGGAGTCACTCACCTCAGAGCTTAATGCTCTGAGAGGTGGAATTTTGTTTTTGTGTGAGTGTGTGTGTGTGTGTGTTTGTTTTCATTCTCGGCCAAGCACTTGATAAATAGTAGCTATGACTTATTATTGCTGATTGGTACTTCCAGATACTGACCTAAGGGCTTTATATTAGTTACCTCATCAATTCTTACAGAATTAGAGGGTTGTTATGAAGCACCATTTTTCAGAGAAGGAGACATAAGTTTTAGCTCAGATAACACCCCTGCATCGTTCAGGTAGGAAAATGGTACATTCCAAAGCTAATGTAATCTTTCTATGAAGTCAGGCTGCTACTTGTGGATTGAAAAGAAATTTTCTTATGGATAACAATTGAGTACACTGCTTAGAAGAACAGCATGTATCTATATTTATGAGTGAAATATGTCTGTGCTTTTCCTCTTGAAATGTTGTCTGGCGTTGGTAAAAGGGTTACACTGACCTGATGCAATCAGTGGGGAATGAGCCCTGTTTTTCTATCATCTGGAAGAGTTAGCATGAAATTGAAAGCTGGAAGCTGGGGAAACGCCTGTACCATCATCTGGCGTGATGTTCTCTTTGAAGAAATATTTTTAACTGCTCCTTCCATGTCTTTAATAGTCACAGGGTTCTCTAAGCTTCCGTTATTTTTATGCCCATCCTGTTAAATTACACATTTCTAGGCATTTGTCCATTTCATCTAAAATTTAAAAATGACTTATAGTATCGATTGCAGTCATTTATCTAATTTTAGCTGTATTTATGTCCACCTTTTCATGGAAAATACTTTCCTCCCCTCATCTTTTGATCAGTCTTGTCAAAGGTGTATATCGGTTTTGAATTGGATCAGAGAACCAACTTTTGACTTTTCGATCTTCTCCAACAAATATTGGTTTTCCTATTTTATAAATCTTTGTTATGGGTTTTCTTGCGTTAATATGGACTTACTTTGCTCATTTTTATGTACTTAAGTTTGACATTCTGTTTGTTAATTTTGAGGCTGTTTTCTAATGTAAGTTCAGATTGTAATATGTAGTGTTTCATTCTTCAGTTGTATCTTTTAATTTCTTATTAATGAAATATTAAATGGAGGAAAAATAAGCCAACAAAGCTCATATAAGATTGAGTAAGGATGTCATCCTTTTCATAAAGTTAAAAATAGCTCATGTTATAAAGCATTTTAGGAACAATTATAGAGGGCGTGTTTCGAGTGAATGTTTGTATCTCCCCAAAATTCGTTTGCTGAAGCACTAACTGCCAATGTGATGATGTTTGGAGGTGAGGCCTTTGGTAATTAGGTTTAGATGGGGTCCTGAGGATGGTGCCTCATGATGGGATTAGTGCTGGTATGGGGAGAGGGAGAGAGAGAAATCTCTCACTCATTCTGCATGAACCAAGGACAGGCCCTGTGGGCACAGTGAGAAGGCAGCAGTGTGTCCGCCAGCAAGGGGCTCTCACAGAACTCAGCTATACCAGGACTCTGACCTTGGACTTCCATTCTCCAGAACTGGGAGAGAATAGGTGTCTGTCAGTTGAGCCATTTAGCATATGGCTTCTGTGACAGCAGCCTGAGCAGACCAGGACAAGGCCACAAAACTGACAAAGGAAGCATGAGCCTGGAACTCAAAGTGATGGTTACTTTGAGTGGGAGAGATACAGAGATAAAATGGGGGAGGTGCAGATGGATAGAGGAAGGTAGTTGTCAGGGTCATAGCTTTTGTTTTCTATGTGAGTCCTCACAAGGGCCCTTGCAAGTGAAAACATTATTTACTGTCACGGTTGTTATTGGATCCAAGTACTGAGCTCAATCAATGGTTCAAGTACTGATCAGTGAGTAAAGCTGCTTTCGAGGCCACGACTGGGATCATGGATGTGAGCTCTGAAAAGGCAAATGCAAGTCTCTTGAATACCAGCTCTACAGTTGCATGAGGTAGAGAGCTCCCTGTCAGTGCAAGGGTTCTAGCAGAGACCGTCGGCCCCGTCCAGGGAAGGGCTGTTGGATAAAAGACCTAGCTGTCTGAGCTCCCTGGACACCTTGGATTTGGTATCAAATGCCTCAGAGCAGTCAGGCTGCTGCTCCCTGCTCACTTTATATGAGTGTTATTTAGGGAGGAAGCCTTGTATAGTAATGATACAGGCTTTGGAGTAGCCTGGGCCTGGGCTCAAATCCACGCTCTCCCACTTACCAACTTCGTGCCCTGTGATGACTGATTCTCTGCCCTGAGCCCTCAGTTTCTGAATCTGTGAAAATCACAAGGTTGCTGTGAGGGTGATGGAGTACGCCCTGGCTGTACTTGGACTCGCAGAAAGGGCTCAGTGGTATTGGAGAGAAGGACGCCAGGTCTGTGGTATGGATGATGCCAGTACCTGCATTGCCTTTCAGGAGGCAGAGGGATGGCCTAGTTGATGAGTGGGATGCCAAGCAGAAATTCACAGGGGAGCTTGACCCCTTCGCCTTCCTCTCCCTGCTCTCTAGCCCTTGAAACATGCAGGTACCAGAGGAGTTTCCTCCACTGAGCTTCAATTATTCAGCAGACGTATTTGTGTTCAGTGACACATGTGGCAGATAGAAATCCATGGGCTCTTTGCCCCGGAATGCTGCTGGGCAAGTTATATAACAGGGACCCTTTAAAGCGTCAACCTTGAGGAGCAGAAATTGATTTCCCTCGCAGCCTCTTCTCGCCCACTCCCGGCTTCTCGGGATTTCCTTGCAGCTCAGGGCTAATGACTTTTGATACCGATCGATGCGAAGCTAATTAATTTACTTCACAGTTTTCATGTACTCGAACTACCCAACGGTTCAAATGATCTGTTGTGGTTGGGATTTGGGGGGCTTGGGAGTCTGTTCTTTGCCTTTCCTTTTCCAGGGGCTAATTAGCTCCGACGACTTTATCTGTTGGTGGGATTTGCGTGGTGGCAGGAGTGTGTGCAGGGAAGGAACACTGGGTTCCATGACTTCCGTGTCCTCGGGACGATTGGAGACACGGTAGTCCGAATGAGTGATTGTATTCTGACACTGTATGGAAATGAGGTAGTTAATTTTAACCGTCTCTGGCAAGTTCCAACATAGCATGAGAGGAGCGGTCTCTCCCTTTGTCTCACACACCCACATACTAGAACCTGATGCAAAGAAAAGCATGTCCATGGAATTATTCTCCATCTGGAAACTATAAATTCTTTGTTCTCCAACGGAAATTCATGTGTGATTGGCGGAAGCTACTCAGTGTAACAGTTTTTTAATTAAAAGACTTAGAGAGAACTAATATCCTCCTACTAGGCGGATCTTATCTCTGTCCAAGCTGAGACTCAGGCAGTGTGTATTAAAACAAGATTAAGGTGTAAATTAGAATCAGTTCTACAGATACGTGTGACTACTCTCTGTCTCTTAATTGGAAGAGTCCTACTGGTTTATTTAACAAAGAACCCCAAAGCAATGTCTAATTTTTATGTTGTCAGAAGCTTGTGGAAACTTGAAACTTGTGGTTTGTATATAATACCTCCCTGAAGAAACTAGCATAACAATGAATGTAAAATCATTAGGGGTCACGGTAAATACCAGTGGGAATAGCAGCTTTTAGTGGTGATACTTTGTACAGTTTGGGATGAGACTCTCGTCTATGGAGAACATGAATGCATTGAATATACCTGATTTGGTGAAAGGAACTACTCCACAGTGTAGAGATGACTGGGAATAATGTTAATGGGATGGGCTTGGAGTTAGCCAGACCCGCTTGGAACCCCAGGTCTAGCACGTGTGAGCTGTTTAACTTCGGGTGGGTTACACGGCCTGTCACAGTCATCTTCCTTACCTGTCAAATATGGCTAGAAATAGGTTCCGTGTGCATAGAGGTTGTAAGATTCAAGTACAATAATGTACATACAATACTTAGTATAAGAACTGGCATGTAAGGATTGTTCTGTAAATTGCTACCTCTAATCTTCATGATTCATATTAAATATATTTTAACTGACATTCAACTAGTAGCTAATGAGTCATGAAAGTTTTGGTAAACTAATAATTAGTAAGCTATTACTGTGTTTTTGTTTTAATCTTCACCTGAGGACATGCTTAGAGAGAGAGAGAGAGAGAGAGAGAGAGAGAGATCAATTACCCTCCATACATACTCCAACCAGGGATCGAACCCACAACCCAGACATGCACCCTGACCAGGAATCGAACTGGCAACATTTCAGTGCACTGAGCAATGCTCAACCAACTGAGCCGCTCCAGCGGCTGAGCTGTCCTTGTTTTTGAGCTATGAGAATTACAACCACTTTCACCACTGCCATCGTTGCCAACTTAGAGTCTACAAGTCAGAACTCACATCAGCGGATTGTCTGGGCTCAGCCCGGCTGCTCTTGTTCTAGGAAGAGCCACCCGGTGCTGCATCGGAATATCACAGTTCGTCTTTAGCCTGGATGGAGAAGACCCCACTCCTGTGGCTAATGTTTGGTTGGCCAGCCCTTGTGAATGAATGTGGGGGGGGGAGGCTATCATAAGTAGGAAACGCTTTGGCAGTAACCCGGGTCATTCTCATGAAGGGGAGCTGTGGTGGGGTCAGGATGAATTAGAGCATACATTGGCCCTCACGCTGTCACGATGGCCACCTCCGTCTCTCTTACATGATGCTCTTTGTTGTCTCACCACCACATTTACGAGTGCAGGAAGGCCCTCGCTTATGGCCCGTCACACCTCTGAGGTGCCTTTCCTCAGACATGTGTGAGTCCTTCCGTCATTGCCCCGAGTGTCCGGGTGTCGAGTGGTGAGTGTGGGAGCTGAGCAGAGAGGTGACTCGTTTTTAATGAATATTTTAAACCAAGTTTCTTGTTGATGGCCACGCTTCCTGTCTCTAACCTCCCTGGGTAGAGAGCCTGAGCTTGCATCGGCTCATTAACTCTAGCAGTGTGGCCTTTAGCTTCTCCTCCGTGTGCGGTGCAGCAGACTTCACTTCGGCGTGTAATTTAAGAGGAGAGAGGCACCACATTTTTCACTGGGGCACTTAGGTCTTTCAGGGTTACTCTGAGCCTGAGCTTCATTTTAATGAGACGGTGCCAGAAAAAACCCCAGAAACACAGGTTGCCATTTCCTCAAAAAGAGACACCCAATGCCATTGGCCCAGCGCAGTGTTGATGAAGCTGCAGATTCTGAATGAAGGCAGACATTGATGAAGAGGTAGAGTTCCAAATCAGAAGGTGCTAGGGAATTTCTGAATTAAAACATTTCCCACTGATAATGAAAAGTGACACTTTCCTCCTGCTTAGATGCTGAGTCCCACATCTTTACTCTTACAACCTGCATGGAAATAATGAATATTATATGCTAAGACCTTCTCCTTCCGGGGAGCAGGGCTTCACCTTTCTAATTTTTGTTGAATTAGCTGCCAGCGTACAGGAAATTTCATGTTAGCATCTTGTCCTAGCAGTGCATTTAAAAAAAATTAGAAAACATACACCTAATTAAAATGGTATGCAAAGCCCCCCAGCGTGGCTTATCTTTAAGGTTGTGTGTACACACAGCTGTGCATGTATAATTTATTTTCAGGAACTAACATCAAAGGTAGCTTCTGTGTGCTTAGTGTATATTCTCGTCATATTGCTGAACTCTGTCCAAAATTGCATTAGGCTTTTTCCTTCTCTGGAGATAGAATACATCTCTCATTCTTTGAGCTCTTCACACCATGGATCTGATCATTTCAGAATAATCCATTTTTATTTCTGAAGACAATGCTAATCATTCTCTTAGAGAATCAAAGGTTTTAGGTATTTTGCTCTGCACTGGGAAAGAACTAGCTTTGTGCTAGCCAACGTGCTGGCTGTGCCATCCCCTGTACGTGGCCCCCCAGGTCCATGCTATGAAAAGCTTACGAAGAAACGAGTCTAGCAGCTGGCTCTCTCCCATGGCTGCACAGATTGGTGAGTGGGAGGCCGCCACTCAGATTGGAGTCTTGATAATTTTGCCATGATTAGATTGCAGCTTGGACACAGCTCATGTTGCACGCACCATCATTTTATCATTTTCATTTACATTTTACAATGGGAGGATCTTCTTTCTTAACAACAACTGTGCATGTCAGCTTGAATGGAATCTGCCTGCTTAGGGGTCTGAATCTGACCTTCATCTAGGAGAGCACTTTCCTGCATAGAACTTGTGTGATAACAGAATTTATTCCATTTAAGATCAGGGAATGTTTGAGCAAAGAGGATTATAAAGGCAGTGGACAATGATGGGTGCAGCTAAGTTTTCAGGGTGAAAGTTGAAATATGGTGACTCAGAAATGGGATCTTTGTCCCCAAATATCCGATTGCTCCTGGGAATGTAAGAACCTGCCTCTGAAGGGCTGTTTTTCTGGTGAAGTTTTTCAGGGCACGTTTGCAGAGGCCTTTCGGTCACTCTGAGTGCCAGCAGGTTGTATGGCATCGTTACAGGATAACAGCAAAGCCAGGCACCTTCACAAAGGCTCATCTCCCCATTTCAGTACCTAGCTCCCCAATATCCTCCCACAAATGAGTGCTTTGGCATTTCAGAAGAAAATTAAGTGTTAACACAAAGGAGTCATTTAGTATTTGGGTATCCTATATAATAAAGAGGTGATATGCAAATTAACCCTCACACCCTCACAAGATAGCTGCCTACAACCAGGCCAGCAAGGGGGTCAGTGAGGGATGACCAAACGACTGAACAAGCAGACTGAGTGGGGTGACCAGGCCAGCAGGGGGGTTAGTGAGGGACAACCAAACGACTGAACAAGCAGGCTGTGTGGGGTGACCAGGCTGGCGGGGGGGCCGTGAAAGGCGATCAGGCTGGCAGGAGGGTAGTAAGAGGCAACCGGCCAGCGGGGGGGGGGGGCAGTTAGGGGAGACCAGGCCGTTGGGGGGGGGTGCAGTCAGGGGCAACCAGGCTGGCAGGGGGGGCAGTTGGAGGTGATTAGGCTGGCAGGAGGGGCAGTGAGGGGTGACTAGGCTGGCAGGGAGAGGCAGTAAGGGGTGACCAGGCTGGCAGGGAGGGGGCAGTTGGGGGTGACCTGGCCGGCAGCAGGGGGCAGTTAGGGGCAACCAGGCTGGCAGGCAGGTGAGTGATTAGGAGCCAGCAGTCCAGGATTGTCAGAGGGATGTCCAACTGCCAGGGTTCCTGGATTGGAGAGGGTACAGGCTGGGCTGAGGGCCCCCCCACCATGCACGAATTTTGTGCACTGGGACTCTAGTATTTTTTATAATTCCCCAGAGCTCCAACATTACATTAGAAGATAAAAGTCCTACTGAAAGTGCTCAGAGATTCAGAAGCCTGTTTAAGGGTTGTATGTTCTTTTGATCTTTCTGGTGCCTCTTTTCTGTAAATATAGATTTATTAAAATATAATCAATCCTTCCCAACTTCATAGATCCTCTGACCATCTGAAACCTATAGATCTCAGTGCAAAACCAGTCTTCCTTGTGAGCCATTGGGGCTGCTTTCCATTTATTAAAAAGATCCAGTTGTAAAGGCGTGTTGGGGCTTTGGAAGTGGGTGGGCATGTGCGCACATGAGTGTGGTAGATTGGGTTCTGGGGAAGCGGCCGTGAGATGGAGTCTGGGGTGCAGGCTGTTTATTAGGCATCAGGCACCTGTGAAAGGAAGGGCAGAAGCGGGACCAGGCAGAGGAGAAGGCGGAGTATAAGACAGGCCTTGCAAAGCATCACCCAACCCAGCTGGGAGCTCTGGAGTCAGTATTGTCCATGGTGGTTGTCCTGTGATGGGCTGAAATGGCAGTGCCTTTCCAAGCTCTCCTGACTCAGGTACGAGGTGCTGGCTGCCCTGGACAGGATGGCCTCTTGGGAAGCAGTTGTCTGTTGCCGAGGCCCGTTTGAAGGAGCTAAAGGCTGAGCACTGCTTGCTGTCCACCTGCCTCACAGTTGGGCAGTCAGCCTTTCCTGGAAGAGGAATTTGGGTGGTGCAGATCTGAGCCTATCACGTCATGCCTGTGTCCTCCTAGCCCCGCCCCCCTCACCACTGAGTCCCTGAGTGACAGGATCAATTGATCCTCTTTGTCTCTATGCCGTCTTTAACCACCAAGAGAGCTATGGGCTCCTCAAAGAGTGTAGCCGGCTAGTTAGAGGAAAAACTAAAATGCAGAGGTGGATACAGTCAGCCCAGTGAAACCGCAGAATGGAGACATGAAGCGAGGGCACACGGTGTCTGGGTTTGTGAGAGAATGGGAATGGGAAGCAGCTTCCAGACGACATACATGGAACCGTTGGTCTATGTGCTACATTTGTGCCTGCTGTCTCATTGGAACCTCACAGCAACCCTTGGAGCTCAGGCCTTTCTTATCATCTCCAGTTTACAGATAAGACAGCCGAGAAGATAAGACAGCCGAGAACGTGAATGTCCTCAAGGTCCAGAGCTGTCCAGTAGAGAGGCAGGGATAGAATCCCCACCACAGTGTTAACCATTCCCTGAGAGCTTGGCCCTTTTCAGGAACCGGGACAGTCCCTTTGAGGGCTGTAACTCTGCAGAAGACGGCAGACTAGACATCTGTGCATGTTGGAAATGTAGGGACAAGCAGTATCAGACGTGGCCCCCGCCCTCCGGGAACCCAGGAGGCGAGGCTTTTACACACACAATTAGAGATACACAGCGTTGGGGTCCCCACACACGTGGTAGGCTTCAGAGGGAGGAGTAACGCCATGCAGCGAGGGGATTGGTGTCAGCTAGGGCTTTGCAACCGGGTAAAAATCATTTCTGAGCTCACTCAGGAGACGCAGGCTGCCCAGAAAAGGCACGGCCTCTTATGGCGGCTCGTCGCCAACATTTAAGAATTAGATTGCACATTGATATATTGATTTCTGGTTTGTTTTTGTTTGGTAATGGGAGATCTGGCAACAAAGGTACTCACTCCTGTGAGCAGGCGGTCTGTAGAAGGGGCACGTTTGCCACTCGTAATGGGCCCCTTGCAGGCGTCTGAGGTGGTGACTCCATGTAAGGCCTCGTCACTCTCTTATGATGACAAGATTGCACTGGGCTCTCGGGATGGAAAGGGGACCCTGCAAGATGGAGGGCGTGGCTTTTCCCTAAGCTGGAGTCGGGATTTCACCTGGCCCACTTTTACTTACCTGGAGCCAAAGGGGCACATGGCCCCAGGGTGACAGCTGGGCCCTCTTCCGACCCTTCCTGTGGCTTCCGTAGCCCCCCTCGCTGGACTCAGGGTGCTGAGAAGGGCTTTAGCTAAGAGTGAGAGGAGAGATGCAGTGGTGAAGCCGGAGGCCGGAAAACTCAGTGAAAGAAATCATCTTTAAGAGCGAGGTTAACGCCGCCTCTCCCCTGAGAGGCCTTGTCACTTCACGTCTGTAAGACCAGGCCTGACAAATATTTGGAAAATGTTCGGGCCAAAAGCATTTTGCACCAGGAGAGGACAAGACGTCCTGATAGATTTTTCCCTCCTTCATCTCTAATATCTATGATCCCCTGAATCCTGCTGAGGACACACAGATCTCAGAGGCTGTTCTCAGCCTGACATTCGGAGCGAGGAGAGGGAATGGAGCTGGCAGAGGTCTCCCCAGAAGCCGGGAGCGGGGAGAGGAAGCCACTGCTGCTCTGGGAAGTAGAGGAACCTCCTGTGGGCTTAACCTTGAAGAGAGCAATTCTGAAGGAACCAGTGGGGAGCAAGGCTGCACATTTTCACTGCAAACATTTAAGTACATACGGGGGACCCACAGACTTGGAGGTGGCTCAGGCCATGCAGCAGGCACAGAGCCTGTCTGGGGAGAGCACTGCTATCATAACACAGGAAAGGATGGATCTGGAGGCAGTGCTAGCAGGGCAGGGTGGGAGTGGGTGTCTTATCAGTGAGGCAACACCCCCTGGGCGGTGCTTTTCTTCTTCCTGTTTTTGGAATATAGCTCTTTTTTTGTGTTTTTTTTTTCCTAATGAAAGGTTACACTGATCCTAAATGTGTAAGGAAACTTGATGGAGGTCACGCTGATCCTAAATGTTAAGGAAAATTAATTGAGGTCAAGTTGATCCTAAATTTGTAAGGAAACCTGGTGGAGATAGTGAGCGTCTGGGTGAAGCCTGGAGGCCTCCCTTCGGTTCCCGACTCCTGCTTCTGAGGCACCGTCACCCAAGGAGGGCTCCCCAAGAGGCAGCCAGGAGAACTCTGGGAAGCATCTGCCCACCTTTTCTTCCCCCACCTGGTAAATGAACCAGTTATCTCCTCTCGCAGGCATCTGCTTGCTCCCTCGATGTGCACTGTGTGGGAGTCCATGCTGTTCGTATCAGAAATTCTAGGCTCACAGAGAGCCCAGCTTTCCTCTGGCACCTCCTGCTGGGAAAGGCCTGGGACACTCCATGTCAAGAATCCTTGGCTAGCCCGCCTTTTCCACACTGATGCTTCATTTCGTTCACTCTGGGAGTGGCTGATTTGTGGGAACCACTTCATGCCTGTAATAGCATTAGAATATTGACCAGTTTCCCCTCAATTTCAGGAGCTATGGGGGCCAGGAAAGGGGCAACAATTACTTCTGTGTCTTCGCAGTCATTTCTCAGCCACTGAGGCACAGAAAGGCTTGCCTTCTATAACCTACCTCCACCTCATTGTGGTAGGTTATAGTTTCCCCCCAACTATTTGTTCTTGTTCTAAGAGGATTATACACTTTACTTTACCTGTGACTTCCCACCCTATTGTAGGAGGGGCCATGTGACTTCCTCCGGCCAATGGGATGTAAGTTGATGTGAAATATTGGTATCCAAATAGAAGCTAAAAATGCACCTGCAAGGCTGAACTCAACCCTTTGCACTTTGATTCTCTGCAGTGGGTCATAGAGCAGAGCCAAGCAGAGCCACTGCTACCCACAGACTTGTGAGCAGGAAATGAGTACCTGCTTATCTGGGGTTTCCTTGTTACTGCAATCAAGGCTAATGCACAAGCTATTCAGCAGCAAGAGCTCTGTGTCCACACAATAGCCAAAGTGACAGACGGAAGAAAGGAGGCAGCACAGTGGAGTCACTATATCTCAAACCAATTTATGTTTTCATGATATCTTTTAAAAAATATCATTTTATTGATTTCAGAGTAAGAAATAGAAACATCAATGATGAGAGAGAGTCATTGACCTGCTGCCTCCTGCACGCCCCCTACTGGGGATCGAGCTCGCAACCCTGACTGGGAATGGAACAGTGACCTCCTGGTTCATAGGTTGACGCTCAATCACTGAGCCACACTGACCAGGCTGAGTGATACCTTTTAAGCTTTCCCTGTACCACCCTGCTCTCTGGTGGGGTTTTGTTTGTTTGTTTTGTTTTGCATAACCCTCTAGCCCCCTCCCACCTGAACTTGTCTGGATACAGGTTACTTCTGAGCAGAATCACCCATTACCCTGACTCTCTAGCTTATTCGGGAGGCTCTGCTCTGTATAAACAGTCCCATGGCGTGGGGCTTTGCCAGCGTAGGGACAGCTAATGGCTGTGTCTGTGTCTGGGTACGTGCAGGAGAGCGGGGCGGGGAGATAAGGGCATGAGCTCCAGAGTCACACTGCCTGGCTCCTCTTCTGGCTTCATTACTTCTTTGATGTGGACAAGCTTCTTAACCTAAGTCTCGATGTCTTCATTTGTCACAAGGAGATAATAATAGTCTAAATAGTCGCCCTGAGAATGCAGTGAAATGATCCACATAAGGCACTTAAAAGGGTGCCGAGCCCATGGTAAGAACTTAGTGATTATTATTCCTATCATCATCATCATCACCACCACCACCGCCGCCAGCCATCAGAGATAATGAGGATGGTCATTATGCTAATAATGGGTCACTGATACTTCATATTAGTAACTTGAATGGTTAACAATTACTGAATGCCTTCTCTGTGCCAGGCATGCTTCTGAGCTCTTCTTAAGCTCATCTTCACAAGACCTGGAGATGGGTAGGATTGTAACCCCACCCCCCTCCCCATTATATAGATGAAGAAATGAAGGTTCGTAGAGGTTAAGAGCTTGCCAGGGTCAGGTAATTAGGAAGAGGCAGGGTAGGCCTTTCTAGCGAGGTGGGCTGGCTGCAGAGCCCATGCTCTTAACATGACACACCAGGCTTCTTGCAATAACACAATTGCAGCTTCTCTTCAGGGCCAGAGTGACCGCACAGGTTATAAATCAGTGGTTCTCAACCTTCCTAATGCCGCAACCCTTTAATACAGTTCCTCATGTTGTGGTGACCCCCAATTTCATTGTTACAAATTGAACATAATTAAAGCATAGTGATTAATCACAAAAACAATATGTAATTATATATGTGTTTTCCAATGGTCTTAGGTGACCCCTGTGAAAGGGTCGTTCGACCCCCAGGTTGAGAACCGCTGTTTTATAAATGCTCAGAGCCCCATCCTGCCTCATCCTGTGCAGCTGTGGAAAGCAGGCAGGCTATTGTGAGAGCAGCAGCCTTGAGTCCACATTGTGTACGGATCACTGGCAAACCAGTGACCCAATTATAAAGGTTGGCTGCTGTGCCCGGCTGGAGCCTCCTGCACATCTCTTTGAGGGCCAGTGGAATTCCTTTGCAAAAGGCCCCACTCAGGTCTGCTGGGCGGCTGTCTGTGCCGTGCTTGACCGGGTCCACAGATAATGAGGGAATTTACATCTGCAGAATTAGGATGCTGCCTTTAGGATTTAGACTGCGGAATAGCAGGGGAGTTGGAATATTTTCTTATAATGATTCATTTTAGGCCTGTTGAACAAAAGTTCACACTGCACAGTCCTGGAGATTTTTCAACAACTTTTGATTGCTTTTTGAGTCGCAATGTAACATGTTCAGTAAACGGTTTTGACATGGCACTTTTCAGATTCCCTAAACAAGGACCCAGTTATGCACCTGCTTAGCATTAAGGATATCTCCAAATAGCTGAAACTATTTCTATGGAAGTCATATATTTATTGCCAGCTTTTACCCCAAATGAAAAATTTCTAGAATCTTCTTTTCACTTTGAAATGTGGATTAATTACTTAATTGGTTGTCTCAAGTTCCTCCCCTACAAAAATAAGTGTGGACTAGCATTTGTGTCCAGTGTGGCACTTCTGGTTCCTTTGACTGCCTTGGTAGTTGATGTGGATCATGAGGTGTTCTGGGCAATACCTTCCCGAGTTTCAGTAACTTCGCACATTAGTCTGTTTCCCACGCACACCGTCTGTGCTGAGGGCCTGCTGGCTCTCCCCCAACATCTGGACATGTAGCCTCCCAGGCACCAAGGCAGAGACAGAAGGAGCTGGAGAGTCAGGCGCTGGCTCTCACATTCTTTGTGCCCTAATGTAGCGTTTCACTCAGAGCCCATTGGCCAGAACAGGTCAGTGTGGGCTCCTTATCTGCAGGGGACTTAGACGGGCAATGAAGCACCCAGATATTTATGGAGCAGTAATCAATTCCACTCTCCAACGGCAGTGAAGGCTATCGGAATGTGCATGCTCTAAGTGCCATGTCTAAGGCAGCATGGGAGGGGGAAGGCGTGGACCCTCCTGGCTGAAGCTAACATGTCTTTTCCTACATGTCTTATTGTGAAGTTTAAGGGCTCCCTGGTCTCTCACAACTCCTGCTGTGGAGTGTAGAGACCCATGAGCATCGAGAATCCCTAGAGAAATCACACATTTAACCTCCACTGCCTAAGATCCTGAATTGTGAATGTAAATCCTAGTTAGGTCCACATACGTTCATACACAACAAAGATACATTTTTAGAGGCCAAGACACTAGAATGATTCACCTTTAGTTATGCAGAGGTTGCCTCAGTCACCTATTTCTTGCTGTCCAGTGGGTACCACATACATAATAAGGAAACATAATACTACATATATTTTTCATCTGTTTTTCCTTTTGTGGTTGTTTCTTCACAGGCATTGTGATTAAACTAGAGACTCTTTGAAACAATTAAGATTCTCTTTCTTTACTGGAAAGTTTATTTACATAACTCCAAATAATTTCCTTGAGTAAATTTGACTTCCTTATTAATGAGATGACTAGGTGACTTGGTGATATATATATATATA
Organism: Myotis lucifugus; assembly: GCF_000147115.1. NCBI lineage: Eukaryota > Metazoa > Chordata > Mammalia > Chiroptera > Vespertilionidae > Myotis > Myotis lucifugus. The sequence goes on from NW_005871103.1 coordinate 6,598,303, forward strand.
TATATATATATATATATATATATATATATATATATATTCTCCATTGGTTTAAAAAAACACACACACACACAAATCTCTACACCTTAAAAGTGCAAAACTTAATATACTGCTCACTTTTAAAGAATCATATAGTGTTAGAAAGAGATCCCCCAAAAATCTATCTTAACCAAGGATATGACATAGTTGAAATATTGTTTTTCTTTAAGTGGTGAATTAATTTTCTTGGCTCATAGACTTAATGGAATTTGGCCCAAGAAGTCAGGCAAGTGCTTGGTGATGTCTATGGGAACACGTCACATCTAGCTATTCATATGGGAACTTTGCATCTCTCCTTAAAAAGATGTTCACTTCAAATAACCATCCTTTATCATCTGCAGGCACATATACTTGGCAGGATAGCTTTGCTGCGGAGTGTAAAGAAAGTTGTCAGTGACTAAGAGACACATCAAATGTTCTCTGAGAGTTGTAGCAGAAAACCAGAACCACATTGATTTCTTAGAAGCTACTGAAGCAACACTATAACTTTGATTCTAGATTTTCCTCCTTATTAGGGTACATGCCAAGGGGAAAATCTCTTCAATCCTGGAAGCAAAGAAAATGTAGCTGCTTTCTTTTTCTTCGTTTCTTGTTTTTGATGATTGTTTTTGTAAAACTACACGAAGATAGAAAACAGCATCATAGTCTGACAGAGTTCAACAATGAAAATCAAAGGATACAACTATTTCTTTGCCTGACACGCCAAGTAATCAGTTGTCTCTACCTTGTTCTACAGACTTGAACACTTACATTATTCCATGATGTTGCCAGAGTGTGGCTTTTCGTTTTAATTCTGGGAAAGGTCAAAAGGATTCTTTTTTAAGTCTCTTGAAATGGAATGGAGATGGATCTCTGAGTGCTTCTTTTAAGTGGGGCATTGTAATTCATTTTAAGATGAGCAATTTGCACCAAATGTCAAATTGTCAGAGAGACCAGTGGATTAGAACAGCAAAGACTTGGGTGGACAGGAAGGGAGAGAGGAATCCAACACACATGGCTGTGGAGAAACAGGTTAAAAATATATATTATCTGTTTGCCTCCTTGTGTTTGTGCCTGTACAGCCAAAATAGGTGAAAGCTACACATTTCAGGGAATTTAAAAACATTAATTTGTTGCATAGTGGTTAACACCCATTGGCCTCAGACACACATGAGTTTTAAGTACTGGCCCCACCAATTCCCAGCTGAGTGAGACCTGGTCCTTTTACTTCTCTGAGCTGGGGTTTCCTCATCTATACAACAGGGGTGACTATAGTATCCATGTCAGTGCTTCAGTGAGAAACGCATGTAAATCATTTCCTATAGCTCCTCTGTGTTGGCACTGATGCGAGTGGTAGTGTTTGTGCACAGATTTCACTGTCGCCAGCAGAGTGACATTTGATGCCGGTTAACTACACCTTTTGGTGTCTGAAGCACAGTTCTTTGTATCCAGTAGACAATCTGTAATTATGTGTTGATGTTCTGTCATCAAAATGTCTGTTATTTTTGCCATCACTGACTTCAGATGTCATTCTCTTGGACTGTGTTATTCCAGATGAGCTGATCAGTCTGTCCATCACGGTTGAGTAACTGACCGGCACAGTGAAAAGAAATTTGTTCAGTGACCGTAGTGCCTAACTTTTGCCCACAGAGTGGGGACGATCGGATCAGGCGTGATCTCAGCGGCCCTGCACATGGACACAGCCTTGGTGGCGGTGCTGGTGTGTAGGGGGGAGGGGGTGTCATTAGAACTTTCAAGTGCACATTGCACAGCATGGAGTCAGACGCAGAAGCACTTAGTAAATATTGGTTCACTGGCTTGTTAATGACTGACAGACAGCATATCTGACAGCTGAGCTTTGCCATAAAATATCACTGTCCTTATCTGTGTGAAAGGATGTTGAGTGAGGCACATAGGAAGGAAAGTGCATAAGCTCTGAAAGGGCCCCTAAAATGCCATAAGGTGGACTGGTTATTTGCTAAGCAGAACTTCAGTGTAAAAAGACGGTTTTGTTATGTGGCTTGCACAAAGCTTTATGAGCCCAGAAGGGGACTTGGGAAATGTGCAGGGATGTGTTGCATTGATCGTGGTCTCCTGGAGATTGGCGAGCAGGGCCCGGGTGTGCCAGACACCCTGCAGCACCCAGGCTCACACACTGAAGAACTGTCTCTGCCAATACAGGAGTTGACAAGCATTCTGAGTGCTGAGAGTGCTGGGGAGTCGTATGCTCTGAGAAGCTAAGACTCGGTCAGAAACACATTTACCAAATGCCTACTGTGTGCCACATGCTAGGATACATCATTGAGTAGCCAGAGATTCCCATCCTCATGGAGCTTACATTCTGGAAACAGGCATAAACCGTAAGCATAATAAACGAGTCCAGGACTCAGTAGGCCAGGAGGCGATAAGTCTATGGGAAAACAAAGGACAGGTTAAAGGGAAGAGAGATTGATGAAGAGGGGAGTCATATCACAGCTTTATTTTTTGAGAGAAAGAGAGAGAGAGAGAGAGAGAGAGAGAGAGAGAGAGAGAGAGAGAGAGAGAGAGACACACTCCTGTACTTGCCCCAGCCAGGGTGAGTTATATCACAGACTTAAAGTAGGGTGCATGAGAAAAATTGGGTGAGATATGAATACTTCTCACTTATTCTTGATATGGAAATATTCTGTGGGATTAAACTGGACATAGAAAAAGGATTCCTGTTTTAGAGTTTGTTCAAAATTGAGGCAGAAGAGTGAAATGAGTTTCACGGCCGAGATTCCTGCAAGGAAGCAGCCCTAGGGACATCACTGCTATGGATGGATGGATGGATGGATGGATGGATGGATGGATGGCTGGGTGGATATAAAATGGACAAGTAAATGCTCAGCAAGTGTCATTAGAGAATATCAAGGTCTCTTGTGTTGGGGTGCAGTCACTGTACGAAGTCACACTGCTGGCCCTGGCTGGGGACTTTCCGAGCCTGGCCCTGAGCAGATTGGGCACATGATTCTCCGAGCCCAGCAGAGTCTCAGTCCATTGACCTGTGCCCTTTCTCCACTAAAGGCCCCCATGAAAGCCATCAGCCCTTCTAAAAGGAGACTGGCTGGTGTATATGATAAACTGAGACCTTCTTTCAAAGCCTGATCCTGAAACTGTGTGAGCCTCAGACGTGGTTTTATTCTTTGAAAGAACCAATGAATTAGACGAGGGAACCTGAGCATTTTCTGGGACCAAACTGACAATGGAGAAACCTTCCTGGACAGAGGTGGCCACTGTTCTCTGCTTCTCTCCTCCCCCGAGGCCACAGATGTGAAATAAAGTGGCCAAAGTTGCAAGAGGATTTATTTTTTGTCTGAGCCACAACACCACTCAACTGTCCCCCTAGAAAGTGAGGTTGTCTATAATAATAAATGAAAGTGCCATTAGCACCCGCTGAGGCCACTGGGAAGTTGCTCTTCTGAGAAAAGCATCCATAAAAATAGCGCACTCGAAAGTAAAATAACATCTGAAATTAAAGATCACACAGGTAGGGATGATCAACGCAGAAAATCCACCCAGAGAAGAAATAGGAACTAAAGCACACAGACAATAATGCAGCAGCATATGCATATTTTTGAGAAAGAACCAGGCCCTGCAAGTCAGCAGGAAGGACTCTGGGGGTGCCAGCGGGAAGGCGGGGGGGAGGCTCCAGAGGGAGCCCACAACACTTCAAACAGCAAACTCAACCAAACAAACAAAAGCTTTGCTTCCTTTTACCAAAACATACACAGCGCTGCAGATTTCACAAGTTCTTTGAAAAGCCTTTGCAGAACTAGCTGGAAAATCCTAATAGCACAGCTTCCCAAGGGAAAAGTAAGCAAAGATGCCCCAGAGAAACCGGTCCACTGGAGTGGGCATGGGGCGAGGATGGAAGGAAGGAATGAGGAAGGAGCATTGACAAAAGAGGGAGAGAGAGGTCAGAGAAAAAGTTAGAAGCTGGAAACTAGCATTGGGCCTTCTAACTACTTTTAATTATTCATACAGCACACTGAATCGATGTGCTCACCATACCTCCCTGAGAAGTTGGGTTTCCTTCTCCCTTTAGCAAGTTATTACTCGGGAAGTGTCAACTTTCACACAAGCTAAGAGTGCAAAAAGAATATATATATATGGCTAATATGCAAATTGTCCCCTTGGGAGTTCGACAGGGAGGCCAGGAGTTTGATCGCTTGCTAAGATGTGCACTGACTACCAGGGGGTGGTGCAGAATGAAGGAAGGCCCCGGCTGGCAGCAGGAAGGCCTCAATTGATCCTAATCACTGGCCAGGCCTAGGGACCCTACCCGTGCATGAATTCCGTGCACCGGACCTCTAGTGTAATATAGTTAGAATTCCCCCAGGTTTCTATCATGAATTTTGCTGCATGGCTGTCTGAAGATTATCCAGGGTCTATTAATTCAGAGGTTGACCTGCCTTCTCTGAATATTCAAAAATATAATTATAACAGAGATGTACTGAGGGCTCAGTGTGTGGTAGGGAATGTGCCGGATGCTTAGCAGATGCTGCTGCTTTCAGTCCACACGACAGCTTGAGGCTGCACAGCCGGCTGTGTCTCCTACCCAGGCCAGGTCCTGCTCCCCAACTAGTTATTTTCTAGGCTCAGCCTCTACTCTTCCCTTTCTGCGTGAACGCCCTCCTTCCTTCTTTTTCTGTCTTTCTCCTTTGCTCCTTCTTCCTTTCTCTCCAAATGTATGGAGAAAGCAAGTCTGTATGAATCGGGAGAAAAAGGAAAGAGTTCTGACCTTGGCACTAGATGCTCTGTTGGTTGGGACATGGTGGGGCATCAGTAGAGCTGGCTCAGTGGCCGCTGGGTGCCAGACATGGGTGAGCCAGGCTGGTGCGCCCCACCGGGCACTCTCAGAGCTGAGCCAAGGAAGAGCTCCCAGAGGCAGCATCCCGTCTGCTCTGTGGGAAAGTCATGTAGCTCTTCCAGGGGGCGGGTGTCAGGAAACCACATGAATATTCAATATCGTAGCTGCCTCCTTGCAGGTGATGGGGGTCGGTGTTCTCCATGGGCACCTCCACAGGAAGCTGGCAGGAGGCCCCCAGCCTCAGCGCATTCTCCCCACCTCCCGAGCCAGCCAGGACCTCCCCAAAGCCAACATCAGCTTCCACGGATACATTCATGTTGTTTTCTCACCCTCTGACGCCTCCACAGGTTCATTCCTTGCCAGCCCTTAGCTGATGGGGTTCCTCGGCATTTCTTCCCCAATCCACTTGCTTCCATGGTTTCCCCTCAGGGGTCTGATCTCCGTGAACTCCTCTCCCAGCCCTAAGACCGGCCTGAGTCTTTGCCCTCAGCCCCTCGCCTGCTGAACGCTGGGCTCCTACCCATGATCGCTTTCTGCACATCTCACTCTGCACTTGGATTTCAGAAGGTCCGTGAGTTGGGTCCCACTCTCCTTCCCATAAACATCTTACCTGTCAGGTCCCCATCCTGGCTCATCAGTCACCCAGCCCCCGGCTTGGAAATAGGGAACTGTGACTCCTCTCTGTCCTCCTATGTTCAGCCAGCCCAAGAGGTCCAAGGCCTCCGTCTGGTCGTCCCTCACCCTGCTCTTTCTTTTCTCTGGCCCTGATTTCACCCCACCCCATTCTAGACTGTCCTCCTTCCCCCAGTCGCTGTGTCACCACCAGCCTCTTTCTGAAGCAGCGCTCTGCAGACTTTGTAAAGAGTCAGTGGAAACAGTTGAGGCTCCGTGGGCCATGAGGTCCCTGGAAACCACACACCTCTGTCTGCACAGCGAGCAGCCACAACAGCATGTGACCAAACGGGCATCGCTCTCTCCAACAAGACTTCATTTACAAAAACACGTGCTGAGTCTGATCTGGTCCATGGCAGCGATTTTCAATCCTTTTCATCACATGGCACACATTAACTAACTACTAAACTTCTGTGGCACACCAAAAAAAAAAAATACATGGTTGTTTTTTTTTCAAATCTGGCAGAAAATAGGTATAATTTTGATTCATTCACACTGGGGGGCTATTGTGTTGGCTGTTGTCATTTTTATTTGACTAAGGAAGAGGTCAGTGCCCTAAGTAGGGTACAGCATGCTTTAAGATCCTTGCCGCTCATGGGTGGAAAACCACTGCTCCCTGGGATAGCATTTGCTCAGCCCGGTTCTAAGGCATGAAAGTCCTTCTCATCTGCAGGTCAATAACCTTTCTATGCCTAACGTCCTGGCTGTGGATCAGCATCACCGGTTGTGGACTGAGGCCAGGGCGTGCTCATGTTGCTAAAGGTGATTCAAGTGAACAGACATGTGTGACAACCAATCACCTTTAAAGCTGTGGTTCTTAGACATAAAAGTCACCTTGAGAACTTAATCTAAAAAAGAACATTTCTGAGCTGCGCTCCTGGAGATGTAGTGGGCTCTGTGGGGACACCGAGGACGGGGCACTTGGGCAGCCATCCTGGATGATTCTGGGAAGCCTACCCAAGGCTCATGCTCTGAGAAACACTGGCAAAGTGTATCACATTAAAGCACGTAAGTCTGGCCAATACAGTGCTCTTCATCATCCTGTCCTCACCCACGTGCCCAGCTTCTCCTCCAGCCACTTGGCCCAGGCATTCCACACTCTCCATCCACTGGTTGTGTGTCCTGTTCCATGTGCCTCCATGTGTGCACGCTTATGTGTGTGCATGCTCATGCCTCCATGTCTGCACACGGAGCCTCACGTACTTGGAGTGTCTTTCCTCCTTTCTCCAGCTGGAGGAATTCCACTCATTTTTCTCTGGCCTTATTCTCACATTGCTGCTCCTAGGAACTTCTTTGCTCTGTGGAACTAACATTGGAATGGAGAACACAGACTCTAAATGAAATAAGTGAAAGATAAAGCATATCACAGGGCCAGTGGCGGTAAAGGATGATAAATGAAGCAGGAGATGAGGGTTAGCAGTGCTGGGGAGGGTTGGGGGGTTCGGGGCACTCCCTGGATTGTCCTGATCCCGACTTGCTTTAAGGGTCTACCTGTGTGTGTTTCTCTCCTCCCTTTGCTTTCCCCACTGTCTGGGTCATCACCAAGCTCTTCAGGGTCTTTTCGAAGCACGAAAGACCCCACGTTGTCCACATCAGTAACTTTTCTTTGTGCCGATGTCCAGTATTGCCAAGTATGTGTGGGCTCCGCCGTCCAGCAGTCATTGTCCTCTGAGTTAGAGTGAGGCGGTGCTGAGGACCCTGTGAAATCTGTGTAATTCTAAGTGTAGCGGCATTTGCATAACAAGGGGATATTGGTACGTTGCATACTTGATGTTAAATATGTGTCTGTGGAATTGAGTCATTCATACTGCAGAGTGAGAAGCTTGACCTTAGTACATAGGAACTGAGACCTGAGCAAGCTGACCACTGCACTCACCCACCTCCTACAGAGAAGACATGTTGGCCCAAAGAGGACAGTGCCTTGTGTAAGACCACCTGGACGTTAGCGACAGCATTGGACGAAGATCCAATTCAGTTTTGTATTCTCCTACTACCTCTGTCTGGTGTGGTTATAAATGTTGAAAATGGAACCTAGGTTTTTAACAAATTATCAGGCAAAGTATATATCAACCAAGAGAGGAATGGGAAAACAAGTCAGGAAGCATCCATTCTATGGTATGATTCCATTAATGCATCAATGGTAGCCACTAACACAAGACGTATGACCGTGTACATAGATATGTGCAAATAAACAGAAAAATATCCTGAGAATATGATCCAATCTGGTGATACTGTTGCCTCTAGGGAGGGCACCGGGACTGGGTGGTGTGGTCCATGGGAGTTATAATCTTGTGTCTGTTTTAAAGTTTTACTATACAAATAAATTAGTTTGTAGAAATTAAAATATTTGTATTGCGATAGAATTGGCATATGTTACAGTGTATTAGTTTCAGGTGTACAACATAAAAAGCAATTTCTAAGAAAAGAAAAATAATGAGGCAGCACTGGTAATGGGCTCACAAAGCAACATGAAATACAAACAGACTGTCTCATAAAATAACAGAGACCCAGCACCTCGATGAGGGATTTCTGGGGCTTAATGTGGTCCAAACCAGGCAAGATCCTAGAGAGACCAGCATGTGGCCCTGGTACGTGTTACAGAAAAGCCTTGGCGAAGGACTCAGGAGCGCAGTGCTTTCCCAATTAACTGTGAACAGAGCAGGCGAGCCGCCTCCTCAGATCCACCGCCTGGAGACGGGTCCCTCTACTAACCCACAGGCCACACTGTTCACAGAAGTGTGTCCGATAGAAGATCTGTGTTTAAACGCTAAGATCCAACAGGAAAAAGGAAACACGGCATATGGGACTGTTTCTGCAGCATTTCAAGTCAACACAGACAATGTTTTTAAATAACCAGGAGAAATCTCCCGGATGTTTGTCTGCGTTCTCTGCACTGCCGTTTACTGACTCTGACACAAATGAGCTATTATTACAAAAGGGAGCCCAGGGCCATCTCATGTCGCTGCTGCGGGTGAGGGTCTGGTTGCTTCCATCGGGCTGCTTGCTGGGGAGAGCGGGCCTGTGTGCTGCTAGGGAGACCAGCCCCCCAGCCTGTGCAGGAGCCCAGCCTGGTTAAGGAGGCGGTGGAGGAGCAGACGTGATCGGACCACCGGACTCCCTGTGTGCATGGGCATCAGCGCCTGCCCAGTCCTCTGGGGCAGTCGGTACCCATTACCCAGTGAGGTCTGTGGTGCTCACACAAGGCTGAGGTGCAAACATTCTGAATGGCAAACCCTCACTCCTTGCCTCCCCACCCCACCCCCCCCAAAAAAAACAACCTTACTTTTGAGATTGAAGACAAGCGTGAGGACATCACACTCTCCTGGCCGGGTCTGTATCTCACTGTGGGTGACTCCTGGCAGCAGGATGCCACCCCCTTCCTCTGACTCTGGCAAGGGAAGCTGGTGCCCAGCAGCCACTGCCCTGGGTAGCGATTCCTTGCACATCAGGGCACCTTGAATTAACCCCACTGAGGGCCAGGCAGCCTCCTGTATTTATGCCCTGGAACCTGGCACATGCTGTGTCCTGGGGGAGGCCAAGCAAGCCGAACTGGGTGTCTGCAGCGCTCACACGTGGGCGGAGGGGGGCAGGGGGCAGGCTGCTCCATCATGAATCCATAATGAAAGCGCCTGTTCGGCAAGCAGGTGAAGCGCGGGATGGTTATTCTGCTTTGAAGTTTTCTGTCTGCCTCTGGAATGGATCAAAGGCCTCTTTTTTTATTTTCTTTCCAAAATTCACATAAGCTCTAACACAGTGCCCTCCTCTCGGCGTCTCCTCTTCCAGCACAAATCCCCTTCCTTCCAGCTCAGAATAACAAGGTGTAGGTGTCCACACTCTTAGGTTTTCCCCTCCCTCCTGCCTCTCCCCTCCCTCCCTCTCCCTGCGTCCCTCTCCTTCCCAGGTCTGGAGGCTCCTATGCTCTGGGCCTGAGCGTATAGGAAACAGGTCCTGGCTCTGAAGTGCTCCGCAGCCTCCTTTCTTGCTAGTGAAACAAGGACTATTAGAGTTTTCTTTTGTAAAGAAAGGGGAGTGTGAATTGGAGAGAAAACTGTTGTGAATAAAACCAATGGAGCTGGCATCCTGGTTGCTTTGGAAGCTGACATGAAAGTGAATCAAAGCTTTTAGTGCCTTTCGTGGGCTGGTGGCAATTTCTAGGACTGCTCCCATCCCAGGTTCTGCGTATGACCTCATGCTGTTGCAGCCACAGTGCAAGAAGCCACACCAAGGGGGCAGGAGGCCACACCAAGGGGGCAGGAGGCCACACCAAGCGTGCTCCTCCAGGGCAGCGCTAAGGGATGCCTCACACCTGTGGGGCTGTGTGGCGGGGAGTGTGGAGACAGGCAGGGGAGTCTCCCAGGCCAGCTGCCAGCTGGTTTTCCCAGATCTGCACAGACCCTTTGGCCCAGCGAACCTGCAAAAGAGGTGCACTTCCAGCACACACAGACATTTAAGGTAAATTGAAATCTTAAAGCCTTAAGGCAAGTAGTTTTTAGTAAAGAGAGGATATTATAGATGGTAATTTCGACAATTAATGTAAAAACACCATCTGCTAAGCCTCAGATCAGTGAGGACTCTGGGGTCTGCAAAGCCCAGACTATATGCTGAGCTGTCTCCCCTGCTTTGGCCTGGCCCGTGGGGTCTCTCTCTGAATAGAGGGTTGCTCCTGTCCAGTGCCCAAGAGTCCACATTCATCTTGAACAAGGTGCTGCTCAAGAACCCTCTGTCATGTCGCGGGAGTGCTGATTTTCTGAAGTTCTCCAGGGCACCGATACCGCAGATATTTCCTAAGTGCAAGACAAGGTCAGATTTTGAAGGGGATATAATGTGAACAGGACATTCCTGCTCTTCGGACAGGGACAGTGCGTCACGAGAAGCGATGAGAAGAGTCCAAAGAGAACAAAGTAGACATGTTAAGAGGGTCCAGGGCCTGCGAACCTTCCCAGAACATGCTTTTCTGACATCCTCTGTTGGTTAGTTACTGTGTTATCTCTGCTCCTGCCTTCTAGTGTGAGTGTCCTGCTTTCCTGCTCCCCTATTACTTGTAACATCTACAAAATATGCACTAGGTCACCCCACGTAGCTCAGTGTTGTTCCCACTGGTAATATGTGAGTGTGGTACTCAGGTTCTCAGCACTCCTTTCCCAGGTCCTCAAAGCATCATATGGACTGTTCCATCGTCCCTTTCAAATCACACCAAGGTAGGAACGTGCAGTATTATAAACCCAAGCCCATTGTGAATGCTGCTGCTACTGTTGTTTAAAATTTTAATGAAAGGAAAAAGATGATGTCAAATAAGCCAGAAGTCATTGTGAAGATGGCAGTGCGATAATAACAAAGACGTGTGCACTGTGCGCCAGGTATTGCAATCAAGCCTTTGCATGCATTACTTCATGTCATCATCCCAGCAGGGATCCCTGGGAGGCAGGGATCACTGTCCCCATTTCACACATGAGGAAACTGAGGCCCGACGGGCCTCAGAGACCTGCCTTTCAGTCACTCTGGACCACGACTGTCTGCACTCTGACGATTGGGCCAATGCCAAGCTGTTGGCCACCACTTATTTCTGCAGACATTTGGAAGTTTCTGGCCAGCTTGTCTGAAATACACAGCAGACACAGAGCATTCTCTACCCAGCCTGACGTTCTCTCTCACTTTCACTCGGAAGCTGTGAATCCTTCCTTGAAATAACAACAGCGCATCTTTTCTTTGCTCAGACCTCCTGTTTAGTTTTCAAAGGATAACAGATTTCCCTTCCCTGAATAATTTTCTGTGCTCAGTGCTGTGTGTGTGAGTGTGTGTGTGTGTGTGTGACAGCATGTGGTGTGTATACACACATATATACATATATGCACACACATATGTATATACCGTACACATAACACCTTTTAAAATTTGTGCATGGAGGGAGGTCACTAAGATGAATCTGTTCTCGTTCAGGATTCCCAGGCAGAGGTGGCTCTGACTTGGATTACTCCTGAGCCCACCAGCCCACCAAATTGGTGTATCCCAGCATCCAACACCCTGCTCCCATCACAAAACCACAACTCAGCTTTTTAACTCTTTACGTCAGGTACCCTCTCCATGGCCTAACTGCCACGCTGGAACTTACCCAGCTGTTTTTACATAGCACATATGCCAGGCACTGCACCAGGAGCTAGGAATACAATTGTGTGCGAGGCACAGGCCGGGTCCCTGCCCTCTGGTGTTCACATTGTCACGGGGAAGACAGGCTTTAGCCCTCCCCTGCAGAAACCAGCCAAAGATATAAGAATATCTACGGTATTACGAAAGGATCAACGGAAATCTTGCTCACATAAAATTCTTGACATCCCTTCCAGCTTATTCTTAATTCTTTAAGCTCTAAAATCAGCCTCCCTGTTCCAAAGAGCACCTCCAAATCCTTGCCCTATCCTCTCTCCAAAATCCACAAGTTTGGATTCCAGATTTAGTAACTAAGGTTCCAAGCATGACTTTTTTCTTCATGCACCGTGCTCCCTGGGAGCCGGCTGACTCACCTTCTTAAGCTGGCGGGGAGGCGAGAGGGTAAGTCCTCAGGCAAAGCGTACCTGGAGCCGGAAGCCACACGCTGCAGCCTGCAATGTGCAGCCAGTGTCGCGAGCCCGAGGTGCAGGCCCTCCATCCCAAACAGGCAGGAACCAGATGTTACGAAATGCGTATAAGCCTGGGGAGGAAGGTGCTCAAAGACTATTACCAACTAAACATTTCATTAATGAAATAATGATTCATTATAATTACTAATTAAAGCGCAGGATTATGCCGTTGGTTTTGAGCAGGAACAGGAGTAATGACATTGCCATTTTTAATGGAATTCCAGGAACAAAAATTATAACAACTCACAGGAAAGATAAGGCTTGCCAGTGTGACTAACAGTTATCATTGAGCTCAGGGGCATGGAGTTTTCCCTGCCGGTGAACTTAAGTTAAGAAAGTTTAATGCGGTGTAATTTAATTACTAAGTGTGGGTTTCTTCTCAGTGGGAAGAGATACCAGGTTTATGCTTTAAAGAACACGAGGAAGAAAGCAAATAGCTATGGGTAATGATTGGCTACAAGCAGCAAAAACATCACAGAGCATTTAGCCGTCTTTTGCATAATATTTGAAGGTAGATGCATCCTGGCCCGGCTGTAAATTTTATTTAATGAATTCTTAGAGGATTAACAACACGCAGCGCACGCGGACGGGGAATGTGGTGCTGCCAATGTATCAGGAAAGTGAATTTCCGTGGGAGGAAGGAGGGCTCTGTTGAATAATTAACGCAGGGCGTTTTCATAAATGCCAAATTCCCTCAGGGAGCAGGAACTTGACCCTCAGCAATAAACCATTTAGGATTCATTAAATATAAGCATCGTTCTTCAACTGTTTGCCTTGGCACATGAGCTCATCCATAATGCAGGATGCAGGCCTGGCTGCAGCCTGAGGACCCAGCACCTGGCGTCTGGGTGGCTGCAGTTCCCTGGTGGCTGCTGCTTCCCGCGGCTCAGCTCAGCTCAGCCCCTCCGGGTGCGCCGCCACTTCCCTGAATTGTTACAAGGCTGAAATCAGTGCTTCTCAACCAGGAAGCTGAGGTTTGGCTCTCCCTTAGGAACTACTGTGTAAGGAGAGCCTCCGACCCTGCTCAGACCTTCTGACCAGGGTTCCCCAACCTCAGCTCTGCAGACCTTTGGGGCCAGGCACTTCTTTCAGTTCTTTGCTGCCGGGCTGTCCTGGGCAATGTTGGATATTTTTAGCAGCATCCCTGGCCTCAACCCACTAGATGCAAGTAGAACTGCCCCCCCCCCCAACACCAGGGTTGTAACAATAAAAAAATGTATCCAGCCCGGCCAGCGTGGCTCAGTGGTTGAGCGTCGACCGATGAACCAGGAGGTCATGGTTCAATTCTTAGTCAGGGCACATGCCCAGGTTGTGGGCTCGATCCCCAGTTGGGGGCATGCAGAAGACAGCAGATCCAGTGTTTCTCTCTCATCATTGATGTTTCTATGTCTCTCCCTTCCTTTCTGAAATCAATAAAAACATATTTTTTAAAAATGTGCCCAGACTTTGCCAAATGTCCGTTGGTGGCGAGATCCCCCTAGTTGAGAACCACTGTTTATGGAACTTACTGGAATGCATCCCGTAACAGGGATCTGTCCGTGGAGCCAAGGCTCCCTGCTGAGTGGGGCCTGGGGACCCACAGGCCCTGGTCACCTGCACCACCACAGCCTCCGCAGGACCCAGTGTGTCTTTGTTCTTACATAACATCCTCCGCCCCTTCGGGGTCCGAATGTAGCAGCAGTAACTGTGCCATGAAAGTGAGAACCACCCCCTCCAGGACTCAGGGCTGCCCTGTGATCCCCTTCATGCAGAAACGACTGTGTCCTCTCTCTTATTCATCAAAATGACTGGCGCTGAGAGCAGCCCCCACGCTGCTCTGGACTACAGGGAGTGGAGTGAATTGCCAAGCTGTTTTTCTTTCCTTTCCTTTTTTTTCTTCTCTGAGATCAGTATTGACAGGTGGATGGGGGAGGGATGTGTGGCACATGCGCTCACCCAGGGAAGGTTTTTCTCAAACTGTCTTTAAAGTCTGAAAACAAATCGCAGAGGCCTTTTTCCTTTAATAGAATATAGATCTGATTTTTGATTAAAAGAACACTCTGTTAATTCCGCCTGGGCACGCAGGATGCCCACACACTGACTAAAAAAAGAAACAGGAAGCTATTTAGAGAATCGCTTTGTCTACACAAAAGCAGACACGGGCTTAACTAATGATTTTTCTCCTCTTTGAGTTTGATTTGAACCAAAATGAGCAGTTATTTCTCGGCACCCCGTAGCCATCACTCAGCAATATTCTGTGAAGGTAAAAGGATGTGATGTGCTCAGTGCAGACATGTTCCCGGTGGCGTAGGTGGAGAAGAACATGCTGAGGTGTGTGGAGTCCAGGTGACACGTGGCAGGACACAGCACGTGTCCCACGGAGATGCTGAGTCGGGGCAGTTGCTGCAGGTCCAGAGGCTGCTGATTATATCTGGGGACAGCAGGCCCGCTTTGCCTGCGGATAACTCCCCTCTGGCTTGGGAGCAGGCCTTTGTCAATAGTGGTTTCCAGTACCCCACTGAAAAGACATGCTTTAAATGAACTAACCAAGGGCGGTTCAGAAAACAGAACTAGCGGGTGATGTCTATTTGGCTGGAAACCTGAGTAAGTCTTATGAATTCAGAGTAGAAAGCTTCCATGTGCTAATTACCAAAACTACTAATTAGCTTTAATTATAAGCTTGGAAGGAAGTTGAAGTGGTTGCATGTGATAGTGCTGTTGACCTTTTCAGTGTATGGGGGTTGGGGGTGGAGAAGCAAAGAGGGGGTGTTATACAATTCATCAGAGAGCAATTAATTTACTGGTAGGCCTTCTGATGAATATGCTCTAAATCAGCGGTTCTCAACCTGTGGGTCGCGACCCCTTTGGCGGTCGAATGACCCTTTCACAGGGGTCACCTAAGACCATCCTGCATATCAGATATTTACATTACGATTCATAACAGTAGCAACATTACAGTTATGAAGCAGCAACGAAAATAATTTTATGGTTGGGTCACAACATGAGGAACTGTATTTAAAGGGCCAGAAGGTTGAGAACCACTGCGTCTAAATGAACACATCTGTGCATAGAAGGACATAACGGCATTCTCATAGAGCCTCACCAATGTCAGCTCAAAGTGCCCCGGCCAGGGGAGAAAACATCCTGATTTTGTAAGTGATTTCTTATTCTGTCACTGTTGTAAACCAAGGGCCAGGCTGGGCGCAGCTAGATGGATGCTCTTCTCCGTACAGTAAATGAGAAAGGAGGCTGGCTCTGCCTGAAGTCGGAGGGTCACTGTGAGGACCTGTCCTTGGAGAAACCTGTCCCAAGTCTGGATGGACTGTCGCCATCGCCCTCTCACCTCAGTCTCTCCTATCACTCTCTCTGGGCCCCTGCAGCCGAAACCACTCCTTTGATGTGGCTGCAGTGCTCTGTGTTGTTTTTCTTGTGGCGAGACAGCTCCATACCCTCTATTCCAGGGGTCCTCAAACTACGGCCTGCGGGCCACATGCAAATACAAATATTGTATTTGTTCCCGTTTTGTTTTTTTACTTCAAAATAAGATATATGCAGTGTGCATAGGAATTTGTTCATAGTTGTTTTTTTTTTAAACTATAGTCCGGCCCTCCAACGGTCTGAGGGACAGTGAACTGGCCCCTGTTTAAAAAGTTTGAGGACCCCTGCTCTATTCCATTAATATAAACCATGGTGGCTTTCCAGGATCACCAGCTCAGCATTTCCCACCCTGCCCCCTGCCCGGGCAGCAGGAGCTGCCGCACACACCTGGGGGAGGCGCCCAAAGCAGGCTCGCCGCTGCTTGTCTTGCTGTCATCTGTCATCCCTGAGTCCATTACCCTGGAGATTTAGAGATTCTTTGGTTTGGCTCTAATTTCTCAAAACCGACGTGTCTCTTAGTCACCACCAGAGGGATCCTATATAATGAGAAGGAAATTATAATCCACATGGAGGGATCACAGCGCAGACAGTGTGCAGGCCCCAAGGCCCTGGGTCTCTCAGGACAATGAGAAGGGGGAGCCCAGGAGGAGCCTTGAGGGAGAAGCTTCAGAGAGGAGCTCCCCAAAGAGGGCAGAGCTGAGCTGAAGACCCCAGGGATCTGAGGGTCAGGCTTTCTCTTTTCCTGGAAACAAACAAAACAATCAGACAAATAAAAGAAATCCTCGTCAAGAGAAAGAAAGCAATCTTTTTAAGTCCGTGGAAGTGGACTTGTTTCTGAACCCGTGTTCAGAAGCTGGACTTCACCTACATTAGGACTTCATTTTAAGGGCTAAAGTCATTGCTGTTTTTAAAATAGGTTTGCACAACTGCATAAAAGAAGAGGGAATCAGGAGGGTTCTGTATAGTTTGCTAGGCCTACTGTGTTTTGGTTTATTTAGATAATGCTGCAGTTGGTAGAAATGATCAACATTTAAAGTGTTAACAGTCTGGAGTACATTGGATGTAAGAGAATGAACATTTTATAAAAATTTTTAAAAAATTTAAAAAGAGAGAAATGTATTGTCTCCCCTTCTGGAGGCCAGCGGTCCACCATCCCATCGAGGTGTTAGTAGGCCCTGCTCCCCCCGAAGGCCCTGGGGAAGGTCTTCCTTCCCCTCAGCTTCTGGGGCTGCCGGCAGTCCTTGGATTCCTGTGGCTTAGAGCTTCATGGCTTTTTACTGTCTTCTTTTCCTACATCTGTGGGAACCATCCTGCCCCTGTATTTGTACTTTTCCAGTTTCTGACTCCGCCTTTCCGTGGCCTCTGTGGGTGTCTGTGTGTCTCCAAGTCGCCCTCTTTATGAGGCATCAGTCATTGGATACAGGGCCCACCCAACCCAATGGCCTCATCTTAACTAATTCTGTCTCCAAAGACCCTAAATTCTGATGTTTCGGGTAGACACAAAGTTTTGGAGGACACTGTTCAATGCAATACATATTCCTTAACTATATTTTTTAAAAGAACTTTTCAACTTTTGTTTCTAAACACAAAGCAGGGCTGATATTCTTCTAATATGATGTCCAGGTCATGGATGAAATCTTTTATCATCACCTGGAAAATGGTACTTCTCTGACCCCCTTGATTCCCTTCTGATTTTTAAAATCCAGTTTCCCAATCAGAATGGCTCCCCTCTAAGCTGCTGTGAGGTTGTGTCAGAGTGTTAATAGTTGCCTCGGGGTGGGAGTGGGGTGTGTGAGTGTGAGTGTGTGTGTGTGTGTGTGTGTGTGCGCATGAGTTGGGCAGAGCACCAGAAGACAGCATTTCTACCCATAGTCCCTAGGTAGTAGCTAATTTTATTGCCCTCAACTGTCAGGTTTTAGAGGTTATCCTGGAGCTTATTGGGCCAAATCAGTGTAGTGAAAGCCCAGGCGATCCTGGTTTATACCTGTTCTTCATATCTGCTTGGCTGCGCTAATGGCCAACTGAAGGTCCAGATCAGCTCAGCAGAAAGCTGAACACTCAGGCGCGTCGGGCAAATTGGCAAACAAGTGTCAACCGAATAGGAGGTGGGAGAAGAACGGCAAGAGGGGCCCTCCATAGGGGGAATGGTTGGCCCGGCGGCAGTTCATGATCAGCAGAGGAGGTGATGAGGAAGCCTGGCCCAGGCGGCTTATCAGAGAAGCCCTGAGCTGCCAACCCTTCCAGCCACTTCTTATGCCAGAGCCCCCGCCACGTAGACATCTAGCCTTGGCCTGAACTCCAGTATCATGGAACTCACCACCCAGCCCCCTTTCACAGCCCACAGCTCTGTGACTCTAAGTGTGGGATAAAAACACCTGCTCCCCCCAGACCACTAAGACTAAAGGCCACTTATTGACTTACTCTGTTCCTATGAAACACGGATCATAAGCAAATCAACAGAGACAGGAAGCAGAGGAGTGATTGTGGGGACTGGAGGGAAGGGGGCGATGGGGAGTCACTACTGTCTACCTTTGGGGCAATGAAAATGTCCTGGAACTAGATAGTGACAGTCATTGTACAACATTGTGGATGTACTAAATACCATTGAATTTTAAGCTAAATGATTAAAATGGTGAATGTTGTCTATTTCACCACAATTTAAAAAAAAACAAAAGCTGCTCCTTCTGATCTACCCAATGGTCCCATGAAAGCCAAACTGAAGACTGGTTCCTCTTCCGTGGGGACATCTTTTGAATGCTTTTTTTCCCTACATCTGTAGGCACCTATATCATGCCCTATATCTCTACGTTTCCAGACTGATTACCCTTCACTTGTTCATCTTTGAAGTCTCTTATCCAGGGTAGATTCCCCTTTTCCATTGCTTTTTTTGAAATCGGGCTGCTACTGGGGTGGCCTGTGCTGTGCAACTCGGCCATTAGAGGCTGGGGTGGGACAGTCACCTGCTCTAGCCTGGGACTGAGGATACCTGCGTGGCAGCCTGGGTCCTGACTCAACCACGGAGCCTCTCTAGGCTTCAGTTTCTTCATCTACAAAAGGAAAGACAAGAGGACCTCCAAAGTCCTTTCTAACGCTCTCACTTTATACCCAATTCCTCGCGCTGGACCTCATTCCAGTGTTTGCCACCCAAGAGTGAATTCCCGTTTAGTATTGATGCTGAACTACTAATTACCCCTGATCTGAAAGTGACTAAGTCACTACCTCTTTCTCACTAAGAGTTAAGCTATATCTCTCCGCACCACCCTGCCCCACATGTATGACATTGAATTTGGGAGGTCAGATGAAAGATTCACTGGGTTTCTGATGAAGTCCTATCCAATTAGCTATAATTTTGGATGTTAATTGCCATGTCTAACCTATGTATATTCCTCCTATTTCACTGTGATACAGAAATCTGGGCGTGTCCTCAAGCAAGACGCTGACTCGGGTTTTGGATAGGAGAGTCAGACCACAGCCAGTGGCAGCCCAGTGGAGACTTCCTTCTGACGTTTTCTCTAGTCCCCAGAAGTTTGGCAATGGCCCTGTTTGTCTTCATTCTGTTTCCAGAACTGTCTGAACGGAGAACAGACAATGACCAGAGGAAAAGAGGTTTATGATTACCCGAGGGCCTTTCCTTTTCTTTATCTTGAGACGAGGAGTACCCTTGTGTTTTTGCTGGTTTGCCTTTGATTTTGTTATTGTCATTGCTCTGATGCTTTGGTTCATTAGAGGATTTCTCCAAGCTCCATAGTCATATCTGTCTGTGCCAGTTGGGGATATACTAGTATATCATCCATTCATCTGCAGTAACTCATTTGAGGTGGCAATGCCTGTGCTTGATGGGAGACAGGCAAGTGGGTAAAAGTAACATTGGATGGAAGTGCTACTGGCGATCTAGAAGCTCCACATGAAAGGTTTGATGTGGCCATGGCTAGTCTAACTATAGCAGAATGGAGCACTGGGAAGAGCCTACAACTTGGAGGTCCAAGAGCTGGGTTTAGTTTACTCCATTTACCAGCTCTGTGGCCATGGCCAACTTTTCTGACTCTGTTCCCTGGTTACCTTATTTGTAAAAGGGAACTCTTTTGAGGCTTATACGAGGCTTAACTGTGTACTGAGCATGGTACGTCGCATGGTACTCTTCAGATGTTAACTTCCCTCCCACACCTCTTTAGGAGAAATTAAGAATCATGTGAGATAATCTACATGAAAATGAATGTTATAACATCTAGGGCATCAAATGTGTTATCCAGCAAGAGGAGTAGAGGGTAGTCATTTATTAAGCCTCTCTATAAGCTCTGATCCTTGTCTGACCCCCTTTGAAAGAAAGCAAGAAACATTTTTTTTCCATAGGCAAGAATCTTTCCCCCATCTCCCTCCCTCCCTCCCTCCCTTCTTCCTCTATACACCCCTCCTCCCTTCTTGTCCTCTCCCCCACCCCCTTATTGTTGTGTCAAGGAGCAAAGGAGCAAAGAGATGACTGGAATCTGTGTGTGAAGGGTTGGGGGTGGTGGGAGGGGTGAGGCATGTATGACATAAGTACAGTACAAGGAGAGTTAACATTTCCTGGCCTCACTTTGTATCTCTATGTTTCATCTGCAAAATGAATTGCATTAAATCACCTTTCATATTCCTGTTGGAAATAGAAAAGTTGGGGTAAGAATCCCCTAAACAACTTGTCCAGTGCTTGACCGGCCTTCATCTCTCATCTTCCCAAGCTCTGAAAGGTTAAGTGCCTACAGAACATGAAACCACACAAAGGGGCTCTCTGTCTTTGATGCTCATGCCGATTCCATTGCCCCAAGCCAGGCAGGAGAGGCCCTTTCCTCCACTAGAGACAGACTCAGTGCCTGGAAACAGCACAAAGAATAGCCGTCTTAGCTCCTTCCCTCCTTCCCACTTCAGTAGTAAGGAAAGACCAGACTTGAGAGAGCCCATCAACCTGGGAGGGAAAAGATAGTTTTCCCAAATACTTAGAGGACAGCTGACCTTGGCAGTTCACTCTGGCCTTTCTAGGATGGGGCGCCCCCGGATCATCTGCCTTTCCAGGTCCTAGAAAAGAGCGTCAGCAAAGGGAGCTCAATGGGACCAAGATGGCAGAGCCTTCTTCCTCCAGAAAACCCAGCCATGTGGGACTGGGAAACAGACAATTATTGACTCCAACATGCTGCCGTGTAGGACACATGCGGCTCATTAAATACCTGCAGACGTGACCACCTCACAGCTGGCCCCGCTTGGATTTAAGCGAGAGGAAAAGCTGGGAGCCCCTCTGTGAGTCCCAGCTTCCCTCCCCCAAAGAGTTCGAGGCAAGGAAACAGCCTTGCGGATGGCAGCTTTGCAGGATGTCTCTGAGCCCTGTCCTGCTCCAGGAAACAAAAGGTTCCATGAATAAAGCCAGGCTCTGAGGAATATGCACCTCTTGCCTGAGGGCAGGCCACCACTTACAAAAGCAGAAAATCTGTCCCAGCCCACAATCTGCAGTTCAGAACCTGCATGCGGGCCCTGGATCCTCAGATGTCCTGTGCCTCCTTTCATTTCTTTATTATTCTTTTAAAAAGTCTTTTCTCTGGGATGTCCCTCGCCGGCAGACTCTGTCCAAAGCAGCCAATGAAAAGAAACTTGGGGAACAAAGCCCCTTGCTTTGTTGGGTCCCTTTGATCGCTTGAACAGGTCAAAAACCTCTTTCCTTAGCAGAGTCTCCACGTAACTTTGCTAAGTGATGAGACAGAGATTCTCTTTAAAAGCCTGGTACCCTTCCACCTTTGTTCACATGCAAAGTGATTTCTGCAAAGAAGGCCCTGGGCACAGGCACACCTGCTCTCTAATGAGGCTGATGGACCTGTTAATGCAGCAGGAGCCAGCATGGAGGGTCTCCTGTCAATGAGGCACTAGAGCTTGGCCAGAAGAGCAATGACACGGAAACAGGGAAACAGAAAGGCCCCAGGCGTGGCTCTGAATTTCTCATTCTTCAGTATAATTTCTGTCCCCACAACTTGGGAAAAGCTGGTCTTGTCCCTGTCTGTAAAATGGAGGGGCAACTTAGACTCTTGACTTTAATTCAAATAATTGGTGTGTTGAGCTTTCAATTTAATGAGTAGGCGGGAAGGATGTGTTTTGTTGGCTTTTACATGTAGCAGAATTATGAATACTGGGTTTCAGGGTTAAAGTTTATAATCATTCAATAATGTTCATACAGTGGATAGTACCATAGTACGTGTGAGCCAAGTGGCTGGGCTGGGCAAGGGCTGTCTCAGGGCAGGCACCCAACACGTGTTTTAAGGGGGGGCACCTAGTTGAATCGGTAAAACGCATAACCATGTTATTAGTTCAAAATAGAAAGTATTAAACAAACAAGGGCTGTAATTTCAGAAGAGAGATTCGTTTGAATCTATTCTCTTTTTTTCCTCTCTCAATTTCACTGTCTCTAATTCAGGCCACTGCCCCATCCATCCCTGGGATTATATAACTTGACATACTAGTGACTTGACTATTTTCTGGCCCTTACTGAGCACCTACTGTGTGCTGGGCAGTGGGATGTGGGAAACAACAGACAGCTGATGGTTTGTATTTGGGTGGAGAGACAAAGAAACTCCAAAATAATGACCCATGGCACGCTGTGAGCTGAGACCTCCAACATCCGTGTTTGCAGGGGCCGGGCAGCAGCAATGAGTGAAGAGAAATGGGCCACAGGTAAGAGGTAGAGTTGAAAGAAGATTCTTGAACACTGGAGTGGATCCTTTCTGTCCAAGCAGTGGTTACATGGGTGTAATTAATCATCGCCAAGGAGAGGGGACAAGGGCCACAGAACTTTTTGTGTAAAATATCTCGGTTTGTGAGCATTGATGCTTATTGTAAGTCTTTTAAACACTGGCTAAGCCATACGGAGCATTCAGGAAGCCTGAGCTGGCCTGGGGGGACTCCTGGCAAACTCCAGCAGGTGCTGTGGTGAATGTGAGAGAAGCAGAGTGACCGGCAGCCAGGAGTTCAGGGAAATGCTGTGGAAGAAGGAATGTCCCTTATGGGTTTGGAGGGATGCCTGGAGGCAGGACCTGAGACTGTGGTCAGAGAAGGGTCAGGACTCTGGTAGTGAGAGCAGGGGTCAGGGACCAGCGTGGGACTTTTGGCCAGACAGGTGAGTGGAGGCCAGGTGCTCCAGTGACGTCACGCAGGTCACCTGCCCAACGGAACCCGCTCTGTACTCCTCTGTAAATTAGGATGGCGACACCTACCTACCAGAGTTGTTGGAAGGCACTGGTGGGATCACGCCTAGAAAATGCCAGGTGTTGTACCTGGCAGCGATGCACTGGGTTTAATGTGTTGGTTCTTCCTACTGTTTATTACAAGTTTAGACTTTGTTCTGTTTACACTGTGGTATTAGTGAATGGCTGGGTGGTGTTTTTTTTTTGTTTTGATTTGTTTTGTTTTTTCTTTTTAAAATATTTTTCTAACTTATTTATGGAAAGTAAACATTTAAAAATGTACCAAGAAGAAAAAGGCAATCATCTATGTTCTGACTACCCGGATTAACCATGTTAACATCTCGGCAGATTTGCATTTGCATCAGTCTTTTTCCAAAAAATAATTCTGATTTTATTAAAAGTTATAATATAGCCATCATAAAATATCATTAAAGGGTAATAAAGTTCAAAAAAATGAAAGCCAAACTCTTACATCCTTACCAAAATTATGATAAGTGTGAATCATTTAATTCAGCTTTACATGCATTATAGGTCAAAGGATAGATGCTTAGGGTTATGGGGTTGCTGTGAGGATTAAATAAGATACTACAGTCAATGAGGTACTACATGGGGGTTGCTGAGAGTAGTAAGTAATCATGTATATAGGGCGGGGTCTGGCACATAAGCCTTGGTTAGTGTTAGATTATAGGAGGTAGCAGCGGGCTACAAATGAGCAGTGCAATTGTGTTAATCCTATACTTTCCATATAGCATTTAGTGGAAGTCTAGTATCCAAGTTGGACCCCAGCCTTCAGGGTGTTCTCTTCATCCCCGGTTTGCAAAGAAATATTCAACACCTCTTTGTGGTGACTTAGGAAGCGGGTGATGATCTTGAGACTTGACTCAGATCTGCCATTTAAGACTGTGTGATACTAAGTGGGTCACTCTGAGCCTCGGGGTTCTCAGTCCTGCCCACCGGCCTCCCAGGATCCTTGGGAATTTCATGAGCTGACTCACAGAGGGCCTCTGGAGCAGAGGATGTCACCAAATGCTAATCCCTTTCCTTCCCCCTCTCTCTCCTCCCCTCTCTTCCCCACCCTACCCCTCCACTCCTTTCCTATTAAAACTCAGCAACTGAAATGCTCAGAAGTGCTCACAAAGCCTTAGTTACATTTTAGACTCTCCCTCTCTTCCTGATCTTCCTCTGATCCTGACCCTGGAGTTAATGAGCACTGATTGGACATCTGTGTTCATCAGTGGCCCAAGAAAGGGTACACGTGTTGGCTCTCTCTGGTTAACAGCCCAGCTGAAGACAGGAAGGAAGCAAATTAGCTGTTAGAATGTGGTCCTTTGCACCTGAAATTCATTATAGATTTAAACCCATTTTGAAAATGCATCTATAACTCCATGAACCAGAGTACAGCCTGGGCCACTTGGTGAGAAACCCATTTTACTTAGTGATTTAAAAAGAAAATCTGGGCTTCCACAAGGCAAAGCTTTATGAAGGGTGCATCTTAGGGGCTGATTGTGGCATATTGATCCCTGCTGCCAGTGAGAAGCAGATGACCAAGTCCAGTGCACCCAGGACCAAAGCCAAGATCATTGCTGAAGGTGCCAGTGAGCCATAACCCAAGAATCTGGTTAGATTTTCCTGGAGAGGAACGTTGTGGTCATTCCAGATCTCCACTTGAATGCTGGAGGAGCCACGGTATCTTACTTTGAGGGGCTGAAGAACCTACATCATGTCAGCTGTGGCCATTTGACCTTCAAATATGAAAGGGATTCTAACTACCACTTGCTCATGTCTGTTCAAGAGAATTTAGAAAGGAAATTTTGGAAGCACCGCGAAAACTATTCCTGTTGTGCCCACAGCAGAGTTCCAAGACAGGCTATGGGGGGCTTCTGAGAAAGACAGGGTGCACTCTGGGGTAGCAGACACTTGGAGTGCTCACCAGGCAAACCCTGCCCACAGCCGGGAAGTATGACGGGAGTGGGCCTGAGGACAGTTGCCCACATCAATGCCATTGGGAAAGTCCTCAAGGTATACAGTGAAGTGGGTATGGTCTCCACATGGACGGGTTGCAGCTAGCTTCTTCACTCTCCTCTTCACCTTTTCATCTGTATTTCTACCACAAGTTTACATGAAACCACAGGTTTCTTTTCCTCATTAATTATTTAGATAATGGTCACCATTCTCAGAAAGTCAATCCAAATCAGCGCCGTAAGAAGAAAGAAATTAAGGTCAGGGAATCAGGTACAAAGCTGAAAGTAGATGCCAGAGAGCTATTGGGTGTGTGCCTTTAACTAAAAAGTCCTCCTATCTGGCTGCAACACCTTGCTCGGTGACTTGGGAAGAGTTGTGGCCGGCAAGGCACCTGCCATCCAAGAGCAGCCAGCTGCCTGTTGCCTCACCTCTGGCCAAGTCTGATATGTGCTGTAACTTTAACACGTTTAAGAAGCAGGTGTGTGGCATTTTCAGAAGGTAGCGTGGTCCTCGAGTTATTGGTATTTTATATCAGCAACGTACTCAATTTCATAGATTGCAAACAAAAATAAAGGCCATTTCTCTTTATGAATTTTATTCTTTTAGAATTAAGTATTTCCTGCTGTAATAAAATAGCCTTTAACCCCTTAATTACCCTAACCTTGACTCAAGCAGTGAATGCCTATAACATAATGAGTGAAAAAAACTAGCAATTTTATAACATAAGACAGTATCATTTATAGCTTATCAATAGGATGTTGTCAAGCAAAACAGAAAGCCCAATGGAGAATTAAGTTATCTTCATACATATCATTGAATAGCAAGTGATTAGGCTATTTCTGTTAAGACTGTAGGAATTTACTAACCACAATTGTGACATGTAATCCACAGAATGCAGCAGCCTCCTCATCATGTTAGTTAATTATTCTTCTCTTTTGAAAAACCTATTATGTTGACTAATTGAACAATAATTCAAGTACAGTGTCCCAGGGAAAAAAACCACTCGGGCTCCCTCTTTGGAGTCTGGCTGGTGGCTCTGAGCACTGCCAGTAACGGCCCGACTCGCCCTGACTGTGTGTCCCCTTCCAGGGGCCCCCCATTCTGTGCAGCTTCCCCAACAGCGGCCTGGAGACAGCCTGGGGTTGAGGGCTGTGTTTTCCAGGGCCTTTCGAACAGGAGTGTTCCAGTCAAGTGCTAGATATTTTATACATAAGAATGAGCCCCTTCCTTCCTCCCCCCCTCCCTTCCTTCCTTCCTTTTTCCTTCCTTCCTTTTTTTCTTTTTCTTTAACAATAATAACCTTTCAGAAATTTCTAACTACTTTGTAACTGCATGACTTACCTGGCGATAAAAGCAATTATTAAAAGTCTATCTTGCCCTAACCGGTTTGGCCCAGTGGATAGAGCGTTGGCCTGCAGACTGAAGAGTCCCGGGTTCGATTCCGGTCAAGGGCATGTACCTTGGTTGCGGGCACATCTCCAGTAGGAGGTGTGCAGGAGGCAGCTGATCAATGTTTCTAACTCTCTATTCCTCTCCCTCTCTGTAAAAAATCAATAAAATATATTAAAATAAATAAAAGTCTATCTTTTCCAAAAAAATAAAAATAAAAATCTGTCACTGCCTAGTTGCTTGAGCTTTGCTAAAATTTGCTCTAGCTTCTCTTTACATAAAGCAGGTGTCAAGCGAAGACTTTGTGTGTGATGATGATCGTTATGTTGTATGAAAGAGCTGCATTGGGTTCCAGAATGAGAACGAGAACGCTTCATTTTCCTCCACCTGCAAAGCCATTAAATTATGTGACATGTTTGCAGCTCCAGAACCAGTAATCGGCTTTCAGACTGAATGGGGGACGTGGTGTTATAATCCAGTGCTTTAGCATTTGCACTTGATAGTTTAATTTAAATAATACAGAGCACAGTTACGCTTCTTGGTAATTGTCAGAGTAACAGAAAAGAATGCATTGCCCAAGCTGTTTTTGTATAAACAGTTTTGTATTCTTGGCTTTCACTTCCTTGTTATTAGCCTCTGCTGCCCTCGCTGAAGAAACTAGAAAATGGTAGTAGCCTCTAACGTCACCAGTATTATGTCTCTCTTTGTTCCATTTTCCCTCTTCCCAGGGAAACAATATCTGAACAATCTCCAAATTTCCATGAGATTGTCAAAAGGCCTGCAGTGAACCATTAAAAAAAATTCCCCCAAAGAGACTCTTTCTTGCAAGATGCCGTTATGTATTAGAGATCAATTTTCTGATAAGATTCTCTGTTCCAGAGAATATTTGGTAATTTTAGCAAAAGTAAGTCCTTGCCACAGGAATAGTGAATCTCAAGTTAATGCCCAATAATATCATAAAGTAAATGAAACAAATTGCTGAATGTCTCCCCGACATCCCCTCCGAAGTAAGGCTTATTCAGGATTTTCTTTTATGGGACTTTCCAGCTATCAGCTGTCTCCACAGAATTTGTTTTCTTCAGGGCACAGTGTCCCAGTTGGTTGCCAAACCTTCATCATAAATCCTCAGGAACAACTTTACATTTTTGCTATTTCCATCTTTTCCCTTCTACTTCCCACGCACAAACAAAAACAAGAAAACCCCACACAGAATATACCCATCTGTGGGTGCCTGAAGACGATAGGCCTTGAGAATGGAGCTGCATGTATTTTACTATTAGTGATTTTGTTCTTAAAACGTTTTTTTCTCCACTTTGCATGGCTTTATAACCTCGATCAGTATGACCTGCTTACACCTTCTTAGGCACCGACTCTTGATCAGAGGTCAGGGAGGTGGCATGAAGTTGTTTATTTTCACTGTCCCTCCTTGCTCCCAGACCTGCCTTGACCCCTGCAATGCCGGTTGCTTGTAAATGTTGCACACATCAGCCTATCGATAGATTCAAAGAAGATGGCATTTTTCACCAGATGCTGTTTAAAACTGAGTTAAATAAAAAAATATATTTCAGTGGATTTCCTAGTGTTTCTAATTCCACTGGGAATCTCCCCTGGGAAGGAAACATGCATCTCAGTAGCTCTGATTTATTTGGATGCAGCACACCTGCCCGTATGTGGCCTTGCAGAGAGCACACGAGTGTAACGAGGTGTTTCCATTCATATTTTAAGCGTGTCCTGGGAAATAAGGCCTTGAATCTGTGTGAATACCCGTTGAGAGATCTCTCTCTCCACTCAGGAGAGCCCTTACTCTCTGTCAGACACAGCACTAGGTATTCTTCAGATGTTATCTCTCTCAAACATCCCAACAACCATGGACCCCATGAGTCCCCTCTTTCCAGATACTAAAGCTGAGTGGACAGTTGAGCTCACGTGCTCATGGTCAGTGTTGAGAGCTGAGGAGCCGAGATTCACTGTAGGGTTTCCATTCCCAAAGCTGTGCTCTTGGCCCGCCCTCACATGCTCCAGCTCCACCTCTTCGTGTGAATTAGCAAATGTCGTGTCGACGGGTGTGTTGTTAGGTACACCCGTGACCTCGGCCTTTGATCAGTGTTGATCGTTTTTGAATCCTCATTAATCTGGTAGGTTTGATTATGAAAATAGTTGTCAGTGCTCAAGGAACAGTGATGCAGCTATGCACAGGGACCTGTGTATTTGAATAACTCACAGAATCATAGGATTCATGTGGTCAGAAGAGAGCCCTTTTTTAATCGTTTTCCCTCCCACTAGCTAGCTCTCTTGGTCAGAATTTACTCATATCGCATGACACTATCCTTGAGTCTACTTTAGTTCCTCTTCATCTTTACCTTTAGTGATTACGCTAATGAAATGAAGGTGGTAAAACATCTCTGGGCAGTGTAGACACATCCCCTCTGTGTGTGGGATGTTTTTGAACTGTTTCAGATGTCCTAACTACTGTGTGTGTGTGGAGGTGGTTGATAGAATCAACCAACCAGAGGACTTGAGTGAAAATTTTGATTGAGGGGTGGGAGTGGGGGTGAAGGTTATGGAATGTTTCCCAGCAGTGAGGCTCTGAGAGATGGAGTCACAGTGTTCAAGAAGCAACCACCAAACACACATTGGCAGCCTTCCAGGGGATCTGAGCCGTGACCCAGGGAAGCCTAACACACGTGCTGCTCGGTGGTGGCAAATGATCAGGCTCTCCACAAGAACGGGCCTGAAAAACGCCTTGGAACACGGCTACTTTGTCATAGCAAGTGGAACAGTTTTCATTTGTTTTAATTCCACAATTAGTTCTGTTAATAAAAATGTCTATTTCAGCTATTTAAGACACCCACTAAAACGCTTTAATATTAATTTCATGGACAAATTCCAACAGAACTATATTAGTTTTTCCCCCATTAAGGTAACATTATGGACTTTTAATAGAGCTCTCAGCTATAATGGTTTTTATTGACCTAATTATTAAGTGAGTTAAAATCTGTCCCAATGCTTTCAAAATCATGTAATAGTGGTGTCAATGAGAATGCGATGGTGGTGGTTACTGAGAGGTGAAGAAGGAGAAATCCTACATACACCTCCAGGAAGGAAGACAATAATACTCCAAATACATTGAGTGCATTTGCCTTCACTATTGAGGAGATTTGAAATACCAAAATGGTACTTTGTTGTGAGTCAGTTATACTGTTGTACACAGGAGACGTCTGTTATCTCTTCCTTGCCTGTCTTCTGTGCTTTTCTTTAGGTGATTTCTAAAAATTATGTTAGAAATTTAACAGTGATGTGAAATATATGATAGAATCTTTAAAGAGGTTTCTCTAATTACTTTTTAGTACAAAAATAATATGGTCAATATCAATAGTGCAGAGGGCAAAGAGTACAATATCAAATCCTACTTTTTGGGAATACCACTGGTAAAGGCTTGAGGAAGTTGTGTGTAAATAATTGATTTTTACCTTCCAATTATTTGACATTTATTTGGCACAGACAGCAAATATGTGGCACATGCATCTCTAATCCCCTCTCCCAGTTCCAAAACAGACATCACTAAAGGATTGCCCCACCCTTTCTCATTGAGAGCAGTGCATTCTGGGGATCTCAGACCCGTGCTTCAGAAACTTCTAGGGAATTGCATTTGCTCATTAAAGAAATGCTGTGATAAAGGGATGAGCATTATCAATCCTATTTACCAAACACCCAAGACTCAATAGGGAGGGGACTAGATCAGGGCACCTGGCAGGTGCGGAGTAAATTAGAATGAGAGCACAGAGCCCCTGACTCCTGGCCTATTGATCATTCTGTCAGCCTTCCATCCATTCACTCCACAAGTAGTTACTGAGCACTTCCTATGTCAGTGATGGCGAACCTATGACACGCGTGTCAGAGGTGACACGCGAACTCATTTTTTTGGTTGATTTTTCTTCGTTAAATGGCATTTAAATATATAAAATAAATATCAAAAATATAAGTCTTTGTTTTACTATGGTTGCAAATATCAAAAAATTTCTATATGTGACACGGCACCAGAGTTAAGTTAGGGTTTTTCAAAATGCTGACATGCCGAGCTCAAAAGGTTCGCCATCACTGTCCTATGTGCCAGGCACAGGATAGTCAGCAGTGAGCAAGGAGGTCATGGTCTGTTCCCTCAAGGAACTTCCATTCTGGTGGGTGAGGCAGATAATGATCTAACAGGTAAATAAGATGATTAAGAAGTGGATACTATGGAGAAATGAATAGAGAGAGATGTGGTGCTTTAGGGGGTTGCAAGGAAGGTCTTTGTGAAGAGGGCCATTTGAGCCATGGCCCAGCAGAAGAAGGAGCCACTGAAAATCTGGGGACAGAGAGTCAAACAGGCAGAGGGAGAGGAGCAGGTGTGAAGGGCTGAGGATGGGAGGAGCCCCCTGTACTCAAGGGAGACCTGAGAAGGGGTCTGGGAGGAAGGAGAGGGGTAGGTTGTGGTCATGCAGTTCCAATAAAGGGGTTTAGGTTTTACTCTCCTTTTATTGGACACCCATTGCAGTGCCTTAAGCAAGGAGTGACCTAACCCAGTATTTGTTGGGCGTAGAGTGGAGACACCACATCCTGCCTCCACGACAGTACCTGCCTAATCACATGACCTCAGAGCACTTTGGTGAGATAAAATGATATGTAAGTTTGCATTTTGTCCTAATGCAAACTGGAGTGAATCGTACCTTGCTCCAGGTGCACATGCCTGCCCTAAGGAGCTCAGGGATCGTGCTTCCTGTCTCTTCCTCTCCCCTGTGGCCAGGGACTGGAACATTTACCAGGCCCAGGGGAAGGACCACACAGGGAAGCACACACAGAGGAGCTTCTGGTTGAGACAAAAGTGAAGAAAAGCTCGCCGTGTGCCACACTGACACCTGGACAATGCATAACTTCCTGAAAGGCGATGACATGTAAGCTTGTTTGAACCAGGAAAGAAGGCACATCTTGCGGCCGCCATTTCTAACTGAGGGTAGCTCTGTTCTGCTTGGTGGGGCATCTCTTTGACTTTAGTCAGAATAATAAGAGCTGTCATTGTCATCCTATTGTTATCCATAATACTGGTGTTGGCTGAGTGAGTACCACATGCAGACACTGTGCTCAGTGCTTTGCATGGCGTTCTCTCGCCCTGCAGAGGGAGTGACTGGTATTGTGCTGTTTGACAGGTGAGCAAACTTAGCCACAGAAAGAGTAACTCGTGCTTCCCCAAGTTCATCCAGTCAGCAAGAGTAGGAGGGTTAACTCCAGAGCCCTTGCCCTTAACCAAAATGGACCCTCAGGCCTATCGTCAAATGGAACAGTGTG
Organism: Myotis lucifugus; assembly: GCF_000147115.1. Lineage (NCBI taxonomy): Eukaryota > Metazoa > Chordata > Mammalia > Chiroptera > Vespertilionidae > Myotis > Myotis lucifugus. The sequence goes on from NW_005871103.1 coordinate 6,629,658, forward strand.
CAGAAGCTTTGGGTTTGAGGCCTGTCTCAGTTCCTTCAGCCGTACAATAGGGGTGATGATGGCTCTGACCTCAGAGCATCTTGGTGACATAAAATGATATATAAGTAAAACCCATAGCAGAGTGCCTAGCACACAGCCAATTCTCTACCAGCCATGTCGCTTGGGCACTAGGCCTCCGTGTCCTGACATGGAAGAGATAGTTACCGTCTCCTAGGACTGGTGATGGGATTAAAGGTCAGGTGCGCAACGCCCTTAACACAGTGCCTGGAGATTTCCTAGGTGCTCCACAGTAGTGGTAGCTGCTCTGGTTGATCTCAGAACAGTTGGTGTCTTGGGTTTGTAACACATTGTGAATCAGAGTAACTGGGAAGTCTCTTCTCTCCCTTCACTTCTGCAGTAGGGATGAGGTCTGTCTTGGATAACATGAGTTCATCTGGGATCCGTTGTGGCGATGCCAAGGGGCTGGTACTGATTTTGATTCTGTCTGATACTGTTTCAGAAGGAGCCGCGTGTGCCTTAATGGGAAAACTTAGTGATGACTTCTGAAGGGTCTGCTGGGTGATCGTTTAAATTCATTTCTGACAAGAATTTCAGAGAGCCTCAAGTCGTATAATATTTTTCTAAAAAATCATGTGTGATATTTATCTGGTAGAGCAGCTGGCATGCTGGGGTGTGTTATTTCCTGGTTAAAAAATATGAAGTCTCTGGCTGAGCTCATGCGAAACATCCTGCGGATGTGGCAGGGAGGTGAGTGGATTCCCAAATTGTGTCTGATTTTAAAGCTCCCTGGGGGCTCGGGTTAATGTGGGACGCAGTCGGGAAGTATTAGGAGCTGTGTCTGGCCCACTCAGGATGTCGCGGGGGCCAGGCTTGGGCTGAGGGCACTGAGGAGTCTGCATGGGGGTAACTGGCTTGGTCTCAAGCACCAGGAAATTTTCCCTCTGAAGTCATACTCCTATGAATGAGAAATAAGAAGAGAATGGTTTCATCTTTGAAATGGGTCAATAGGCAAGCACTGTACTCCATAGGTTTACATAGCTTTGAACCAATCCCTTCTTATGAAGCCTTTCCGCTAATTTGACCATGGTCATGAAGACCCTGCATGTCCTTACATTACTTGTGGCCATGTTGTAGAGGGAAATCTCACCGATCCTTACAATGACACTGCTTCCAGGAAGGCAGCGAGGATGTGGGGAGGGGCTGGTGAGCACTGGTCTGGAAGCCAGGAGGCTCGGTTCGCTCTGCCACTGGTCATGTGACCTTTGGCGAGGCGTGGCTCTCCTGGTCCCCTAGGATAAGGTGAGGGGCTCCCTCTGTTACTGTGTCAGCACCAGCCTTGCCCTTCCCCTCTGGGACCCACGCTTGAGCTGCACATCCACCCTGGCTTGGCATGAAGCCAGGGGCTGCTTCATTGTTTGGCTGGCACATCTTCTCCTTCGTTTTTCATGATCATCTGAAATAGACATTCTCACTCTGGAGTCCCCAGACAGACCCCGAAATGAGATGCAAAAGCTGGAGAGCAGGTGAATATTTATGGGGTCAGGGGGAAGCTTTATGATTTCCATTTATTCATCCAGTGACTGTTGAACACCTCTCTTCTGCCAGGCACCGAGCCAAGCGGGGAAATAAAATAGTCATCTGGGCCGATCTGGGCCCTGACCTCCCGGAGCCTCCATTATAGTCAGAAAGTTCCTAGAAACAAGCAGACAATCACAGTGCAGGAGAACGGAGATGTGGGGTCAGCGGGACTCACAGGGGCGGTAGGAGCTGGAGGGAGGGGTTCCTCACTCAGACGCCGCTAGGTTTTCAAGGGAGTTCATTCCCTAAACATAGAAACCTCTGAACCAAAGGAAGGGAGTTTGACATGCACGATGCTAGTGTGAGCAACATGTGGGGAATCGGCAGGTGGACAGAGATTCCGTGTTGCAAAGTTTGGCTTAAAAACTCAAAACCAATATAATTGTCATTTAATCATAGCTAATGCATATCGAGCTCTAATTATGTTCCAGATTCTTGCTAAATTTTAACATCAGTAATCTCATTGAATCTTCATGAAATGTCTGTGAGGAGCTTGGATAGTCCTGTTTTACACAGTGAGAGCGCAGGGCTCATGAGCATTAAGTTATCGTTTAATGTCTTCTACCCGAAAAGTAGCAGACCTGGGATTTAAACCCAGGCCTGGGCAATTCTTAAGCTTCGCACTAGTCCAGGGTTTTGGATCACAGTGAGGGTGTACCTGGAACCCTCACCTCCAAACAGGCTGGGAAGTCTTGTTTTCTTGAATTGTGTTGCCAGACATGGGCAGGCTTCAGATGTAAAAACTGAGAAGTCGGCACTGTCTGTTCACCCCCCAGTGGGAGACATTCCCTTCCAGGCAGGTGTGGAGGGGCCCGGGTTTACCAGCTCCAGGTGAGATGGTGTCATGTACCCGTCTGTGGCCCAGAACCAGCCGTGGAGTTCAAGGAAGCAGAGCTCTGAGGGGCTTATTAACAATTTAGCAGTTCCAAGCATGTGGTCCTGTTAATCCCATTTGCTGCAGAAACACTGTCACAATGATTAAGACCCAGCCACTGTGGGGATGCGGGGATGTGAAATTCATTTGGTGCCTGCGAGGCTCCCACGGTCTAGTCTAAGCGGCTGCAAGATCCTCCTCCTCTGGCTGAGTGCCCTTCTCTTACTCTTCAGTTGACCTTGACACCCCCAGATCCCGAGTGTCTGTAAGATTTCTTCCTCATTTTATGAGAGTTTGCTCCAAAAAATACAAAGCTCCCCTTCCCCCAGAAATAGCTCGTTGATCATCTTACCCCCAAACACCTGGCCCTGTGGAAATGTCCTTGACTTAGGAGTGTGTCGGTTTATCATTTAACAAGCCTTTACCAGGGCCAGGCCTGCACGAGGCACAGGGCACAGGGAGGAGTCAGCCCGTGCTCTCAGGATGCCATGGTTGACAGACTGGCATAAGGGAATTAGGAGCTCCTTGGGCTGCAAGTGACAGGAAAGCTACTCACACTGCTTTCAGGGAGGTGGGAGACTTTATCAGCTCCTGTAATTGGCGGGTGTAATGCTAGAGGGGACTCCAGCCTGGCCGCCTGGAGGGGTAGGCCTTGTCCAGGGGGTTTTGTATCTCCTCCTCCTCTCAGGCAGCCCCTCCCCCAGGGAGCTAATGTGACCCCTGCAGCCCAGTCTCACATCTTACTTTCCTCTAATGGAGAAATGGTTTTTCCCAGCAATGCTTAACAATAAATCTGCACAGAAGGTTCGGACCCAACTTGAGTGACATGCCCGATGCTGAGCCAGTAACCATGCCCCAGGGATGGGGTGCTCAGGGTGACCAGATATGGGTCCTGAGCCCATCCCTGCGGCCAGGTAGAAATGGAACCACCCCATCTTAAACACGAGGATCAGAAGTGTTCCCTCGCAGAAAGAGGGGCCCCTTAAACAGCAGATAGCAGAAGGACACCTGGGTGCATGAAACAGAGGGGTGGATCTACTGTGTTAATGGAGCCCAGAAAATGTTGGGGGGAAGCTCAGAGGTGCTTCCCAGAGGGGTTGGCATTCGAACACAATCCCAAAGGGTGAATGAAAACTTGACAAGAGTACCAGAGGCTGACCTGGAGTTTAGCCCTGCTTTGCTAAAGCTCCGTTAGTGACCTGGGGAAATACTTTCATTTGTTCAAAAACCTTTACTGAGTATCATTCAAGGTATACCAGGGACTGGTGTGTCAGTGGTTGAGCATCGACCTATGAACCAGGAGGTCACAGTTTGATTCCCAGTAAGAGCACATGCCTGGCTTGCGGGCTCAATCCCCAGTAGGGGGCATGCAGGAGGTGGCCGATCAATGATTCTCTCACATCATTGATGTTTCTCTCTCTCCCTTCCTCTTTCTGAAATCAATAAAAACATTTTTTTAAAGTATTGGTTACTATTTTGTAACCAATCTGGTGATGAAAAGGTTTCATTGTAGAATCTGCCCATGTAGGCACTTCACATGGAGAAGAATTGACTTGCCCCTTTATATACTCCCTGAGAATAGCGATGGATCGCAGAGATGCGGGAACCGCCACAGTGCTGCTGCCCTGATGAACCGGTGTTTACCGTGGAGGCAGCGAGTGACGGGGCAGGTGTGCCCTGTGTGCTCAGACTCACTCTCATACGCTGGCTTCGGTTCTTTATCATGTGAAAGCCAGATGCTCATAGTTAACATTTTAATGGGTTCATTCTCCCAGGTAGCTTATAAATCCCACTAATAAATCAAAGGGCCTTCTTAACAGAATTTCAGGGGCTGCTACAATATTGCTGTATATAAGAATTAGGGGTACTGGAAGCTAGATTTATAATTTTTTTCCTGAGGTCTCCACTGCCCCTCCCCCGTACCCCTGCTCCCCGCTCCAAAAACAAACATGACTGGAGAAGGAAGTTGGAGATGAATGCCTCCGTGCCACAACTAGCAGCGTCTTCCACAAGACAAAGTGAGTTACTAAGAGAAAAATTTACAAGTGATTTAAAAGATACCATTTAAATTCTATTAGACGATTTTTTTTGAAATAAAAGGCAATGAGTTAAGTGAGAATAAGATGTAAACCTTCCTACAATATTTGATTGCTAATGAACAGAAAGTATTAATCTTAGCAACTAAGAAGAGAAAAATGCATAGCGTTTTCCATTAAATCAACTAAATGATTAAACGAGTTAGTCAGTAGAAACCATTTTAATTTTCTAAATGTGAAATGTGCAGCTTATAACAAATAAATCCAAAGCACCTTTCTAAGCAAGTTTTGACCATAAAAAATGTGGGTTATAAAGCTGTTTGGTATTTTCTTCTTTACAGCCAATATTTTAATGCAGTGACGTTAATTGTGTAGAATGAAATGTCCCTCCTCTCTGGCCTTAAAAAAAGTCAGCATCCAGGGCAGCGTCCCTAATGGATCTCCAACACTGTTACAAAATGATGGATCGTTGTCACAGTCATTGTCCCAGCTTTCAGAGCTGTTACATTTTTAATTAAGTTGGCTGTGAATTTTTACGTGGCAGAGGTTGATAAACTAGCGCTCGGCACAATATGACTCTTCTTCGCATGGCTGTCCTAGTTGGTACAATTCTGTGCATAATCTTCTTAATGTTCCATAAGTCTCCTGGGTCTCAGGCATTGATCTGTAACATTACTTGATGTTTGGAGATGGGGAAAAACATAAAAATCAAAGACCATGTTTCTAAGACATTACTTGGTGGACTGGGAGGAGATGTAACCTGTAACCCCTGGAAATTGGCTGCCATCCTCCCTTCCTGCACCCCATCCGCAAGGGCAAGAGTAATGGGTCATAGGTCGATGTGCCAGTACTTCCAGCAGTAGGTTCTGAGAGGCTCCTTGGGAGCAGTGCTGGGGACCTAAGAATGAGTCTAGGCACTGATCCATCGGAACCGACTCTGGGAAGTGCTCTGAAGGAAGGGGCCAGTCTATAATGAAGGAGGCTCCTAGGTCCAGGGGTCAGGCAAGCCTTCTCTGAACAGGTAGCCTTGGATCTGAGATCTGAAGGTGGGATGGCAGCCAACCACATGAGGAGGAGAAGGCTGTGTGTTCCCAGCAGGGGAGCAGCATGTCAAGGGCTTTGGGTGGCAGAGAACCATTGGAAGATCTGAGGAAAGTTTGGGGGCTGGAGCCCACAGTGGGAGTGAGGTGAGAAGGGATGCTCTTTCAGCCCAAGATGCAGTGTCTGCATTGCCAGGAAGCCCTCGGGAGTTGACTGATCAGCTGGAAGGATAGCTGTCAGAATGGTTCTATCAGGAAAAGATGTCCAGATGATCTTGAACTAGAGGAGGGCAGTCACACCTTCGATGTATCTGACTTCTATGGGCCATGAGAGTTAATAGAAACATCTAGGAGAAATGGTGGGAGAGGGGAATGTGTTTGATAGAATTATAGAACATGAGGGCAGGTGGGGGCCTTCCAGACTCTGTTCTCACCACCATCAGTTTGCACACTAGGAAGGTGAGCCCCAGAAGGGCCCATTGATTAGCAGGGAGCCACCAGCCTAGCTCATCATTAACGCGAGGTTCTTCCTAAAACACTGTCACTTCCCTTTGTTCTCGCCTGCTAGGGTACCTTGCCACGCATTATCCATGAGTGAAATAGAAATATCTTCATTTTACTTTTGAGAAAACTGAGTCTCAGAACTTTGATTTCACTCTTGGGGAAAGTGGTCTCCTTATTTGTCCAACAGATGCGAGCGCGGGAGGGCTTGTAGGAGACAAGGTAATACATGAGTTCTGAGACGCGGTTTCCACATTTGCCCATGTGGCTAATAGCAGCGCCTCCATTATCGGGCCGTAAGCATGATGTTATCCTTCATGCCAGGTGCTTCCTGTGAAAGGCATGTCGGAAGTGCCTGATCCACAGTTTATGTTAGTATCATAGAACACTTGGACTAATCAACATATCAGTGAATTAATTTTATTATTTTCCCTTGTGTAGAAAGAGAAAATGGAGTTTTGCTTTTCGTAAACATTCAGATGCCCTTGAAATGTCCTGGAACTTTTTTTACTACTTGGTCGTCCTTTGCGCATGAGAAACTTCCCATTTAGGCTACGGGCTCCTCATGAATAAGTAAATTCCCACTGGTTCGTGTGTCCTGCTAGTTGTGGGTGCATGAAGGTGTAACCACATCTTAAGGAAGGAAGGGCACTAGATGAGTCCGCCGTTGTTCATCATGGAAAGATTTCAGGCTTTGGGGTCACACAGTCCTGGGGTCAGTCCTGGCTGGGACACGTGCTGTCTGTGAGCTCTGGAGCCAATGAGTGATCCTTTCTGAGCCTCAGTTTTCTCAACAGTAAAACAAAGATATTTCTATTTATTATATACTATGCTTGAGATTTACCTAAAATAGGACAAAATGCCTGATGCATAGTAAATACCCCACACTTTTAGCTCTTCAAATTATGCAGCTCAATTCGATGATAATTCCCATTGAAGTCGCCACTGTGTGTGGGGTGGGGGGAGGGGGAATGAAGTGGGGACTGAATCCCAATCAGTTATGCAGCCCTTATTTCTAAGGTGGTCCAAGTGGATGTCATTTTGGCACCACAAAATCGACTTCCACACCCTCCCATAAAGCTTTTGTACTTGGCACCAGGAATACTTCAATGAGGCATTCACAGCAGCATTGATGGGAACAGCTCAGGGGACCATCAGAAGACAGATGACTACACAGGGAGACTGTATTAGTTAGTAAGAAGCGTGTGTGGAGTAAACACAGCAGTTACTTTCAATGGCGCAATCTCCATAGTTTCCAACAAGAGGCTGTGCAAATTGCAAAGGAGGGAAAAGAATATCTGTTTTCCTACACTGAGGTTACAGATGAGCCACAGAGCTACCATTTGTATTTGCAGGCAATTTCCATCATTCCGCATGCATGCTCACCCTGGCACCATTTCAAAGCATTATTCCACATTACTGTAGTATTTTATCACACATCACAGGTCTGACACAGTTCTCTCCTTGGCAAGGAAGTGCTCCAGGCGAAGTTTCAGATTTTGTCAGTAGGAAAAAAGGAATCGTTACAATCCAGAAATGGCTGGGGAAACATTCCTTCAAGTGCTACCAATTTGTAAAGGGAAAGCTCCAGGTAGAATGAAAGATGAGCAGCCAGCAGCCTTCTGTCTTGCTGGTTTCCATGTATTCTATGCTGTGTTCTCTGGTTGGCACAAGACCCCACTGGGCAAGCAACTGGTGGGTGTCATTGGCCAATGGAGGTCAAATTCTGATGCTCAAAGTGAATAGAGAAACTACTCCAAGTAATTTGAAGTCTTCGGTGTATGTGACCAGGGAGGTGTGTTCACATCTCATTGACATAAATTATCTGCCCCCCCTCATTGGCCTTCCTCTTGATGTGGCCCAGACCTGGTGAAAGGGTGATGTGTTTCTCTCCATTTCACCCATGCAACCGAGATAGAGTCAGCTGGCACCTTGTCCCTGGCAAACTTTTACCAGACACTGTAAAAGCCACAGTGAACATGGCAGCTGGGAACCAGAGCTCCCAGGTGCCAGGACAGAGCCTCTGAGGGGTGGGTGTCCAGGATGCCACAGGAGCCCATGGTGGGGCATTGGCTCAGATTTTGGTGGGGTGACATCTACATCGAATACATGAGAGGTGACAGGACGCCATCCAGTTCCTCCCGCTCCTGCCCACTCCATCTCCCTAGTCCCATGGTCAGCAAACCTCGGCTCGCGAGCTACATGTGGCTCTTTGGCCCCTTCAGTGTGGCTCTTCCACAAAATACCAAGTGAGGGCGCACATGTACCGTGCGATTGAAACTTCGTGGCCCATGCGCAGAAGTCGGTATTTTGTGGAAGAGCCACACTGAAGGGGCCAAAGAGCCGCATGTGGCTCACGAGCCAAGGTTTGCCGAGCCACAGTTTGCCGACCACTGCCCTAGTCCACTGAGGGACAGTAGATTGAGATGTGAAAGAGCCTAGTGCAAATCCAAGTAGCTCCTTACTCCCCAAATGCCAGTCATTGACCCTAGTTTCTCCCACGTCTGGGAAGCACTTCTACTCTTGATGTTTCTTCAAATCAGCTTCCTTTTTCTGCCTGAACACTTCACTGAAAAAAGAAAGATTACATCCCTCTTGCAATAGAGAAGCAATATAGTGTGCCCTAAATAGAAGGCAATTACAAAAGTAAGTACATTGAAAAGTAAAGTGGTGTTATTAAATTTCATCTGGGTCCTGTTGTTTGAGCCTGAGGCCTGTTCTTTGCTGGTGTAACGTGTGGATGATTGAGCCTCAGAGCTGCTGAGGACAGAAAGCACAGGGCTGAACATCCTCCTGCAGAGCCCGCGGTAGAAGGATGCTGAACCTAACCATCGCTGCGCATTCACGTCTTTAAGGTCAGACTCTATACCCAAAACCACCTTGTGCATCTACCGAGGACCGTGACCAGCTCTGGAAGAGGCCAGGGTGGCCCAGTGGAGTGCCCAAATAAAGCAGTGGAGGAGGAAGGCCATGCTTAGCGTTGCAGGGTTTGTTAAGCAGTTTGGATTTTATCCTGAAAGAATTGGAAGCCAGAGAAGCAATTAGATGGCTGGCTAGCCTTTCAGAAAGACCACTCACCTGCAGGAGGTGAGGGGCAGTGTGGGGATGGAGAGGGAGAAGCAAGACTGGAAGAAGGGGTCTAGACACAAGGGGCTTTGGAGGAACCAGAGGAAAAACTAGAAGAGTGACTGTGACGAGGAGAGGAAAAAAAATCTACTGAACTTGACTGGTGGGATGAGATATATAGTAGGTGCTTAAACATGTTCTCTAAATGCTGTGGCTCATAGGCCTTTCCTCCAGAAAGAGCCAGTTCACTCCAATATTTTTGTACCAGTTTTTGGTCAAGAATTCATAGTCTCTCAACTCAGCCTCTATTCTCCTCTCCAGCCTCCCTTCCAGCTTCCTAGCTGAGGTCTCTGGTTCATTAAGATTCCTCCAGAGTGAGGTCTGCAAACCAGGCCTGAGTGTTGATAACAATGTAGTTCCCTTTGGTTCCTTATAGGGCTCGGAGGTCTCACTTTTTCCCATCATTTCCCACTTGTCTGAAGGCACTGGGGGCAATTTCCCCCCTCGGACATATGGGAATGTCTGGAGACATTTGTAGATGTCATTATGGGGTTGGGGGAAGGGGTAGGCTAGTCACTTCAAGTAGATAGACACCAAAGATGCTGCTAAACATCCTGCAATGTACAAGACCACCCACTCAACTGTGAATTGTCTGATCTAAAGTGTCAATCGTGCCAGAGGTCGAGAAACCCTGGCAGGACAGTGGGAATGGCAGAAAGGATCTGGTAAGGGCAGAGAGAAAAGGCCATGGTGGGGTAGGCACTTCCGTTGGGACCTATGTGTTATTATAGGCGAGTGTTGGGGGTGGACAAAATAGGAGTGGGGCAGCACAGCTTCCTCTGGATTGGTTTAGGGCCAGGGCCAGGCAACCAATCAGGAAAGGCAGCTTAGTTGGTTGAAGCATTGTCTGGATGCACCAAGGTTGCAGGTTCGATCCCTAGTCACAGCACATATAGGGATCAACCAATGAATGCAAAAATAGATGGAACAATAGATGAATGCTCCCTCCCCTTCTCTCTCTCTCAAATTCAATCAACAATTTAAAAAACTCACAAGTCTCCTGTGCTCCCAGATACTCAGGGCTCTGGGGGTGGGGCTTGGGAGGATGGGCAAGGCCTTGGATCACTGTTGGTAGGCAGATCAAGTTCACCTGCAGGCCAGCTCACTCAGTCCAGTACCCTGGCAGGTGTGTTGAAATTCCAGGAATCTTCACACTGTCTTGGCTAGGTTCCAAGCCCGCCCAGAAAACAAACATCTCTGTTTTCAAAGGATGGTATCAATGGTTACTTTTTCCTGGGGGAAATGCCAGAAAGATAAACACTTTGTACATCACTGCCGGCCTCCTGCCTGCAAGCTTTGAGTCTATTTGTCAGACATTTATCTCCTTGTATACTCAGCCCTCCCCCCCCCCAATTATCATTTAATTAATAAACCTAATAGCCTGAGGTACGCCGATCAATAAGAAAGAAAATGCGGGAAGCTTAATCTGACTCATCAGGGTATTGAACTGTCTGCAGAAAGCCGTAAGCCCTTCCTCCGAAATGAACGGGCATCCAGCCCCCGGAGAGACTGAGGGCGAGGGGCCCATGTGTTCCCGCCGTGTTTGGGAAGCTGGAGAAATGGCATATGCAGACAGCCTGTTCTGATTCATGAGTGAGCTGGGCAGTGAATTTCTCTTTATTTAATGGATAGAAATGAATTTACTTTCGTGCAGAATAGGAGCTCTTTTTTTCACTTCTGTGGACAGGAGTAATTCTGTCTTCGTGGTATGTGCACAACCCAGTGGCTAACTACATAATCAAAAACTTGAGAAAAATACCTCTGACTCAATATATATATATATGCACATGTTGAGAGTCTTTTATATACTTGTCTATAAAAGAATCAGGCAGAGTTAGTAGCCAAAGTAAGCCAGGATATGTAAGAAGTAAACATCTCAAAAGCCCATTTTTCACTGTAATTTGGAGAAGCCTGCATCTCTCTCCATTGCTCCCCGCACATTCTCTGAGGGTTGCTGAGAGGTCACTGAGAGCTAGGGATTAGACAAATGCAGATCGTCAGCATATGTGCTTAGAGCAGTGATGGCGAACCTTTTGAGCTCGGCGTGTCAACATTTTGAAAAACCCTAACTTAACTCTGGTGCCGTGTCACATACAGAATTTTTTTGATATTTGCAACCATAGTAAAACAAAGACTTATATTTTTGATATTTATTTTATATATTTAAATGCCATTTAACAAAGACAAATCAACCAAAAAAATGAGTTCGCGTGTCACCTCTGACACGCGTGTCATAGGTTCGCCGTCACTGGCTTAGAGCAAAGACATCCTACTCGGTGTGGGCACCAGAGTCCGGTGATGGGTTTCATATTCCTATAATAACCGGAGGCAAATGATAATCTTTTAAAGGCCTACCCTTCCCGGGGGCTGCCTCTCAGGGAGTCCTGAGAGAATCCTCACCTGGGACCAGGTGCAGGTAAAGAACTGCCTTGGGTTCGACATCCAGCAAATGCATCCCAAGCTGACTGCAGTGATCAATGTTGCACAATGAAAATCTCACTAAAATTCATTAGCAGGACTAAAGCCGTAACTTCTGCCATCCCTGAGACCACCAGGGATCCTTCCTTTGTGAATTCTAGGGCCAGGGATTATCCTTTCCTTGAATTACAGTGAAATCTGTCTTAAGTGATCACCCAGGGACCATCCAAAATTGGTAACTTGGTAGAGGTTGAACTTTAGCTAAAGGTCAAACAAAATTCTTCTGGAAACCCTAGGGGTTGCTTAAAGGTGAAATGAGGAGCTGAAATGAAAATTGACTTAATCCCTGGTTTATGAACCTAGTAGCACAGCTGAGCAGACTGAGGGATGCAGTCGGCTCCTAAGTGCATCCTGACTTATCTTTCTGAAATGCCTCAAGCCTTCTGTCAAGCACCATGGCCTTTCCGCTTGCTAATCATATTCCCAGCCATGCTTTATTTTCCAAGGGTGCCCATACATTTTGAAGACCTTTGGTGGCTTATCTAACCCATGACAGGGGTAATTCTACAACCATGGCAGGTGAGGCCCTGCTCACAGTGCACAGAATGTGGATCACCGATACCTTTAAGATCACCGATACCTGGGAAGAGGAAAATTGGCTCAACTGACATTCAGTGTTGGAAGGAGTTTTTGTTTGTTTGTTTTTAGGGAGGGATCTTTATTCTTGTCTGTTATTATATAAACTAGGGGCCCAGTGCACGAAGATTCGTGCACTGGGGGTGGGGTGGGGGGGGAGGGGGGAGGGTCCCTCAACCCGACCTGCACTCTCTCCAATCTGGGAGCCCTCTCCAATCCAGGAGTTTCTGTCTGTCTTTGCAATCATATGAGCAAATTGTCTGAGACCCCCAACCCAGTTTGGTTTGTTGCTCACAGAATAATAGAGGCATTTTTTTTTCTTTACTCCATTCCAGATTTTCTGGAAGTTTTAGGATATCTTCCTTTTAATTTTTCCTAGACACTCTGATTTTACTTACGTCTCTCACCTTTGCTTTCCCTCCATCCCCAACCGCAACAGTAACTTGCTCCAGGCTCACTTTGCTCTAGTGTCTAGGAGAGCCATCTGCCACCAGAACTACGATTCCCAGCATTCCTGGTGCTCCCTGCACTCTGGGCTTCTGCTTCTGGTCCTGGGGCTGCCATCAGAACTATGATTCCAAGCATTCCTGGTGCTCCCCACACTCTGGGTTATCCCTGACAGGGGAGGCACATCCCCCCAATCCTCCGGCTCCCCTGCTCTGCTCTCCATCCGGTGACCGAGGGAGCCACGTCCCCCCAAGCTGCTGGCTCTCCCACTCTGCTCTGTGTATGCAAATTACCTGCCATCTTTGTTGGGTAATTTGCATACTCCTCATTGGCTGGTGGGTGTGGCATAGGCATGGCTTGAGCATAGCTGAGGGATGCTAATTTGCATGTTTCTCTTTTATTATATAGGATACTAGAGTCCTAGTGCACAGCATTTGTGCACTGGGGTGGGGGTTCCCTCAGCCAGTCCTGCGCCCTCTCACAGTCCGGGACCCCTCGGGGGGGTGTCTGCTTGCCGGCTTAGGCCCACTCAGGGCAGTCGGACATCCCCCAAGGGGTCCTTAGCACTGCCACAGAGGCAGGAGAGGCTCCTGCCACCGCTGCTGTACTGAGCAGCACTCTCCCTGTGGGAGCACACTGACCACGAGGGGGCAGCTCCTGAGTTGAGTGTCTGCCCCCTGGTGGTCAGTGTGCATCATAGCAACTGGTCGTTCTGCCATTTGTTGTCTATTTGCATATTAGGGTTTTATTATATAGGATAATTATCTTTATATTGCAGTATAGAGACCTAGCATAGCACATAAAATACCACTGTAATCTATTTTATGATCCCCTGTGAATAGAATAATTAGAGGAAAATTTATAGCCATCTTCAGGTAACCATGGAACTGTCTGGGCTAAGGGTAAGAAGGCAAAAATCTGAGGGAAGTAGGGCCAGCATATTTCTCTTCTTCCTTCCTGTAAGTAGTGAAGGAATAGACACATTGGGCCCAAACCCCTACTGCCTCACATTCTGTAGCTTGGACTGGTTGCTGTGACCCAGTGAGCCTCTGTATCTTCCTCTGTCATAAAACAATAATAATACCTACAGCTGTCATTGATTGACCCCGACATGCAAACCCTGGGCTGAGCAAGGACTTTACACACAGTGAGTGCACCCTGGCGAATCCCCATTGCATTCCAGTGTGAGCAGTGGTTCTCCATTTGAGGAGATAAGACTGTCTATAAAATATTGATTAAAAATACCTACTTTGCAGGGATGCTGAGAACATTTAGTCATGTGGCAGGCGAAAGCCACCAGCACAGCCTGCCTGCTGAGCAGCAGTTCCACTAGTTAGTCCGGTTCCTCTTCCCATAGAGATGGGCCCTCACTATGTGTCCCTGTGACCGTGCATTTCAGAATTCTGATCCTCTGATGGGGTGGGAATTCCCCAATTTTTTTTACTCCTCATATGTTTACTTGAACACTGCAGGATGCCGGGAGGACAGCAGGGACCTGAACAGATGAATTCTCTGCTGGCGGGGCTGATGGTAGCACTGTTGTGCACTTCAGGTCCTGTTGAAACCCAGGTGTAGGAGAAGGACTTAGGGAGGGGCCCTGTGGGGAGAGGTGCTGATTGGATGGTTTCTTGATGTAGAAGCAAGGTTAACCCAGCATGCCTAGATCAATACATCTAGGCCTTCCACTGTTCTATGTTAGTCTTTTTGGGCAATCTGAGTTCATATACAGAAGAAACTGGTGTTTGGAACAAGTGATGTTTTCATACACAGTCTTTATGTCTTCGTATTATACCTACAGACTTAAGTTCATGGTGATGGGAAAAATGTAGGCAAGTGTGGCACATGGGAGCAGCCCGCTCAGCTCCATTTTCAAATTGGCGGCTCCCTGGAAACCAGCAAACAGTGACCAGAAAGGCGATCCAGGGAGAAAGCCCAGAACGACTTGTGCACATGAAGGTTCGATTCTCTTGGCTCCAGTTCCCGGGGCCTGGCTTTCGGTGCCTGACGGGCCAATTACCCCTCTTTCCTTAACAGGATTTACTTTCCTGATCACATCCATTACATCCCATAGCAGCCCAGGGCAAGAATGCACACAAGGATGGCACCTTCTTTCTAGAAATTCTTTTTTATGTCCAAGTTAATGAGCCAACAACCGAATGTTTCCTGAAGGCCAGCACCCTTGGCTGCTGCTCTGCGCCCTGGCTGACAGCGTGGTTCACCAGGCTCTTCGCTTAAACTTAGATCAGAATACCTAATCCATAGCCCCTCCCCTTTCTTTCTACCAGTGGTGAAGTGTAATAGTAGTACATCATTAGCCACTTTCAGTTATTCTTCATCAGGTTAAGTCCATTCAACTCAATAGAATTGTGAGGTTGGTTACTAACACTGGTTAGTGGAGAGAATTAAAACAAAAGCTTAACAGGAACCTCAGGTCTACAGCCCAGGTCTATTTATTGTTTGTAAGAGCTGTAGAGAGGATTTAAGGTAAATAATAAACTTAGCTTTTTATACACAAGACCCTTATGACTCAACCAAAGCCCACTTTTCTGTGTAATAAACCTAAGGAACTTCCTACAAAAGGAGAGCCTGTCCCTGGGGTAGTCAAATTGGCCCCCGCTGCTTGTTTGTGTGAACGAAATTTGACTGGAGCACAGCCATGTGTGTGCCCTGCCAGTGGCTGTTTTCACAGGACGAAGCAGAGCGGGTTATCTGCAGCACAGGCTGTGGCCTGCAGAGCCTGAAACAGTTACTGCCCGGCCCTTTGCAGGAAAAAAAAGGCTTAACCCTCCCTTGTCCTAAAATGGGGATGAACTTTAAACAGCGTGCTCCGTGAGGGCAGGGGTCATAGCTGTTTTGCTCACTATGTATGCCCAAGGCCTCCTGGGTAATGTGGTCACTCAACAAAAGAAAGATGTTAGACTTCTCTCACTTTGGAAGTTTCCTTCACTTTTGTTCTTTATCCCCTCCCCTCCCACCCACTGTAGGATTGGAGTCCCAGCATATCATCTGTCTTCAGTCTTACCTCCTCCATTTGAGTTTTGTTCGCTTATAAACAAATGTTCTTCTTCATTCAGTAAATGCTGTTGATCCCCATCAATGGCCCAGGCCCCAGAGCATATGGTGGTGAACAAGGCAGTTCCGGCCCAGGCCTACAAGCCTTCAAAGATATGATGCTAGTGGGGAAGGCAGACAAAACAAGTAAACACACATGCACACAATCTCAGGCAGTGAGAGGAAATAAAATAGGGACATATGATAAAAGTATTTGCACAAGAACAGATGAATTTGGATGCAAATGTCAGAAAAGGCTTCACCAAGGAGTTACCATTTCAACTGATAACGAAAGGGGAAACCTGGGGACATTCCTTTGAACTGTTTATCTAGTAAATGGCATATATTTGTTTCATTTAGTTCTTTTTATGTTTTTGTTTTTTTGAGCATATTCTTTGCCTCCTCATTTGGCCTGGTTGTTTCTATGTAGTAGGTAGAAGGTGCCCTGTGGGGCCCAGTGGTGGAATCTACCCTTGTCACCAGAGCCAGGTGCTCCAGGGGTGTCCCCTGTGTGAACTATATGGTCTCCTGTTGTGACTGGGCCACGGTTGCTTTGGACACACTGGCAGGTGAGGCTGGTCCCTGGCCTGGCTGGCTGCGAGGCCTGGCCACAGCTGTTGCAGGCGCACTGGTGCAGGGGCGGCCTTCAGTGTTGCTGTCTGCGCGGCCCAGCCTTGACGGGGCAGACTCACTGCTGTGCTGGTGCTGACGGAGGCCACCCACCAGGTGTGGCAGGGCAGGAGCCACTTTGGAAGGGTGCCAGCCTGGTGGGTCCTCAGGGAAATGCCAGGGTGGGGTGAACAGTGTTAGCAGCTTAATGAAGAATGTCAGAAATGGCGCCCGCCAGGGTCAGACCCATTAGGTGGGCAAAGAGTAAAGACAGTGGGAAAAAATAGTGCCCCCAGCATGTCCGACTCTGGAGAAAGTTCCAACACACACCCTAACGTTACTCAGTGTATCACCTTCATGTCCGACCCAGGTCTTTCAAAGTGCTCCCTCCGCACTGGACTCGAAAGAGCACACTTTGTTTCGTACAGCCGTTCTCTCTCCAGATGCAAGCCTGCTGGTTTCAAAGCAG
>NW_005871103.1:6646573-6700935 GCF_000147115.1 Myotis lucifugus
GTGTGGTTGGGGGGGGTCCTGACTGGATGGAGGCTCGGCCTCCCACCTTCTCAATGTGGCTTTTCCTCTGGATCCATGGTTGTAGGAAATCTGTTCTGTGAGTCGCCAGGTCGTTCTCAGGGCTCGCTCTTTCATTAGTAGCTGTAGCTTTGGTGCCAATGAAAAGAGCTGAGCTCAGGAACTTCCCACTGTGCAATTGTGAGCCGAAGCTGGAAGCCGTGCCCCCGAATGCCAGTGTAGCCTGTACGTGAAATGTCCTTCTTATGGTTGGTGCCCTGTCCCGCAATGAACCTGTCTCTGGGTCCCGAGTCACTGACCCTGCTCCTGTGCGGGACCTCATGTCCGGACTTCCACTTCTAAGGTTGCTGGAGTGTAGCAGCTCGAGAGTGAAGCAAGGAGACATTCAGGAGGTGGTCGTGGTCATTCGGGGGAAATGGGCTCTTCTTCGTGTCCTAGGGGAGTCCCACCTTTTTCCAGGATTTTTGCTTGATGGACAGCCACTGTCTCCCCTCTGTCCTCTGTGCTGCGACAGCCACTCAGGCCCCCCCTTTGCACCTAATCTGTGAAATGTCCTATATTGTCATTTATCCCACGTCTCTGTCACTGAGTCATGAGCCCCTCAAGGAAAGGGCCCTGTTCTGCCACTTTTCTTCCTTAGGCCCTATTACAAGGTCCCTCAGCGTGTAATGGTGATAATGTGTAGCCATCACCCCAGTGGAGAGAACAGCCGTCTATGTCAGCCCATCACCTCGGGAACATGGGCAAACCAGAGCTTGTTTCCAAGGAAATTCAAAATCGTAGAACAGTGGGAGCAGAGAAGCTGTGGCCTCTGGCCTGAGTGGCTTGGAAACCAGCCAGGTGCGAGGGCCATTCCCTCAGGAGGCACATGGAGCTTTCCGGCTCATTGAAACCCTGTGGGTACATGCAACCCTGGGCAGCCAATTCCCATTCATTGTCGAGGTCACAGCACCAAACTCTGGCTCTGTGAGCTCACAGAAGCATTAATGGGGTAATGTGCTCCATCACGCAAATGGGAATCAGAGACTATAATGGGCTTCATTATATCCATCTGTTCATCCATCACTTCTCTCCATCGCTCACCACTTCACTCCAGAAACGGAACACCCCTCACTAATTAGATTTATCCTAATCTCCTTTATGCGCCATCAATCCTCTCAGAGGCCATCTGTGAGTTTAGAGTTCAGACCTTTAAGAATTATGCTAATCAGTCTTTTTCTAATTTAAAGTGTTCATCTGATGGCCACAATTTGAAACTTCTTGCTGTGACAAATGGGAATTCATTGTGAGATTTTGTGCTAAGTTTAAACACCCTCATCCTCAGAGGTGCCACATAACGGGCCGTTTCTAAGAAAATCTCGAGCTGAAGAGCATAGAACCTCGGAGCCAGCAACGAGCAAGAGAAATGGAGTCTGTGTGGGAAGAATGTTAATTGGCGTGCAATACGAGGAAGAGGTGATTTGCTTTCATTTGTAGAATCACAAGGAGCGGTGCCTGAGCTAACATTTGCGAGTGGATTGTATGTTTGGGTGGTGCAGCCACTGGCGTGTAAAATGCAGAGGAGAAGCAGTTCCCCGAGGCAGGCGCCCGAGGGCGAGGAGTGGATTTTCAGCGCCCTTGCCTCCCCAGAGCCTGCAGCCTGGTCACCAGGGGCTGGTGGGGAAAGATAAGCAGATTTCTGTGCAGTGGTTTGAAGCTGGTAGGAGAAAGGGCACTTTCGGACACCGCACAGTGGCATTCACTGTGGAGCCGAGCACCCAGGCCCTGAGCTGGGTAGTGAATAGCAGTCAGCCCTGGTCTTGGGCAGTGGGAACAGAGCTCAGTGGAGAGCTTGGTGATGACTGCATTAATTACTCATTGAATGAATAAGCAGATGTGACTTGACTGGGAATTATAGTCCAAGGAGCACTTTTCAGATGGAAAAGTACCCATGAGTCTCTTGCAGATCCTGTTAGAGTTTTAGATTCATTCGGTCTGGGGTGGGGCCTAAGATTTGGCATTTCTAACAAGCTCCAGGTGGTGTGGATGCTGCTGGCTTAAGACCACACGGTGTAGCAGGAGAGGTGAAGAGTTCGGGGGCACGAAGAACCAGGGCCAGGCCCTGCCCACATATTGGCCAAATTACTTTCCTCAGTACCGCATTCTTTCAACAAATATTTATTGAACCTCTATTATGTGCCAGAAACTGTGCTCAGTTGAACAGCTGGGACAAGCCAGGAAATGCCCCTGCTCTCCTGGTGTTTTTAGGCTGGTGGGGCGACACCCAATAAAAAAAGGTAACAAAGCAAAAATGAGTTATTGTAACTTGTGGTGATTGTTAGCAATGGTGGCAAACATTTATTGAGAACCTACTGTGTGCAAGGCAGAATTTTAAAATATTCATGTTTATAACAACCAGTATCCCAGATTTTAGATACAGAGCCTGGGGACAGACATGAAAAGCAGTAGAGCCATGACTTGGAGTCAGGCAGCCCAGCCCTGGGACCGGCGCCCTGGACCAGGGTGTGGCTGACCTTTCCTGTGAAGGGCCTGGCAGTAAACCCTTCAGGCCTGCAGGCCACTCGCTTTCTGTGGCACCGCCTGCACCTGCCTGTGTAGCACAGACGCAGTCAATGTCATGAGTGAGCAGGACTCTGTTCCAAGGGGAGTTTATTTACCAGAACAGGCCCTGGGCCAGACCTGACCCACGGGCTATACTTTGCCAACACTCATCCTGGATGGTTATCCCAGGCGGCGCTTCTCACATTGTAAAGCAGCCCTGTCCCGTGTAAATATAATGTGAGCCACACGCATAATTTTAAACCTTATTTTAATATGTTTTTAACCCAAAATAGCCAAAATATTATCATTTCAAAAGGTAAGCAATATAAAACAATGTTAATGAGAGATGTTCTATTCTTTCTGGCACTAGGTTTAATCTGGTGTGTATTCTACACGCTCAGCACATCCGCTCAGACTGGCCATGGTTTACGTGCCCAAGAGACACATGGGCTCCTGGCCGCTGGCCTGGACAAGGCACAGGGCTTCAGACTCACCTGGCTGAGCCTGCGAGTCTGTGTGTCTAAGGAGCCCCGATGGTGTGCTCTGTGGAGCAGCAAGGCTATGGCTGCCACCCCCGAAGGGAACATTCTCTGATGAGACTGGGGGGCGGCCGGCAATAAGGTGGCCCAGGAAGGCTCTTTGAAGGGGCTGTATTCAAGTTCAGACTCAGGGGGCAAGAAGGAGCTAGCCAAGAGAACAGGGGGAGTATGTGCTCCAGGCAGAATAAGAAACTTAGATTAAGTGAGGCAAGTTGATTCCAATAACATGTTTTCTCTGGCAGTGGGTTCATTTAGATTTTTTTAATGGCCATCTGACAATTAGGTTTCAAAGTTTCCCTCCAACAAAAATCATTCTGCTATTTCAGATAATTTCTCAAATAATTGACAAAGACTGGCCGAGGCAGGTTTGCATGTGTTTTACACGCATGCGTCTGTTTTACCACGTAAGCCCAGGTGAGGGAATAGTTAAGTGAGAAGAGCTGACGGTCAGTGGCAGCACCTTCTATGTTTGCACTGATCTGTGTTTTGCCTTTTCATTTACATTTCCCTTTGATGAAAAATGAGAGAAACGGAGAAACAAAAGAAACAGAAAATCTCCAGCACTTGTCGGTGAGAGAGTTGGGGCATGAGACATTCCACACGAATGATAACTAAGTTGCTGAGCGTGCCGTGTGCCAGGCACTGCCGAGGCCCTCGTGTGGATTATCTCATCCACTCATCCCAACAACCCTATGTAGTAGGCATGCGTATGCATTATGGGTTGAGTTGTTCCCCCGCCCCCCCCCCCAAAAAAAAGGTATGTTGAAGCCCTAACTCCCAGTACCTCGAAATGTAACCTTGTTTGGGAATAGGGCCTTTGTAGAGGTAATCAAGTGAAAATAAGGTCATCAGAGTGGGCCCTCATCCAGAAAGGCTGGTATTCTTGCACAAAAGGAAATGTGGACACAGAGACAGTGATGTGAGGATGCCATGGGGAGATAAGGCAGAGATGTGGGTGATGGGCTAGCAGTGAAGCAATGCCAGACACTGCCAGCTGACCCCGCAATCTAGGAGAGACACGGAGCGGACGCTCCCTCAGAAGAACCAGTCCCGTCCACGCCTGATCTCAGAATTCTGGCCTGGAGAGCTGTGAGACAAGCAATTTCCATGTTTAAGCCACCAGGTCCAAGGTACTTCGTTATGGCCGCCCCAGGAGACTCACACAGCATGAGGTCCCCTACCCCGTTTTACAGAGGCCCCGGCTCCGAACGTCTGTGTGACGTGTCCGAGCCTGCCACCCGGCAGGGTGTATAGTAGTAAAAACAGATTTGTGCCTGTAAAAATACATGGAAGCCTACTATTTCAGTCTAGGCTGTTCATTATGTGAGAAACTGTCTTAAATAGCAGGATGATTTTGTTTGAGTAGAAACTTTGAAACCTAAATAATTATCAGATGGCCATTTAAAAAAATCAAAACCAACCCACTGTCAGAAAAAAACATGTTATTGGAATCAAGTAAGCTGGCGGCATAATCTGCAAATTCCATGTGTACTGCTGTGGTCTCTGAAACATAATTATCGAGCTTAAGTTAATCAAAATAATGCTCAGAAAACCTGGCCTGGCAGCCTGTGGTAAGTAATTATATACACTGATTACACATGTGATCCACGGCCAGCAGAGGCCCAGGAACCTCCATTTGCTGCAGACACTGCACATGTACAATTAGGGAGCCACACAGAAGAGTGTCCACACTGAGAAGGAAATCTGTGGAACGTGCAGGTGCCCACTGCACCCAGTAGAGGTCTGTAGCATCGCAGCAGGGCCAGCTCAGGAAGGGGAGGCGGCCAGGGGTGCTCACTGCTCACCACAGCCTGTGCCCCAAACTGTTGTTTCCATTTTCGCTCAAGTTCCTCTTTCGAAGGATGATTAGCTCTGGGACAAGCAGAGGTCATCTTTCTTGGTGATTATCCAACCTCTGAAACAATAAAATCGCCATTAGTGATGGGTCACAAATAAGGGTAGGATGCTGACCTGAAACATACCTTCATTTGTCCTTTGTTTGCTATTTGGTTTTCTCTCCAATTATCCTTGAAAGAGGGGAATACCATTGGGGTCCATGGGCTAAGACCAGGGACACTCGAAGTTTGGCTTCTACTCAGATTCTTTATAAGTTTACTATATTACAAAAATGTATTAAGTAGATATAGTTGGATTTCAGGTTGATGAGATGCTATTTTGTTCTGTATCTCTCTTACAGCATATGTCTCTGCTCTTGCATTAGTGTTATAACAATTGTTTCGAGAACAAACTCTTCTTTGAGGCTAAGGATGGCCATAACTGTGTTGGCCTTCTGAATATCTGATATGGGTGTTTATCTGGACAAGAAGTATTTAGTGAACACCTACTGTGTGCCTAGTTCTGGTTGTATAAGGTCGTTGTTAAGATATTGGATTGAACCATGTGACATTGATGTTGTGAAGGTTAAGGAAAAGTTGAATATTGCTAATAGATACGGTTTACATTCATAGAATCTATAATTTAGTGGAAAGATAGACATAATAAAAGACACAATAGAATAAATTTCCTGAAATGAAGCCACGTAAAAGAGCCTCCTAGCCCAACGCTGGGGGAGCAGGGGAGGAAATGTATTCCGTGCAGAGAGAGGAGTATGTGCAAAGGGCTGGTGGTAAGACAGGCAGGTTGTTTAAAAAAACACTCCTACTTAAATAGGGTGGGAACAGAGGCTGCCAAGGGTAGAGAGATGAGGGTGAAATTGAAAATAAGATGTCAAAAAAGTGGTGGCAAGGACCAGCTTACTCAGGACCAGAACAGTAGAAGGCAAAGGTTAGGGTCTAAGCCAGTAGTTCTCAACCTTCTGGCCCTTTAAATACAGTTACTCATGTTGTGACCCAATCACAAAATTATTTTCGTTGCTACTTCATAACTGTAATGTTGCTACTGTTATGAATCGTAATGTAAATATCTGATATGCAGGATGGTCTTAGGCGACCCCTGTGAAAGGGTCGTTCGACCGCCAAAGGGGTCGCGACCCACAGGTTGAGAATCGCTGGTCTAAGTCGAAATGGCCCTGAGCCATTACCTAGAACTTAATTTCTGCTTTAAAACAAGAGGGCCCCTACATATACTTCTTCAGTTGTGAAACTAGATGCAGGCCACCCCTATTTTAAAATTGAGGGTCCTTTTTAGTAGAGAAGCAAGACTGGAAGGCTCAAACTATTCACTTGAGCTTCCTGGGCCGTTGCTTCCTTCTCTGCAAAATGGGGACAACAGTATTTTGCCTCTTGTCTGCTCAAAGTCGATCCAATGAGAGCCCATGTGCAAAAGTGCTCTGATTCAGAGACTTCATCTTAGTCTCCATCGCCCAGCAGATGTTCAATACTGTCCATGAGACAGAGAAGGAAGGTTGAGGGAGCGGATCTGGAGGCCCACCATCCGCCAGCTGTAAGATGAGATCACATCTCCGAGCCTAACCTTCCTCGCCCGAAAAGGGAGATGGCAGCACCAAGGGCTCTTAGGAGGATTGAATGAGATCATTTCTGTTCCAGAACCTGGCAATTAGCGAGCACTTAGTAGGAATCCATTAAGAATAACAGTAGTATTAGAACAATAACACAATTATGCTGTCATTATTCTCGGGCTCCCATTCTTCCGTTTCACTTCCCTGAAGCAGAAGGGTCCCTGCCATTGGACTGAAACCCTTGCCCCTGCGGCCGGGGACAGGGGCCTGTTTCCATAGAGCAGCATTTGTTTCTCACGCTTTCGCTGCTGCTTGCCTAAACCTGACTCCTTTTATCAGTAGACAAGCTCTCTCTCCACCCGAGGCCCAAATAACCATTTGCAAAGTGAAAGGACAGTCAGTGGTTGGTTTTGCCTTTGGGATGCCAAAAAAATTAGTTTGTCTGGTTTTTAAAATTTTTTATTTTGGCATCTGATTGACACAGTCTGAACAACTAATTAGGAACACTCGCACATCTTGGACTGATAAATTGGCTAGTAAGCCAATTGGAGTCAATTATTGCCAAAATCAAAAATTAAAGAGCTAGAGGAGCAGATAGCTTGGGAATTAATGGCTTTTTCCAACACTCTGTTTCCTACCTAAATATCAATCAGCAGACTGTCTGTTGTCCCCAAATGGTGGGCAGCAGAAATGGAGCTAGGGCTTCGAAGCCCTGGAATACAGTCTCGGTGTAGGAATTGGCGTATACACAAGAGGACTGAAAGAAGCTATAAAATGTAGAAAGCATGTGAAATTTATATTACTACTGCAGACGTGTTTATTAAAATCCAGCAAGTATTACTTTTGCTTCAGAACTAGGACATGAGAGCAAATTTATGGAGAGAAGAACGTTTGGATGACTGTCTCACAGACATAAAGCTCTTAAGGCAGAGCAGTTTTAATTAAGAGCAGCATCCTGTGTGAAGTGTTATACCCAAATAGATCCTGGGGGTGTTGGGGGGGGGGCGTTCAGTGGAGGGATAAATCAATTTCAGACATCTGGAATCCAATTAATAACGTCAGTGCTTTCACATGCAAATGCTACTGTGCAGTAATCCTATGGAGGTTCTGCAATGGAAGCGGGATTTCCGCAGGGAGGGAAATTGCAACCATCCTATGTGGTGATCCTACATGTTGCCCAGAGATGTTTGTTTCATCTGTGGCCTGCCGTTACATAGCCATTGAAGTGATGTTTAATGACTAACGGGCATCTGCAAATCAGACCCTCGCCCCTGGAGCTTTCAAGCCAGGGCACACGTGTGCCGCGGAGGCAGTATGGCAGGAGGGACACCCCAGGGGTGCTCAGACTGGAGAGCGTTACAGATCTGCATCAGACACTGAGTCTAGGAATGAGCATTTACAGAAATATTTGTTTGGGGGCCTTTAAAGCGATACCTGAAATTATAAGAAACTATTTTAAAGCATTTTGATCTTTTATCCTTTCAAATCAACCAAATAAACTTCTTTAAACCCTTTGGTGGCACTGAGGTGAGATTACTTAAAGGATTAGGACAATTTTTGTGGGTGTTTAATTCATACAGGTATAACTCTCAACATTAATATTTTCAGCTTTAATGAGAATATCAAAGATACTAATATTTAAAATTCAAGCCATATATATGTATATATGTATATATATACATACACACACACACATACATAATCCAAGCCTAGGAGAGATATATATATTTATTTATATAACATTATTTCTATTTGTATATATCCCTATTTTTATATATTTATAATTCATATTTATATTATGCATATTTATTATGTATGTATATTTATAGGTATAAATATAAGTCCCAGGCTTGGCTCTGTCTACTGTGACTCTTGGTAATAAATAATTGGGAGGTTAGATACACAGTAGGAGGCAGAAAGAGGGAGGGCATCTCTTTTCTGGCCTGGTGCTTTGAAATGGTCACAAGCCTGGCAATGCACTTTAATTTCACCCCATGGTGAAGAAGTGAGTTTGCAGTTGCCTCATATCTCTGTTGTCTGTGCTGATTTCTGGGTTATGGTCACTTCTAGGGTTTTTAAAATTGAGCCAGCAATAAGGAAGCCTCAGTTTCTTTCCATTCAATATTCTGGCTTAAAACATAAAAAGATGTTTGAGATCCCGTGTGACAAAGATCTGCCGCCACACAAGGTGAGCTTAGCGTTTCAGCTACATCCAGGCTTTATGTCTTCATTAAAGAAGGTTTGTAAGTGAAATAGAGAGAGGCGTTTGGGAAGGTTGGCTCCTAATTTGTTTGTCAGCTCCCGTGGGCCAAGTTCTTTGAAGGGCATGGGAACAGCTCCCTGCGAAGTGAATGTGTTTGTGAGGGGGGCAGTTTTGTAACCGAGGCAGAAGGAGTCGTATAGAAAGAAGGAATCATGACCATCAGAGGAGTGGAGTATAGATTTCACATTAGTCGTTTTTCATCTGCCAATACGTGGTGCCGGTGCCCGGCGCCTGGCCGGAGGGTGCTAGGGTAGCTCGTGTAGCTCTGCCAAACATATGGTGAACATTGGAAAGAAGTTTGCGAGGTCAGCCTGCTCCATTGTGGCCACCACTTGTGCAAATAGCTTGCCGCTCACCTGCTTTTCTGTGGAGCTGATGTTAAGGTGAGGGAGAGGCCCAGGCGCAGAGCCTCTGGGCCAGCTGTTCTGGCTGCCTCTCTACCTTCTCCTCGAGTACCTGGACATACTGTATGTCCACAGGTTATCATTCTTCTGAGCCTAAAAATGTAGGTGCTTAACGAGGGTGATGCGACCAAATGAATCACTGACCCCCATTCTCTTCCAGCCTCCAGTGCTGAGGAAGGGAGGGTCACCCTCGTCTCCGCTCATCTCTTGCCCTCTCTTTGGGCACTTCCTCTCTCTGCTCCAGCCCCTGCTCGGCAGCCAGCTCATGACCACGCAGATACCGTCCTTCCTCTGATCCCTCTCAGCTAATCGCCACCTCCTCAGAGCAGTCTTCCCTGACCACACTGTCTAATGTGGTTCTCTTCATTTTTCTCTTTCATGGTGGCAATGGATTCAATTACTTGCAAATTGCCTGCTCTCTTGCCTAGAAGGGAAGCCTCCGGAGGGGCACCAGGCCGTGTCCAGCTTGCTCCCCACGGCGCGGTGCGGGTGCAATACACTGCGCCAGCGCCTGGTAGACACGGCACTATTTGCTGAATAACTGAGCGAGTTCTCTAGAGAAACCAGCTTCCGACGCTTGGGGGACATGTGCTGTACGTGCCCCCAACCTAATTCAGCTTCTCCCAGTGGGTCTATCTGCAGGGCTCAGCCTTGCTGCCTGGAACATGGTGTTGAGCAGGAGTCTGAGGCTGTTTGTGGTGGCGTATTTTTGGCTGCATGTTCTGTGTTGGCTTACCTTTGTGCAGTGCAGACATTCCACTGTCCTGAGGAATTGCTGTAGTGCCTGGATCCTGCTTCTTAAGGTTCTCTTAGTGCCTTTGAAAAAAGAATCCATAGTGTATATGAAACAAATGTTTAGAAGATGGAAATGAAACCAGAAGTTGGCCCTTTGCCGCTTCCCTTTCCTCATTCTGACATCACTCCAGGAGTCAGGGCAACACTTGCTCAAGCACCGATATCCCAAACACAGGGAAAGGCTCATGCAATGCGACTGGCCAAGAAAATTGCTTTTTGAATCAGTGTTTCCCTCCCCGAAGTTTGCTGCGTCACAGCCCTTCCTTTTAGAAAGGCTTTCATTTCTAGGTGAGCATGTTTGCAGAAACGGGAGGCCTGAGGAAATCAAACTGGTATTAATCTCTAGTTCCTGATGCTTCACCAATTTCTTACCCATTGAAAACGGGGAAGGCTCAGGGAGGCTGGAGCTGGAGCCTGGGGCCTGGGCAGGTGTTGGTCAAGGTGTTGCTTCCTGAAAACTGCCCTGACCTGGAGTTGCCTTCGCAGAGGAGTGACCGCCAGGCCCTGCCCCTGGGGGAGGCTGATCTCTGTTTGCAACTTAGCTTTTCTGTTCTGTGCTGCTTTGTCAACTACGCTTTCTAAAATGTCAACCAAATGACGTTCCCAAGAATGTACAGAGTGGGTCCAGCAAACGATATTTCTAATCCCAACAAATACTGTTCCTAATTAGCCTTGGGATGTGAGTTCCTGAGGCTCAGATTTTCATCTGGAAAATGGAGAGAGTGAGTTGGGAGGGAAAGTGCTGCTGGGGATTCTGCTCCCAGGGGTCAGGCACAGCGAGCAGCGGGGATAGGAAGATGGACAGTTCTGTGATTTGATGATTTCTACTCTGAGCATTGGAGCTAGGCAGGAGGCTCTTTGCCCAATTAACTATTGTTGGGGGCTTATTATAATTTGAGGAGAATGAACTCCTGGGTTTATGCAACTGATGGCTGTGGCAGTGGTCAAGCTATTGCTGTAAAGGGCTTTCCGTCTGAAATGCTGAGCCCAGGGATTAGGCAGCTTAGTCTCATCCCTCACAAACATGAGGCTCACTGGAGTAAGCCCTGAAGGAAATGGCAGCCGTGGAGTGTCTTAGGAATAACTCCAGATGGCACTTCACTCTGTGCAGACAATTCTCAAATGCACTGACTCCCATGTTGTCCCCCACATTCTCCCCAGCCATAGTCTAGTTTCCAAGTCCTGCTCCTTAACTGCCTGATGTCTTGTAAGAAAGCTCTGAATGGTGGCCGCTAGGAGGCAGTGCAGCAGGCCTTTCTTTAACCTCAGATTTCAGGTTAGCCTCCCTGCAGGCTCCCCTGACAGGAAGGGACTCATTTGATGTTTTAATCAAAATCAACTCTGCATAGGACCAGAAGCCAGGGTTGCCCTTTTCTGAGCTGCTCCTAGCAAGCTTCCGATGGAAACCTGCAAATGTTAATATCCAACCAATTAAAGTGATTTTCTGATGGCAGGCATGAGTTGCCCGCCTTGGTTTGCACACGTTTTATAGGTTATACAGTATAGGATGCTCTGAAGACCTTTCTCAATACAGTCGACTGAGGAATATCTGGTCCAAACTGTGATGAGGGCAAAGTCTCATTTGCTGCTTTGGCAATCGGCTTGACAATGTGATACTTTAATGTATAATTGGATAAGCAATTGGGTTCTGTTATAGTACAGTGGTTTGGCATAATTATTTTCCAGGGCTGTGATTTTCTCGTTAATAAATACTTTGGGGGGTTACAAATTCTTAAACATCAACACTCTATGCTCCTTGAAAGTAGGCTGCCATTAATTAATATAAGAGCTTATTTCAGCATTTGGGCCCCACTGGCAGCGCTAAAAAAACGTTTGCTTTTACTCAAGCAAGTTAGACTGAAGCCAGAGCTTTGGCAGCTCATCAGAGGATGAATGCTGCGTTGATTACCTGAGCTCCTCTGGACAAAGGGCAGAGACCTGGGCTTTGGAGCCTTCACAGTGACCAGAGGGAATTTGATTGCACTTAAAGGTCTCACCATCTAGCAATCAGCCTGGGGTTCCAGTTCATAAGATCCTGCACACAGAGTTAGAAGAAAGGCCATTAACATATTTTTGCACAAAGAAATAGTTGAATAACCTCAGGGTTCTAAGGAAGCCAAGTGGCGGCACAATACCTTTTTTTTTTTTTTTTTTTTTGGTATCAAGTGAGAGCATGAGGTGATTGATTAGGACCCCAGGAAAGCCCAGCATGGGTGACTGTCTGCTCAATAACCGGCAGTTGGAGAAAAGTTTGGTTCTAGGGAGGAAACTCGTGCTCAAAGGATGCTGTGCGTGTGTGTGTGAGAGAGAGAGAGACAGCCTCCAAAATCATGGCATCTTTCTCACCACCAATCTACTAGCAAATGGTCCAGGAAGGCTACCGGGACTTGGGACTGTGAGAAGCACAGGACGGAAGGGAGGCGCAGACTTTGCACTAGCTCTGAGCAGCCTTGAGCAGGGGAGCCGGGATCCGTGTGTGCTACACAAAGGGCCAGGAAGGCAGTGATCAGAGGCATAGGTCTGTCTACGGCAGTGGATCTCAACCTTCCCAATGCCGCAACCCTTTAATACAGTTCCTCATGTTGTGGTGACCCCCAACCATAAAATTATTTTCGTTGCTACTTCATAACTGTAATTTTGCTACTGTTATGAATCGTAATGTAAATATCCGATATGCAGGATGTATTTTCATTGTTACAAATTGAACATAATTAAAGCATAGTGATTAATCACAAAAACAATATGTACAGTGGGGCCTTGACTTACTAGTTTAATTCGTTCCGTGACGGAGCTCGTAACTCAAATTACTCGTATGTCAAATCATAAAGTGAACGAGTGAGACACGTGATGCTAGGCTGATGTTGTGGCGTTCACTGTGACATTCGCTGCACCAACTAGCGGTGAGGTATCTGAAGCTGGCTCGTAAACCGAATTTTAGCTCATAACTCAAAGCAAAAAATCGGCCGAGAGACGGCTCATATCTCAAAAAACTCGTTAGTTGGGACACTCGTAAGTCAAGGCCCCACTGTAATTATATATGTGTTTTCCGATGGTCTTAGGCGACCCCTCTGAAAGGATCGTTTGACCCCCAAAGGGGTCTCGACCCACAGGTTGAGAACCGCTGGTCTACGGGGAGGGACCGAGCCCCACTCAGGAACTGCTCATGTTGCCGCTGACTCGACACCACACAGGTTTATGGGGCAACGGAGCACCCCCTCGTCCCTCCTGTCCGTCCTGTCCTCGCCCCTACCACCCAGGTCCTGTCACTTCTTGTCTGGCTGCCACTGTCTCCCTCTAGTTCCTTCTCCAGCCAGGCCACCTTTTAGGAAAACTATTCCAGTCCTTCACTCCTCTGCTTCTACCCCTTTAATATCTTCACACCAAAAGTAAAATCCAGATATTTAGCCACCCCCCCCCCACAGGCTGCAGATGCTGTCCCCTCACTCTTCTCCACCACCGAGCTCCCTTCTCCCAGCTCATTGCTCAATGGATTTCTAATCGTTTACTTCTCAGCTTAAAGTCGCCCTCAGTGAGGCCTTCCTCCACACCCCACCCCAAGTTCGCCACCCCCGCAGACCAGTGCTCTGCTTTCTTTAGCGCTCTCACAATATGACATTATTCTGATGTCCAAGATCTGCCCCCAAAATTGGAAACTTCCTACAGGTCAGCCCAGTCGGAACAAGCACACCCACGTGTTAGAAGTCCCTCGCTCAGCTGCCCTTCCCACCTCTGGAGCCTCCTAACTTGACTCTCAAAAGCTTTCAAACTAGGTTAGCCCCCTCCCAGCATCTTTCTGTTTAGCAATGCCCATCTCACTCATAATTAACCATTTGTTGTCTCCCTTCCCTACCTGGGTGCCCCATGAGGACAGTAAAGGGGTCTGTCTGGTTCAGCGCTTTAGGGCGGGGTCTCCCCTAGCACGGCAGGGACAGAACAAATATCTGGTGTATTAATATGTGGTCATTAATGCCATGTTTAATGCCAATTTCCCACATTGTTTTAATGTTTTTTTAATCAATTCTTATTTTTAACTTACATTTACAAGGAAATTTGAGATGATATCATAAATGGGAGATAACACTAAAAATAAACATGGTCTAGACAGAAATCTCTTATTTTATTCTAGCTAGAGTCTGGGTGGCTCCACCCTTGTGTGAGAGGTCATGTGGACACCACATTAAGGACATGCTAGTACCAACTGAGACTTTCCTTTTTATATATATTGATTCAGGGAGAAAGGGAGAGATAAAACCACCAATGATAAGAGAGAATCATTGATCAGCTGCCTCCTGCACGCCCCCCACTGGGGTTTGAGCCCACAACCTGGGCATGTGCCCTTGACCAGAACTGAACCCGGAACCCTTCAGTTCACAGGCCAATGCTCTATCCACTGAGCAAAACCGGCTAGGTTGAGACTTTTTGATTAATCAGAAGAACTGAAAGATGACGGAAAAGGGAGCAACTTTCTCACTAGGCTTCAGAGCTTTCATTATAGACTGGAGGACACCTTTGGGGTCCTGGGGTGTGTGTTTCATCTTGAAACACTGGAGTGTTAAGATTTCTCAAAATGGCAAAGAAATTTCAGCTCTCTTGATGACTCTCATGGGTGATCAGGCGTGGCTGGAACTTCCTGTCAGGATTCATGAGGGAGAGCAGTGCCAGTAGCAGGTGAAGCTGCCATGGGCACAGGGGCAGGAGGGATGGCACACACTTAGAACCCATGGCCATGAGAACCTTCCTTAAAATCACAGTGCGAATCCTGACTTTTTAAAATCAGCTCTGGACCCCGCCCCCAGTGAGAATGACTCTGAGATATTCTGAGGACACAATGAAGGAAATTATAGCTTAATACTTACACCAGACCGACTTGTATTAAATTATGTATGTATGAATCTGCCTTCCCTTTTGGGTGGTGAGACCCTAGAAAGCAACGATTTTGGGCTTATTTATTTTTAGAGCTTTCATAAGACCTAGACCAGTGCCTGGAATATATCCTGTGCTCAGTAAGTGCTTGCAGACCAAATAGAAGGTAGTAACAGGGAATTAGGTCTAAAACTCAAAGTATTTAGTTCCCCATTCATTGAAGTATTTCCCTTGCCATACTTAGTATGAATACCTGTCTGAACGGAACCACAGACCCATAGACATGGTTTATTTAAGCTCTCTGCTCCTTGTATTGTTTTTCAAAACTAATAACAATGAAAGATGAAGAAGTGGCTTAAATAGTGCCCCCCCACACACACACCTTTGAAGATAGTTTGGCATTTTACTACAGATTACTCCCAAATTCTGAAAAGTATTTAAGTCACCACGAATCATTCCGCGCCTGTACTCCATTACTCAGCTATTACAATGCCAATAGCAAAGGCACTCTGAGCATTACACCCGGGAATCAATTATGACCCACGTGTCTCACAATTACAGCCTCCAGGCACAGAAAGGCACAGTGTCCAAATCAACACACATCAGCACTGCAATCAGAAGTCCCGTCAACACCTCCTCCCCCGAAAATCCTTTCAGGCAGATAAAGTGGGGTGACTGCAGGTACTTGAAAATAAATCCCTTCTCAGAGCTGTCTAGAAACAGAATTCCCTTTGAGGAGCCATCACAGATTTCATTCATTCTGTTGAAGGTGAATAAAGTCTTGGGTACAAGTTTTTGCAAACTTTGTAAAGTTGGCACGTGAATCGAGTATCTGTGAGAACAGCTTCAGCTGTTGTTGTCACACAGGGAAAGGATGGAATCTGTATCATGTCGGCCATGGCGCTGAGCATTTTCACAGTTTAACTGTGTGACGGAACCGCAGGGGGGAGAGACGGATGCCAAAGCGCATTGAATCCCCCCCACCTGGAGGAAGGGTTGCTATTCTAAGTGCTACTAAGAAAGAAAAAGTAAATTATGACACCCCATCAGTTTTAGGACATGCTTTGATTTCAGAGATGTTAAAATGTGAAAAGCAGTACATCTTAGAACCGATAAACCATGGCTTTTAAACAGGGCTGGCGGTTTACTCTGAATGTCATGCAATAATAAGCCCTGGAATGGACCAAGTGGTAGCCTTGAATTTGATCATCCTTTGGACATTTTCCTCTGTCTTTTCTAAGGTCACAGCTGGGCAGGTTTGGGAATAACCCCAATGCTGGAGGCTCCTTAGATCACCCCGTCACCCCATCATTCTTCATTCTAACACGATTTCTTTGTGAAACTAAGTTGACTCTCCCCTTCCCAGCATGTTTCCACTTGGTAATGTCCATCTCACTCACAATTAACCATTCGGTGTCTCCCCTCTTTACCTGGGTGCCCCATGAGGACAGGAAAGGGGTCTGGCTGGCTCAGTGCTTAAGGGCAAGGACAGAACAAATATCTGGTGTATTAATCCATGGTCACCGCCTGTCCCTGCAGACAGCTAAAGGTAATCTAGAAGATTCATAGGAGGGAAGCCCCTTCATTAAAGCTTACCCAAGGCAAACAGTGCCTTTCCATAAGCCATTGCTTAGGATCATAGGGCCTATCCCAGCGAGCCAGACAATGGCTTCCGGCCACCAGGCTCTGCGGTTGCCTCAGGAAAGCAGAACTCGACTCCAAACCGCAGCATGTTCATTTCCAAGTCACCTGGGTGGCTCTTCCAGGACCTTCCCCAGGGTCCTTTTTCCTGCAGAGACCGAAACCCCATTCCAAGGCTTCTGAGCTAGATCAGTGTCCCGGGGCTGCTGGCATGGCCTGTGGTCCAGGCTCTCCTCTCACAGGGTGCGTGCAGAACAAAGCAGGCTTCAGCGAGTCTGCAAAGGACAGCCTCAAACCTGTTGGCAGGGCCGCCAGCAGGAGGCTAAAGACAAATGCTTCAGTTCCTTATGTGCACGGCTCTATCTACATACACAGACGGTTTTCCCCAAACGTACTGCCTCTCAACAGTTAAGTGCATCTTAGCATTGCCTGAGAAATTTGAAAACAATTCCCAAACCCAGGCTGCCGCCAGACCAATTAAATGGGAATCCCTGGGGAGGAGCCCGCATCAGCAGTTTTTAAAGTTCTTCCTGTGATTCCCGTGAGCAGCCAGGGTTGAGCATGGTGTTCTTTTTTCCTCCTGCTTTGTTGTTAGACACAATGTATAAACACAAAACAGCAGGGATCCTCTTGGACCTCAAAAAAACAGCAAGGAAGGAGGAGGTCCCAGAAACTTTTTTAAAGTACAAGACAGATTAGTGCCCAGACCAAGGGCGTGGGTGGCAGGCCACAGCCAGAGTCAGACTAAAGCAGTGGTTCTCAACCTTCCTAATGTCGCGACCCTTTAATACAGTTCCTCATGTTGTGGTGACCCCCAACCATAAAATTATTTTTGTTGCTACTTCATAACTGTAATTTTGCTACTGTTATGAATCGTAATGTAAATATCTGATATGCAGGATGTATTTTCATTGTTACAAATTAAACATAATTAAAGCATAGTGATTAATCACAAAAACAATATGTAATTATATATGTGTTTTCCGATGGTCTTAGGCGACCCCTGTGAAAGGGTCCTTCGACCCCCAAAGGGGTCGCGACCCACAGGTTGAGAACGCTGGACTAAAGGCTCCTCCCTCTCCTCAGAGCCAGGACAACCTCAAGGAGCATCTGAGCTTCCCCAGAAAAGCCTCCGCCCAGAGGATGGGTCTTGCCGCTTCCCCGCTTGGGGAATCTTGTGTACCAGGGGCCTTGCTATGAACCTACAGACAACTTCATTTGAAGCCGTTTTATCAAGTGCAAAGTCAAAGCGGAACGTCGGGGTCTCCAGACCCTTTGTTAAGTCCACTTCTAACTTGGGCTCATGTAAAAGGGGAGACACTTGCTAGAAATGGAAATCACATCCATGTCTTTCTTGGCCAATCCTTGTTTATTCCATGGGTGTTTCCTAACACAAACGCATATGCTGTGCTCTTCGATAGGATCAGCAGAGTAAATGGATGACCACCCAAAGTTGCCTGAAAATCTTTAATCATCTGGGCAAAGTCCCCGTTTGGAAAGCTGTTGTCATACTCCTGAGCACACTTTATTCTCATTTCAGAATGGGCCTTCTTCTCTTCTCGCTCGTTCTTTATCTTCCCCATTGCCTTCACAACACATGCGTTCCTCCGCACTGAGCTCACAGCCTTTGCACACTGACCTCCTCGCTGACCAGTGTAAATGGCATTTCAGCCCCTGCAGGGCAGGAGTTCCTAGGGGAGCGGTAGCCACTGAACGCTGCTGCAGGGGCAGCTCCACTCCATTCATTCTCCGGAGTGGGGATGTGAACCACTGAGAGAGTGGACACCGGGGAGCGGCTTCAGAGACCTTCCTCTGGAGCAGGAACTGTGGAGTTGACTGATGTGCGTGTTTGTTTTGTTACATTCACCTGCCGGGCAGATTATCCTTCGGGTGTAAGGGAAGACGCTCTAAGGGTTCTGGGTTTATTGCAGCCACATCATCAAAATCAATCTCTTTGCTCTTTGTGGCACCTCCTTCTGTCCACTCCACTGAAACACAGGCTTTCTCCAAGTCCCAGTCCTTCCACTGGCACTGTGACTGAAGCCATGACTGTGTTGGATCTTTTTGTGGAGACCAGGAAACAAGCGGGCCTGAAGTGACCAGGCAATCAGGCCATCAGCAGGTGGGTGGGGAAACACACCAAACAGCAAGAATCTACAACTCCGATAACCCTCCAAAGTCCTGAGCGTGGACGATCTAAAGAAAGCCACAGGCTTGCCTCGCGGCATTTAGGAGGGAAACCTCTCAGTTTTAAAAACCACATACAACAGAGCTTTGCAAATATGACTAGTTTTTGTTTTATTTATTTCCTATTTTCCGTAAACAACTTCTAAGCGTTGGCACAACGTTGCCATCTGTAAGGCATATGTCAATAACAGACGGTCGCCTAATAATTAGAAAGTCATTAACGTTTGCCAGCTCTAAGTTATTTGGATTCATCTGTTACGATCCACACTGATGAGGCCACTTAAATGCTTGATTTCTGTGCCTTCCGATGGCGGAGCCGGAAGTGGGAAGACCGTATTTTCCGAGCTTTGCATTGTTCTTTGTCATCCTACTGAATTGTTACTAGATGGATTTATAACAGATCTAAAGCTGGTATCAAAATGAAAATTAGTTCTTGAGTAGAAAAATGGCAATGCAGTTTGACTCGCCTGTAGCAATTGTGTCAGATCTGCCTCTGCAAGGGAGGAAATGACTTCTTAATGTGGTTTTCTTCCACGAAGGAGAATTAAATCTATGTGGCAAGATGTAAAACCAGGGTGCTGGCAGCCAGATTCTGAAGGGAAGATCCATGACCCTCATAAACATATCTGTGGCCTGGTTATATGCTAATGAACCTCATTTAGGGGAAGGCTTCCCCTGGGTGGAAAGATAGCTCAGCTTCAGAGCTGGGCTATTGTCCCCTCTCTGTTTTCCTTCTGTAGCAAAGTTTGCTCTCAGATAATGGGGCAATTTCTCCATCTGCTGCCAGCTGCCAGGGTGGTGGTCTCTGGGTCAGATTTAGAGTGATTTAGCCAATCACTGAAACAGCAAATCCCACTATTTTCGTTGGTAGAGTTTTTGCTGAGTCAGCAAGATTATTTTAGAAGGAGCGGACTTTTGGGCAAATGCACCTGCTGGGTGGAGCAGGGTGTGTAGAACAGTCTACGTGGGTGGCCCTGGAGTTCCTCAAGGATGGATTAACAGGCAAAATCAGTTGTTGGGAACAACACTGGTGCTTCCACTGCCTCGCTAGGTGATCTCTGACAGGAGAATGCACCTCTGGGGACCTCACCTTCTTCCTTGGCAAGATGGAGCTCAATAGTTCCTGCCTTGTATATGGGTTATTGTCAGGATTCAATGAAATGCAAGACGAAATAATACACACCAAAGGCACTGCCCTTCACATCCTAAATACTAACCATCATTGATGCTGTTAAATCATTTGCCTCACTCTCCTCAAATGGCTTAACACAAAATACTACACTGCAGTCTGTGAAGAAGTTATACCTTCAGCATTTTGTGGTGTATAGAGTCTCACACAGGAATAACAGATTTAGTTAATAAAACTGAATTGCAGTAGGACATTAAGGGGAAAATTGAGCTGTTCAAATGGAGAGTTCTGAGAACAGCCCCTCTCTCTGATAGAATGGAAA
Source organism: Myotis lucifugus (assembly GCF_000147115.1). NCBI lineage: Eukaryota > Metazoa > Chordata > Mammalia > Chiroptera > Vespertilionidae > Myotis > Myotis lucifugus. The sequence continues at coordinate 6,666,694 of NW_005871103.1, forward strand.
TGTTATCCACTCTATATGTAAATCTGAGACATACACAAGCTATTTTTTAAAGAAATATGGGCATCTGAAGAGGATTTTTAAATGATTCAACTAAGATCAGTTGTTAATATTTTGATGTTTCCTAATTTAATTTTTTACTGTTTACCTGCTTGAAGCCTCTTTTAATAGACATACTCTTATTTCTTACTCTGTACTCATGGCCCTTGTATTATTACTGTAAATGTGCTTGGGCTATTTTGGTTCACTGAACAAAACTACTCAAAGCTCGTATAAGAGGGGCTAAAGCACAGAAAGTGGTAGGTAAATCCAGGCCAGATGAGAGGAATGATAATGGCAGGCAGCAAGCTCCATGCCTGGTAAGTGAAATGAATGAATGAATGATGAGGGCTGAAAAAGAAAATTAGCGTCTTGTGGGGATTATAAATGGCAGGATGCCCCCTCAATCTGTGACTCCTACACCCAATCCCGGTAGACAGTTCCAAGCAGAGAACAGGCCATCCTGTGTTAGGAAAAGAGGCAGGGTGTGAGAGAACCTCAGCATAATGCTTGCCAATTCCAAAGAAATAACCCGAGGGCTGGCTGTGAAAGACATGGGTGGATTAGGATTCGCGATGCGCCGGTGGTGGCCAGCCAGGGAAATTTTCCACAACCCAGGCCTTTTCAGCACAAGGTTATACAGAGCACAGAAAACAGGGCATGCTGCGGGAGGGGACATGCTTGCACATAAGCTGTGTGAGACCGAAATGCTGGCTGTTTTCTCTGTCGTTTCTTGACTGAGGAGCTGGCCAGTCCACTTACTGATGGCCTTCATCATGTTTCCACAGGGTGAGAGGGGAGTTGGAGCGTGGGAAGGGGCCCATGTTCTCACACACCAAACAGCAGCCTAATATGGTTATTTTATGGCAAATGCTGGAAATGTGATTTTATACATGAAACCACCCCATATTCAAATTTTGGCAACCAAGGCAATTAAAAGACACACACCCACACCTCCCAGCCTATGATTTGCAATTCTGTTCAATTGCCCCACAGTACTTGTTCAAGGAGATCTCAAGGATCCATTAGAGCTAATTCTGTGTTGTTTTTTCTCCAAAGCTCCAGACACATGACAAAGGGGGAGCGGACTCCCCAGCCCTGTGGAGATCAGAGGAGGAAATGGCAGCGGAAGCCGCGGCCCTGCGGGCCTACTTTCAGTGACGCAGGTAAAGGCTCCACCTCCTCCCCACAGAGACCCTCCAAGGGCCTCAGGAAAGGGGTTCCCTGTGCAGGTTGGGGATGTAGAAAAGCAGCTGCACCAACATTCTAGGCTGGTGGCTGCAAAAGACAGAGAAGCCAGAGTAAGGAAAACCCGGATTCCTAAGGCCTAAGCCATCCTGTGAGTCCCCTCTCCTATCTCTTCTCTTCCTGCCAGCTCACCCTCACCTCTCTCTTGTTTCCTCCTCTCTGATCCTGCTCTTCTCCAATCCAGTTTTCACAAAGCAGCCCAAGATAGTTTGTAACTCAAACCTGATCATCTAAGATAGCGGTTGTCAACCTGGGGGTCGAACGACCCTTTCACAGGGGTCGCCTAAGACCATCGGAAAACACACATATAATTACATATTGTTTTTGTGATTAATCACTATGCTTTAATTATGTTCAATTTGTAACAATGAAAATACATCCTGCATATCAGATATTTACATTAAGATTCATAACAGTAGCAAAATTACAGTTATGAAGTAGCAATGAAAATAATTTTATTGTTGGGGGTCACCACAACATGAGGAACTGTATTAAAGGGTTTCGGCATTAGGAAGGTTGAGAACCACTGGTCTAAGAGGTTAAAATCCTTTGAGTCACAGCATCCTTAGGCTCAAGGCCCACAATTCCCCTGTCCGTCTGACAGGTGCTGTGGACCAGCTGTCTCCAGACCAGGTTAGCCACGCCTCTGCTCCGGCTGCTGGTTGGTAAATCACCCTTTGCATTTCCATGTAGCTTTGGCTGCTAGGAAGCTCAGGCCACAGGGAGAGGCCAAGGTGAGAATGATGTTTTGCATTAATGGTATTTAACCATGAGGAGAACATAGATTTCAGATGCTGGTAGAAATCTATAGCCAAGCTCCTTCTAAGAATGCATATAAACACCAAATTTTTATATAATGTCAAGGGGATCATGGATCTTCTGAAATTAATGACTAAATAGGGTTGTCATGAAATATTGGGATACATACACCTAGATGAAAAAATAATTTGTTGTTTAATCTGACATTCAAATTTAACTGGACATCCTGTAGTCTATCTGGCACCCCTGTTAAACCTCCTTAGATAGTTTTTTTCATCTGGTTTTATGTAAATGTGTTTATATTATAACCTGTTGAAGTACGTCAGGTACTAATTAAATACAATTAGTGGACAAATACTAGTAGCAACTGAATTATATAAAATGGAATCAACCACTTAGTGATCATGAATTTTGGCTAGAAAACGCATTCATTTATTTCCTTTTTACTTTGTAAAGTAAGCCCTTTTAAGTTAGTTTCAAGTGTATGTGCACTTGATAGCACCCCCCCTCCCCCCCTTTGAAAGTGTTCTGATCACTAGAAAGATGCAGTTTTAACTGCCCGCTGCTCCTTACCATGGGCGTGCTCAGGCCCTAGCATTCTGGAAAGCTGATTTCATTCCCCCAGGCCACTGGCTTGTCAGCTCAGCACTCGATTGCCTGAAGGGACAGCGTGTAGTGCTAGCAGAAGCTGTCTTTGATATTTCATTCTCACCCGTTCACCTCCTCATTTCTTTCTTTTTAGGATCAAGCTAGTTTACCTAAGAACACAGGCCTAGGGGCATGCCTGCCAACCTCCTTCTGTCCTCTTCTGAAAGCGAGTGTGTCATTTTGGAATGTCCGGTCCGAATGGGGTAACATGCCTCAGAGTCAGCTTCCTAGGCTGGCTTTCCTTCTGTCTGGGTTTCCTGTGTAATGGCAAGAAAGCTCTAGGCTTTTCCCGAGGCTTGCTGCATGGGAGGGCTTTGTCTTCCCATGTTCTCCTAGACATTTCAAGAGGATTTAGACTGCTCACCCAAGTTCCCAGTATGCTTTTGTCCCTTTTTGCTTCTGTTTTGCCTTGAAGCCTAGCATCTCCTGCCTACCAGGTGAATCCATGTGCCTTAGAAGTCTCACCAGAAAGGTTGTTACCTTAACTTGTTATACAAGCGATTGCACAGTGTGTGAGTTTTTAAATTAACTAGCATGAACTTCTCTCTTTAAGGGCTTTTGTTTACAGACCAAACAAATCCCCTCCTGTTTTCTGGGCAGTCGGATGGGTGATGACACAACTAGTAAACATCATTTCCTGTTGTATAAGGGGACTGCATGTCCCTCTCTTTACAGACAGAGGGGAAAGGCACCGTTTTGTTCAGGAAACCTGCTCAGTGAGTTGGTCCACCTGGCTCTGTGACACCTACCCCCCCTCTTTTGAAAATGCATCTATACACCCAATGTTTATACAGTGTTAAAGGGTTCCTTGAACTTCTGAATCTGGTAATAAATTGGGCTGCCATGCAATATTTGGACATACCCATACTTTAAAGACTAACATGACTCCAGACCTGCTCCAGCCCCTAGGCCAGTGCTCCCCACATCGCTGACCAGGTGCGTGGGGGAGATGAGGCACATGTGGGAAAGCTAGGGTCAGCTTCCCTAGGGAGTAGAGGCCCTCCTGTCCCTGTGGGAGGACACCAGGCAGGAAGGTCTGCACCACGCCCATTGCCTCCCACGGGGACACTCAATGTCCTGGCTGATTGGATCTGTTTGCAACCACCCCTTCTCCTGGGAGGCCAAGTGTTTAGGGCTTGACCTTAACACTCTCTTTGCCCTTAGTCTTCCTTAAGAACAAACACATGGCAAAGAAGAATGTGCAACCTATGCCCAGAGATGCCCTAAATAGGAAAATGGACTATAATAGGCAACAAGCTGCTCCCTGCTGAATGTTTGGTATGGAAATGCCTAGCAAATCATTCAGTCAGTAGCAATCCTGTTCTGTATCTTTTTTTTCTGCCAGTTTCCTTTTTTTAACTTTAATGTTATTGTTGACACTATTACTGGTGTCCCCCTTGACCTCCCCCCTTCCCATCACCATACTGTTTGTTGTCTGTGGCTTATGCATCTGTGTTCTTTGGCTAATCTCTTCGCCTTCTGCATGACAGGACTGCCATAGGGCCACAAAGATAAACATTCCAATACCATCAACTGTTTCCTCAGCCTCTTGAAGGCATCTACATTAGGTTAGTTCTGTAGAAGAATTCTCCTGATCCTCCGCTACAACCTGCAGGAGGTTTTGGCCCTTCTCTGTGTCCCTTGCCTAGCAGAAAATTACTTTGAACTGCAGTTTCTTAAACAATAGAGGAAAACAGACCTTGTCTGTGCCATGCATAGAACAAGCCAGCTCTCTAAGAGTTGCTGAATGAAGCTGCTGCAGTTGTCTCACTCTCCACCTGACAGATCCCTGATGAGGTTGACCATCCCTTGGTTCCAGGAACTCTCTACCTGCCATCTGTGTAGGTGAAATGATGCGCTGCCTCCCCGCACACTGGGCTGAGTGTGGGAGGAGGCTTCTGCCATTGCTCTTTCAGTCTGGGTTCTAAATCACATTATGACAGTGGGTCTGCATTCTTTACCTTATCTTGTGCCCTTCCTGGAACATAATCATTCTTTATTTAGGTACTTAATACTAGGTTTTTCTGCCCCTAAACACCCATGTTACATGTCCTACTGAACTTTAAAGTGATGAGGTGTGTACTAGTGAGGGAAGGTTTTGTCGTCTCCCTGTCCCCACTTCCAGCCCATGTTGGAAGTGAGTGGGGTGTGTTGGTTGTAAAATGTGCAAGCATCGCCCCCAGCTCTGGAGGAAAGTCAGAGCAGGGCAGGTTCCCATACTCTGTTGTGTCAGCAGAGTTCATTCGTAATTCATCAAACTCTCCTCTGTGCGAGGCATTATTTTATAGATAATTGGTTGCCTCTCATTTACTCATAACAGAGCCTTGCAATTTCAAAGCAACTGAGTCAGCCCAAAACAGCATTATTAGTAGTTACAGATATACTGTCAAGGCAAAATGTTGACACTGGCATTTTTGAAAAATCACCATGATTTCAGCCGCTGGACCACACATATCATAATCATGGACAGTTGAGATAGACAAGGAAGAACAGGTTTGCTTAGTGAGTATGTGTCTGGTCATTGAATTATACCTTTTAAAATCTATCCTACCAGCCTGGAAAAATCCTCAGCTTTCTCAAAGAAGGTCTACTGTGAGCAAGGCAGCCTGTAAGGAGAAAGGCCCAGGGATCATAACTCCTACTGTTCTCTGGGGAGGCAAAGGATTACCTTCAGTTCCTTGACCAATTCAATCCTAAACGGACTAGGTAACCCCCAAATGGGGATATCATCAATTCCAATGAAAGTGTTTACCAACACTCTTTGAGCCACCCCCACACTGATAGGATAAAAGGGTTTCTTGCTCTGGCCGGATGGCTCTATTTGTTGGAGTGTCATCCTGTACACCAAAAGGTTATGGGTTCAATTCCCCGTTAGGGCACATACCTAGGTTCTATCCCCATTGGGGCCCATACAAAAGACAACTGATACATGTTTCTCTTACACCTCAATATTTCTCTTTCTCCCTATCCCCCTTCCCCTCTCTCTAAAAATCAATGGGCATATCCTTGGGTAATGATTTTTATTTTAAAAAATGGTTTTCTTTAGCATGCAGTATAAGAGAAGACTCCTTGTTTAAGGCCAATGATACTTTAGTATCTTCAAAAGCTCTTTAGAAAATAAGGATCCATCACCTTAAACACAATAAGAAAAGAGATTTTGGGTTGCTTTTCCCTTCCTCTCCTGTTCATGTCTCTACAAGATTGTGCTGTCTCTCCTCTTACTGTGTAGACTATGTTTATAGAACCAAATTGCAGTAGAAAGGAATTACAGACTCAATTATTTGGATTAGATAAATAAAGTCCCTAAGGCCTAAATTGGGAATCCTAGGGACTTTAGAATAATAAAATCTAATATCCCATTAAATGATTTATTTCATGATAGCCCAAAAGAATAGCCATCCAGTTATATGTTAAAAATCTACCTTTAATAAACATTCTATGGGTAGTTCCAGAATGAGTTTGTTTAGTTTGATTCTTTTAAATGTACTTTTCAGTTTTCTCTAACATGTACCCAATAGTTCAGACAAAAGTTAACCACAGGCAGCCAGAGCTGGTGTGGCTCCATGGTTAGAGTGTCGGCCCTCTAACCGAAGGGTCATGGATTTTATTCTAGGTCAAGGGCACATACCTGGGTTGCCAGTTCATTCCCCAACTCTGTCAGGGGCGTATGCATGAGGCAACCACTCGATGTGTCTCTCTCACATTGATATTTTTTTCTCTCTTCCTTCCACTCTATTTAGCAATGGAAAATGTCCCTGGGTGAGGAGTAACAACAACAAAAGATTACCAGAGGCCACTGATGGCTAAAGAATAGACTGTTCTGAAGAACTGTTCTGTTGAGATGATCTAGTTAAACTCCTGGTAGAAATGACCAGTTTCCTATGGTTAGTTTTAACCCTTATGGATCTTGGAACTCCATGATCCATCAGCACAGAATCCTTTTTTGACAAGTGCAACCCAAGTGCCAAAAATAATTTTGAAGAGTTTCAAGCTTTACTGGCATCGTGCAAAATGATAATGAAATAAAGCCTGTCATCACCATCATCACCTTCTTCGTCACCCTCGTCTCATCTCCAGAAATGGAGACTTTATCACTCACCAGTCTGCATACTCTCATATGACAAAACCCTTCTAAAAATATCTACCCACTCCCAACACTCTTTTTTTTTCTTTTTCTACTAGCTTCTCTCCACTCTGTATTGTCCTTCCCTATTATTTTTTTTCTTTTTGTCTTTGTCTCTGCCAGAAAGGAGGGTGGTGGAAAAAAGTCCTCCTGAGAGGTCATAGGAAGTTAATATGAAGAAAGGCTATGAAAATTCACCTTAATAATCTGTAACCTGCCCTTTAATAATAGCGAGTATTTATGTAATTCATTCGGGAAGTTAATATGAAGAAAGGCTATGAAAATTCACCTTAATAATCTGTAACTTGCCCTTTAATAATAGCTAGTATTTATGCAATTCATTCCATCCTGTTTCTAAAATGTCCTTCAGCCATCTCTTATATAAGTGCTGCATTGTTTTGACATTCCAGGGGCCTCAAGTGAGTTATCATGTAGGCACTTGGTCAATCAATTTGGGATACATTAGCAAAAGCAGCACTAAACTGTGTTCCTTCTAGTTTTAATACTTCTCTGATGATCTAAAAGACACGGCAGTATGTTCTTTAATTTATCATGAATGGTGAGCAGTGAAGACTGTGAGTGTCTTATTTTTCAAACTAAAGTCCAAAAACTGAAGGAGGTAGACACTAAGGAGAGACTATTTAGAGAATTAAAATATCCTATTGGAACCGCTTGTTCCAATGGTGTTAGTAAAAAAGCCATCCCAATTCCATGTAGTGTGCCCTTTCTTCTTCCTCTTTCCCTTCTTTTCTCCTTCATGGGTGAGACAGGAGCTATGCAGAGTCAGTGAGAGGGCTGGGGAAGCCATCGCGAGGGCTTCCTTTTTTGTACCCAACTACTTTGGGGAATGAGTGCCTGCCACCCTCTTTGTGCCCTTCCCAGACCCCAAACAACAGACCTGACTATTTTTGTTCACTATCACCACTTTGAAACACTATTACAAGGCAAACCTTGTTTCCCCCACTAGAGCCAGCCTCATTCAGTAATCTGTAATCAAGAGAAGTCGAGTGGCGGGTAATGCCCCCTCTAAAGCAAATGACTATGTTGAACTTTACACAAAACTCTCTAGAATGTGCTTGTAAAAGGAAAGACTGGGCAAGTGAACATTACAGTTCTATACAAATTAAGTCCTCTCCCAAAAAAGACATGTGTTTTCCAATGACTTGTGCTAAGCACCAGGCATATCCACTACCAAATTAAAGTATAAAAAGGCATTCTGGCATCATCTAATAATGGTGTCTGGATTCTCTGCTATTTTGTTTTTTACAATCAGTGGAAATGTTTTTAAATAATTTAAAGTGCTGCCTCATCAACATTGCCACTAAACTTACTCTTTGAACACTTCACTCTTTCATGCCTCACTTTCCTTCCCTATGTCTGAATTACTACAATGAAAAGCATTTTGATTATATCCCAGGATTATTATCAGGATAGCACAAAACTGGATAGGAAATGCACTAGCAAAAGTGGCTCTGAATTCTTTTGGATTGGATACTTCTCTGAGGATCCAAAAGACATCCCGGTATATTCTGCTACTTCCAATGTATCATGAATGGTGAGCAGTGGAGACTGTGCCTATCCATTAGCTATGCCAAGATGTACATTTATTATTTTCTCTATGATTTATATTGTATTTTAAAGATGATAAATTGTGTAAATGTCCAGGTTACAAGGAATTAGTTTAATCAGTAATTAAAGAATAAAACCTATAGGGCAGGAAGTTTCCAGACCACCAAAAAAGAAAAGAATGACTTCTGCTTCTATTACTAACAGACCAAATACTTTGACTCTGCTCACTAGAAAAATTGTACAGAATATAAGAAAATGTCTGGGAAAGGTGACAAGGTGGCAAAATAATGCAGTCAAGATGGAAAAGAGGACAGAATCCCGGAGAGAAAGGAGCCCAACGTGGGGTTGCTTTTTCCCTGATGTAATTTGTGAGTCTAGTAGCGGCAGATAAAACAAAAGCAATAAGTGGTAGAGTCCTCCATTCATGGGTAGAATTACAAAGGTCTGAAAAAGTGACACCCTTGGGAGAAGAATGAGCCAGATCTGAACCAGCACTGGTACCAACTGCAGCCCAATTACAAATCATATGAGCAATTGAGAAGGTCTTAATCCCAGGAACTGAATTACTTGATCCCAAATTACTTGTCCCATTAGGTTTCTGTCAGAAACTAAGAAAAAAAAATCATCTTTGGAAGAAAATACAAGATCTTAAATTATTTCTACAATTTTTTCAAATAGATTGCTAATACAGGAATATGTGTATGCACATACATCACAGCATCTGAGGAGACAAGTCAATACAAGTAAAAGTAGAATCACAGGGTACCTAACATTGGAATTATAAGACATAGCCATTATAACAACTATGTTTATTTTGTTTCTGGATAGAAAAGACAAGATTTTAAAAATCTCAGCAGAGATCTGGAATCTATACAAAAGACAGAAATTACATAAAAAATGTAAATAGAAATTCTAGAACTGAAAAATATAATAACCCAAAGAATGAATTTAGCAGCACACTTTTTAGAGCCAAAAAATAATTAGTGAACTTAAAGATGAGCCATATAAAAATATTCAGAATGAACTATGAAGAAATGAAAGTGGAAAAATGTATAAGAGAGATCCATTTAAACAGAAAGTATAATATTTATTTAAATTTTCAAAACTGAGTTCTTACAGAAGCTATATTTTAAAAGATAATTTGAGAATTTTTCAAAACTGGCAACAACACGAATCCAAAAATTTAAGAACACACAAAACCGAAAGCAGGGGTTGTAGAATCTAGAAGTAGGCACATAATAGGACTGCAGAAAATAAAAGGCAAAGAATAAGTTCTTAGACTTAATGGTGGAAAAACCCCCAAAGAACTAAAAAAGAAACTCTCTTTCAAAGGAGTAATATTTAGACCAAAAGCAGTGACAACAAAAAGAAAATCAGAAGACCATGAAATGACATCTTTAAAGAACTGAAAGAACATAACTGTGAACCTACATTTCCATACCCAGGTAACATCTTTTATAGAAAGAAGGTAAAATAAACATATATTCTGACAAAATCTGAGCCAATTCATCACCATCAGACTCAACAAAAAGAAATTCTAAACACGAAGAAATAAAAGGAAATTAGAAACAATTTTGAACTGAATGAAGATAACTAAAACTTGATGCAACTAAAGGTGTGATTAGAGAATAATTTACTTTAAGTTATGACATATGCATTTATTGGAAGAAAATAAAAGCTGAAAGTTAATGTGATAAATATCTTTCTGGAGCCGAAGCCGGTTTGGCTCAGTGGATAGAGTGAATAACTTTAGACCAATAAATTTGAAAATTGGCATTAAAGTGATGTTTCTATAAAATATGTAGTTTTACCCTTGAACTGAATGAAGATAACTAAAACTTGATGCAACTAAAGGTGTGATTAGAGAATAATTTACTTTAAGTTATCTCTGTGGAAAATCAATAAAATATATTTAAAAAAAAAATATATCTTTCTGGATATTGTAGTCATTAAAAAGAAGAGTGTGTAATGAATAACTTTAGACCAATAAATTTGAAAATTGGCATTAAAGTGATGTTTCTATAAAATATGTAGTTTTACCCAAACTGACACAAAATAGAAAATATAAATAACTTGATACCTACTTAAGAAAACAAGTCTGAATTAATACTCTTCCCACAAAGAAAACATCAGGCCTAGATAACTTTACAGAGAATTCTACCACACAATTAAGAAGGAAATAAGAATCTTACTAAGAATAAGATTCTTAGTGAGAATTTTACGACTTATGGAACAAAAACTCTTCCACTTCTCATTTGTTATATGAATTGCCCTGCACATGAACGGAACATGGTAACACAGATGCCAAAATCTTAAAATATATCACATAAATGGATAGACAAATAGGTAGCTTATATATAGTGTGCATGTACAATTCATGAAAGAGATAATACACTATGACCAATGCAATTGATTTCATATTACTATCAAGTAATGTATTTGACCAGACTAATAGAGGGAGAAATAATAGAATCATCTAAGTAGGTGCAGAAAAAAATATTGATCAAGTTCAATATCCAACTTAATAAATATAACAATACTAGGAAAACTAGAACTAGAAGGGAATTTATACTTAAAGGTGAAATGTTGAAAATATTTATCTGAGATTATAAATTAAATAATATCACTTGTAGCATTTCTATATCACAATATACTCAAGGCCTTAGCTAGTACAGCAAGTCAAGGACATTAAATAAGAGTATTTAAAATGAAAGAATGAAATGGTCATAATTTGTAAATAATATGATGTCTGCAGAGAACTCAATGGAATCTACTGAGAACCAATTGGAGTTAATCAGTAAATTTAGCAAGGCCTCTGAATAGAATAAGATCAGTACATGCAAGTTTTGAATTTCTCCAAATCAGCCACTGTCTTAGCTCAAGCTTCCAACAAAATACCATGGACTGTGGGGCTTAAACAACATACATGTGTTTCTCCAGTTCTGGAGGCTGGAAGTTCAAGATCAGGTTGCCAGCATGGTCTGATTCTCATGATCCCTCTTCCTGGCTTGTAGATAGTCACCTTCTCACTGAATCCTCCCCTCACTGTTTTTGTAAGGACAATAAGACCATCATGGGGGCTCTACCCTCATGACCTCACCCAAATCTATTTCCCACCCAAAGACCTCATATTACCATCACATTGGGGATTAGGCCTTCAACACATGAACTTTGGAGGGATACAAACATTCAGTCCATAACAGGTAAGCAGTTAGAAAATGAAAAAAAAATTAAAGTTAGCTAATATTAACATCAGAAATCAAATACCAAAAAATAAAGAAATATAAGCTTCTAGGCAAGAAAACTATAAAATGTTATTATAAGGCATTAGAGAACAATTACATAAATGGAGAGATGAATGACTCAATTTTATAAAGGCTAAATTCTTCTCAAATTGACTCATAAATTCAATGCAATTCAAATAAAAATCCCCATAGATTTTTTTAAATGTTCTATTTTTTGGTGAAAATTGACAAGTTGATTTTAAAATGCTTATGGAAATGTAGCTAGAGACTATTAAAATAACAATATAGAAGCATAGGATGGCTGACTGTACAGCATACTGACTTATTACAAGGCTACAAAAGTTAAGAAGGCATGGTATTGGTACAAGGATAAATAGACAGGATTAAATAGAAACAGATCCAGGCATACTGGAACACTTAATTTTTGCTAAAAATTAACATCATGGAGTTCTAGGGAAAGGATAATATTTTCAATAAATGATTCTGGGAAATAGGATATCTATGTAGAAACCTAATGAAACTATTCCCCTACGTCACATCACATGCAAAAGTCAATTCCAGGAGGACTATGATTCAAAATGTGAAGTGTAAAACAATAAAACTTTTAGAAGATAATATTGGAGAATATCTTCATGATATGTCAATAAAGACTTTTTAAATAGGACACTAAGAACATTATCATAAAAAAGATGACTAAAATGGACTACATTCAAATTAAGAAATTTTGTTTATCAAAAGACACCATTAATAGAAGACACCATTAATAGAGAAAAAGATAAAACACAGAGTGGGAGGAGGTCTTGCCACATATGTATCCAACAAACCAGAATCTAAAAGATAATTTTTTAAAGGAAAAGAAAAAAAAAAAACACACACACCTTGCAAATCATTGAGCAAAAGTCAACAGCCCAGAAAATATGAAAGGATTTAAGCAGACGCTTAAAAAATAAAAAAGCTATCGAAATGGCCAATAATCTTTAGTCATCAGGGAAATGTAAGCTTAAAACAATAAAGTACCACTGTACATACACAATAGTCAACAATTTAAAAGACTGACAATATCAAGTGTTTGCAAGAATGTGGAACAACAGAAACACACAAAAGAATACATACTGAGAGATTGTGTTCATCCAAATTCAAAATAGGCAAAACTAAATTTCAGTGTTTAAAGATACATTCATTTCGAGAGTATGGGAAAGCGAGGAAACAATCACCATAAAATCAGGCCAACGGTTTACCTTTATGGGGAGGCAGGAGGAGGGTTGTGATTGGGAAGGGGCTGTGGGGTGGAATGGTGGAAGGGGGCTGGCAATGTTCTAGTCCTTACCAGGGGTGGTGGCGAAATATGTGTTTGTTTTATATTAATTCTGTAAGCCATATATATCTTCTCTACTTTTCTGTCTGTATATATTTTACCATAGAAAGGACTAAAAATAAATCCAATACATGAACATTTTTAAATTAAGGACAAAAGAAAGGGAAGGAAGGGATTGACTTGAATATACAGTCTAATTGCTGGCTGAATATTCAATTATTCCATAATAAGTTTAAACACAAAAGAATAACCATTGCAGATAATCGTTACAAACACTCGGCTACTACATCAGAGAGGCAGTTCTCCTCCTCTCAGCCATCCTCCCTGCCTTTCACAAGCCACTCTGCCAGCCAGATAATTATTTCAGGAACCGAGTAACAGAGACCATCACAGAGAGGATGCTTTATTATTAATGATGCTTAATGATACCACTTATGAAGAGCTTATCACGGGCCAACAATACCAAGCACTTTAGAGTTTTATTCCAATTAAACCCCACAACAACCCTCTAACAGTGTCCCAATTTTCAGAAATTGAAACTGAGGTCTAGGTCACTCTGGGACTCGGCCCAGGACTCTGAGGTTATATACATAGAAAGTCAGGGTTCAAGTCCGACTCAGGCAGTGTGACTCTGGAGCCCACATTTACCTTTACACTAAACTGGAGGGTCTCTGTTTAGAAATGCCCTCCCTGCTTAAACTCGAGCTAACTCAAGACAAGAATTGTACAATAAAGATGGGGTATAGCTTACTCTCGCTTCTTCACGAACTCCAGGAAAAGAGCCAAATATTTAGTGATTCTCACATTGGGGGCTTTGTAAAGACCACTTTAGCCACTCATTACTACCACCCGCTGAAGAGACAGCCCTCTGCCATGTGTCCCTATGAAGCATCAGTTAGGGACTGAATATTTGCCTGACAGCTAATTCTGCATTGGATGGACAGGAGTGAGTCATGGCCAGTCAACCTTGGGCCCTCATTGGATGTTGCATTCTTGGGACCAGTGAGGACCCCAGGGGCTCCATTCGAGACCTTTCAGTTAGGGTTTCCTCTGGAGATAGGGGTTTTCACCAAGAGCCTGAAATTAGCTCTTGGATTTCAAAACATTGAGAAGATTGTTGCGAGATTTGAGCAGAAAACAGGAGGGGCTGTAGCAGACATTTTCATTTGGAATCCAAAGGCTTCGGTTCTGGGCATGTGACCCCAGCTCGACCAGTTAGAGTGCTTCCCTACCATTGGTGTATGGATGGAGAAAGAAAAGCTCTTGAAGGGGTGATGGAGACTTGAGGCTCCTGGCAGTCATTTTGCTCATCATTTGCAGAGGACGACCACAGAGTGAAGGGAGACAAAGGTAAAGAGAGGAGATGAAGTCCTATGTCTGCCCCGTCCTTCACAGTTAAATGGTCAGCAGTCACCTTCCTCCCGAGGCTCATTTGGAATGGGATCTCCTTACTTGCCATCAAGGGTCCTGGCCACAACATGGATACCGACTACTTGCCTCCTGGAGGACATTTTTAATCTGGAGGGTCTAGAACTCATCACCAGCCATTTGTTGAAATTCCACTTTGAGCCAAACACTGTCTGACAAATAGTGGGTGACATCCACCCTAGAGGAGCAGCAGATTCATCTCAAACAATAAGACCGATTCAAGAAAAAGCGAGCATGTGTGAGTTCTGTGCAAGTCGGCAGTACAGTGCCTACGGTACCTGTGACCAAATTGATTTTTCTGCCTTATCCCACCATAAAGTAGTTGACTTTGTGTCCATTTGGTCTAGCCCCCATGCCCACGCACAATTACATGCCCTCTAAGAGCCACCCCGAGGTCTAGGATTAGCAATCAATTTTAATGCGTATTTAAGAGATTTTTCAGAGTGTTTAAGTCAGTGTGTAAGATGAACGATCACGTAGTAATTAAGGCATTAAAAGAACCCAACGGAGGATTCCCTTTCCACCAGCAGGTATCTTTAGGTCAAGAAGGTCTATAAAAACCGCCTCATCATTTTCATCCCTGTAAGACGGGCAAATATGGCTTTGAATGTAATTAAGTAGCAGGTTTCCTCTGCAAAAGCTCCACATCTTGTTCCACAAAAAGTTAGAACGGTCGGCATCCTAAGCTACAAACTGATGATGTGGTCTTGCTTTAAAGAAGTGAAAGCTCATGATATTGCTTAAATCATTTTTAATTAGAAATGATAAGCCCGAATCATAGCTCCAGGGAAGGGAAGCTTTCTCCCAGGCAGGCCCGTCTTGGCCCGCGGGGCTCTGGGCGGCTCTTAGAACTCTGCCCCCTTCCTTCCCAATCTCTCCGGTGGCTCCTGCAGACTTCAAAGTCATCCACGTAAAACAAGGAATATGCCTCCTGTAGTAACTCAGCATTTATCTCAGACACCCCTATCAAAGTTTTGCTTTCTTACTCTTCTTTCAAGGATCTATTATCTATTGAGGCTGTTTTTTTTTTTTTCTTTTAAGGTGGAAGATCTTGTGTGTGGATTAAAATTATCTAATTAAAAATATCCAATTTTAATTCCTCAACTTCTTTAAAAGAATGAGATTCAATACAAATTTAAAAGAAAAGTATTTTCATAAAACCTACAACTCCCTTTGTTCTGGGGAAACTTTCATGATACTGAAGTTAAAAATATAGCTTCTTTTTTTTTTTTTTTTTTTTTTTTTTTTTTTTTTAAAGAACACATCTTTCATTTTATTTTTTTAATTTTTTTTTAATACATTTTATTGATTTTTTACAGAGAGGAAGGGAGAGAGATAGAGAGTTAGAAACATCGATCAGCTGCCTCCTGCACATCTCCCACTGGGGATGTGCCCGCAACCCAGGTACATGCCCTTGACCGGAATCGAAAGTATTTTCATAAAACCTACAACTCCCTTTGTTCTGGGGAAACTTTCATGATACTGAAGTTAAAAATATAGCTTCTTTATGTAGAATATCACCAACTGTTGAGTATGTACCTCACTCAGCATATCACTACCCTCACACTCACCACAGGTCATACAAAAGAATGACATATTAAAATAGGAAATGTATTAAGATGATTATCCTTTTAAATGGGGTCAGGCCAGACTTTGGAAAGCTAGCTAGGGCCAAATTGCTTGTAGGCCACAGCAAAGGACTAAGATCAAATCAAGACTCATCTCTCCTAATTCCCTGCCCCCACCCCACGCTCTCACTTCCAGCCTCCTGCTTCCTTGCTATTGGCAAGTCACGTCAAACAACCATCACCTGGGGCCCCTGCGCCTCTTGTCCCCTCTGTCTGAAATCCTCTCCTTTCCTCCTTCCATTCAGTATTTGATTCAAATGTCACCTGCTCAGAAAGGCAATCTAAACTAATGCCCTGTTTCTTTCAACACTTTAAACTTGCCTTATTTTTCTGCATAGTATTCACTATCTGCTACCACATTGCAGATTTATTTGTCTATAGCATCCACTACCACGTAAGTGTCCAAGGACAAGGTCATTGTCTCTAGCACTCAGAACAGCCCCCAGCACATCATGGAGGCTCAAAAACCCTTGCTGAGTGAATGAATGAATGAGTGACAATAATTGACATTTCTTTAGAGTCCAGACCTTTCTCTGAGCTAGGTACTGTGCTAAGTGCCTTACTTGCATCATATTTAGTCCTCATAACAATTCTGTAAGGGAGATACTATTATTTTCCCATTTTTGTAGATGTGGAACCAAGGCATAGATAGGCAAAGTACAGTGGGGTCTTGACTTACGAGTGTCCCGACTAACAAGTTTTTTGAGATACCAGCTGTCTCTCGGCCGATTTTTTGCATTGAGTTGATAGAGTAATTTGAGTTAACGAGCTCCTTAAGGAGCTTGGTCTCGGAACGAATTAAACTCGTAAGTCAAGGCCCCACTGTAACTTAAAGTCACACAGCAAGTAGTCACAGGCTGACCTTGAACCCAGAGCCCATGCTCCTAAGAACTAAATTAACTGGTTAGACACTCATCCAGCACACCCCATCTCCAAAACCCAGGCCAACTTCACTCTGGGCTCAGCCCAGAGCCTGGGCCCCAGGATGTCTTCAGAGCAGCACTGTCCAATAGGAACAGAATGTCTGCCACACCTGTCATTAAGATTTCCCAGTAGCCACTTTAACCACATATTAATGTTAATGTGTTTTAACACAATATATCCAAATATTATTTCAATATATTTATAATATAAACATAATATAAAACTACTATATATATAAACATTTATTGAGTACTATATATATAAACATTTATTGAGATATTTTACATCCTTTACTAGAGCAAGTCTTTGAAACCTAGATATTTTACACCTCCCACACATCTCAATTCAGACTAGTCACATGTGTTAGTACTCGTTAGCCCTATGTGGCTAGTGGCTGCCATATTGGAGAGTGCAGTTGTGAAAAGAGGTCAGTCTCTGGGATGAAGCAGATCTGGTTCCCATCCTGCACTTGCTAACTGTGAACTTTCCTGCTATGTACTGGGCATCGGGTCTCTACTTCATGGGGCGGAAGTGAAGACGATAAGGTTTCCATATGTGAGACTGTCCACTCCTCTTAGCACAGGAGCTGGCTGGTAGATGCTCGGGACAGATGGCTTTTCCCTCCCACCCAGGAAAAAGAATCTGCTGAGCACAGCCTCGGGGCCTCTCTTCACTCCGGTCCAGCCTTTTGAGCCAAGGCCTCTATTTCCACTGTCTGCCGTGAGTGGGAGGAGGTCTCCCGTGGGAGGGAGGACCCTGGCTTGAGTCCTTGCCTCCTGGACCATCTGGCTGAGCTTTGAGAATAGGTGGTCCCTTAGCCCCTTTATTGCACATATATCCCCGGGGGCGCCTTCCTGGAAAAGTGAGCTGTCAGCTCGCTCTCCTATAGCATCCACTCCTATAGCATTCACTTCCAGCATTCACTTCCATGTCCCTACTGAGCACCTTTGGGCTGGAGGGAGTTTAAAGAGCGTGTAAAGAAGACCGTGATCCAGAGAGCGGATATACCTTAGCCAGGCTCACACCATGGCAATGCAGGCATAAACCTGGACCCGCTGTATTTGTATCTCTCTCTGAACACACGTAGGGACAGAGCCATCGGGACACCCCTGTATGGACTGCTGATGCCTCTGTATGTTATATGCTTATCTTTGTCTTTTCACAATCTGCACTTTATTCTAAGCACCGGGCGCTCAGGACAAGCAGGCTGGTGTGAATTATGCTCTATTCCCAACAGCCTTCAACTGTGTTTTCCTGCCTGTTTTCAACCCTTGATCAATTGGTCCCAGGTAGAACTTGAACATAATTCAGATTAGCCTATTTGTGAGTAGCTGAAGTAAACCATGACTTATTTGACCATCAATTTCATGCTCAAAATGTTGTATTAAATATTTCATCTTTGTGGGTTTTTTTTATAAAAGGCCCTGCTCTGGGTAATGGACTTTTATCCATTAGCCTACAGATTTTTTTCTTATTGTGATATAAGCCCACATACAAAGCAAAAAGAACAGAGCTATGTCAAATATATAAATTGCAGTACCTTTTAAATGGCAGAGAGGAAAAATTATAATTGCCCTGTTTGGCTGTTAAATGTGCTAAACCCTGACAAATTCTCACTGTGACAATCCTGGAGTATAATCCCTTAGCAAGTGCACCTTTTATTCAACTACAGAGTTGTACTCACTCCAGACACAAGTGCCATTAATTAATAACACCCTCAGCAAACTCGCAGAGTCCTTAGTTATGAAAGGTAGCCTGCTCTGTGCTGGCTCTACCATCCCCTCCCCCGGAGCGCACACTGGAGCACAGTAACACGCTGGAGGAAGGTCACCCCCAGGAGCACGATAAGCAGCAGCTGTCAGACAAGGTCAATGACAAAGCACGCCTGCCCTGCAGCCTTCCTGTTGCCCCTGTGGAGGGTGCGAAGGAAGGGAAAGTGTTTCACATCGTAGGAACTTTCTCAAAATTAGTTTCTCTCCTGCAAGACACAAGTAAATATAGAATAATCCTTTTTCATTTCGACTGAGTCTCAGGGAAGAGTAATATCAGCTGAAGATTTAGAGACAAATAAAGCCTGCCCTTTATAAGCTGCCTCAGAACTAGAAAGCCTTTTGGGGAGTCTGCGAGGCGGACCCGGGGGGGTGCACGTCGAACAAATGTAGAAGACGGAGCCTTCCTGGCTTCCAGGCCAAGCACGTGCCAAGGGGGAGCTGGGCCCTCCGGGGTGGTTTGCTCTGTTCTGCCTCCTCACTCCCACCTCCGACTCAGGCTTATGTAGTTTCCTTTGCCAGGACCTTGGATAAAGGGGGTGAGCCCTGGGGGCTGCGGTAAGTAACCCACACCTGCAAGCTTGGCGATCGTCTTTCTTGCATGTTTGGCTATTCCTTCAAAGAGAACACAGTGCTGAGTCTGTGGCCGCTCTACACAGGACAGCCCCAGTGTCACTGCAGAATGGCGGTCTGTGTCTCCCCTCCTGGGGGGCCGGCTACACAGTGCCCAGGGCTGGCCGTTGCCTCCAGGACATGGATCTGGAGGACTGGGAAACGCCCTGTTCAACAGGAAGTTCAACACTTCCCCATAGCAAGAAACTGCGGTTAATCAGCATGTGCGACGTGTCACAGAGGAATAGTTGTGAGTCAGAAACCTTCCTGGGAAGTTGCCCTGCTCCCTGGAGTGCAGCCCCACAGACCTGGGTTTCTGGCCACTGCGCATGGGGTGACCCTTCCTGTCTCTAGATGGAGGACAGTCACGTTGCCGTGGAGATACTAATCAGAGTGGCTCCCTGATCCTTGCCACCTCTCTCCCACCTTCGCCTTTACCCACTTTCTGCAAGAGATTGCCACCAGCGGCTTTTGTGGTCCAATTTCTGACTCCCGTTTATTAAGAAAAAGCTGAAAAGCAGAGGTCAGGGGTGCCTGCCGTTAGAAAATTGCTCACCGTGTTTTTGGTGTGAGCAGAATGACTTTGCACGGCTGTCTGCCTCCAGCCTGCTAGCATCTAAGTTACTTTTAGAAGAGGGACTTGTTACCCAGGAGTTTTATGTTATGTTGGGGAATGTGGTTACTTGGATCTAAAACCATTTCTGTGTCAGCCCGGGATTGGATGCAAAGCGGGTCATTTTCGTGCTTCTCGGGGCAAGAATCACTGCCCGTGAAGGACGGCGCTTGTCCTATTTCTGTGGCTCTGCTGAGCGTGCAGACAGACCACCGCACTGGAGGGTGGCTGTTTGCAGCTGAACCCTGCCCCCAGCATCTGCATTGCTTTGCGGCACTGGGAACATTTTGGGGGAGCACGCTTTGGCACTGGATCAGGAAGGAGACAGGCTTGGAGCTGCTCACCATCACATCACACTCAGTAACTCCCTCCAGAGGCCCAGCCCACACTCTGGACGGGTAGATCAGACTCTGGAGTTTGGGCGTGTTTAGACCTTTCCTGGTGATTCCCACGAGCAGCCAAGTTGAAAAACACTACCTTAAGGAGACAGAAGCCTGCTGAGTATTTGTGGTCCCACATCTGCCTTTTATACTCTATCAAGTTAGACTGACTGTGGCAGCCCCACCCATGTTCCCCCATAGGAGACAGACACACTGATCTCTTTTCTTAGCTTTGGAGCAGAAGAGGGCGCCTTGCTTTGGGCCTGTGGGCCTGTATGAGCAAAAGGCAGGCATCTCCTGCGTATGCACACTTCGTAAAGAGGCATTGCCCTGAATGTATGCGGAGACAGCTGGCTCTGTTGAAAACCGGGGACTCTGCCCCTGTCCAATTGGAGAAAGACTTTACCAAGCCGAATGGCACCGGCCCGTTCCAGGGGAAGTCAGGGTGGCCTTCGGCACCTCCGCTTCCACCCTGACCTCACTAAGTCATGACCACAAAATGCAAATCGACCTCAAAGCCTTTCCCGAAGGCTCCAGGGAGAGAGGAATGAGAAGCTCACAGTGCACGCCACACCGCAGACCGTACTTGAAACTCATCCGCTCCGTCCTCATTAGACATCTGTGTTTCCCTTCCCAGTGCAAGGCTGCTTGCTCTCCCCCCAAATCTCTTGGCTGCCGGGAGCTGCCCTCTGCCTCCATCCCTGCTCTGCACAGTACACCCTGAGAAAGAGCTTCATCGCACCACCGGTTACTTCTCCAGCCTGGCCTCGCCCAGCACCAGCTCGTCTGCCACTGTGTCTGTTAGGAACTTAGAAATATTGGAAAAGTACACATTCACCCTCATGTTCATCACCAGCCAGACTCCAGGCACCCTGGGCGCTCTGTTCTCAGAACTCCAAAAGCCCACGTTTTCCTGATTACCTACCGCACGGCCTCAGCCGGCGCCAGGTTCCCCAAATGGGCTGGAAACACCCTGAGGATATCATTGGTCACCTCTGTGCACCTCTTCTGAGCCTTACATGCCAATAAGCACATTTATTGATCTGCCCAGATAGCACTGGAAACACTGCTGTCTACAGGTGGTACCGAAGGAAACTGGAGACAGGAAGAAGGGCGCACAGCGTGTGAAATCCGATCAGACGATGGGAAGATAAGTACGTGGCCCAGAGGCACTCTCTCCGATAATGAGCCCGAATCTCCCCTGCGTGGCTAAGTACTGACACGCACTTGCTTTGACACTCAGGGGTCTCGTGCCTGCTGGCTCCCGACTGGAATGCAATAGAGAATAAATCATAATAATGACAACAACAGAGGCTCACATTAGTGAGGACTCAGAAAGGACCTGCAAAGCACGGCTGGGAGTGCTCTCCCGTGTTAACCAGCTCAGTTCCCTGCACACCCCACAGTGTGTGTCTCACATGCCGAGAGACACACAGCCAGTGCGGGCGAGGCTGGACTTCAGGCCAAGCGTTGGAGCTGACACGGTCACTGGCTGTACTCCGGCAGGAAAGCAAACTCTGCTTCCTTGCACACTAGTTGGGAGAAAAGAAACTTGGAAAGACAGAGCCTTAAGAAGCGAGGTCAACAGTTTGGGCGTGAAAGCTGCATGAGGGATGGGCTGCAGGAGCCTGTGAGTGGGCTGACAGAGAGCCTGCCGCGGAATGGATGGGGCCGCGCGGAGACTCAGAAATCACCGGGCTGGTGTCGGGAAGGGCGGGTGCGGGAATAACACGGGGCCACCGCGTTCAAAAGACCAAAAATAACACCGAAGGAAACCTCTCCTAGGACATAAATCTGCCCGAGACAGGCGAGGCGGAGGGAAAGAAAGGGCACATCCATTTCCAGGCCTGCACAGGTGCCTGTGACTCAAAGTCAATAGTTGTTCAAGGACAAGGGCGATGATGAATGACTGGGAGACGACCTGTGTGTCCAGGCCAGTGGGTGGTGCTGGGCACCACAGGGGAGGGTCCCAGTGTCATACAGGAATGAGACACCCCGCCACAGCGGTGCACCCTGAAGGTGCATTCACCCCACTCTCCCCATGTACAGGCCTCAGTGGATCTAGGGGAATCATATCCTGAGCTCAGATGTGAGGCTAAAGCAGAAGTGATTCGACTTCCTCGTTCCAGTTCCAGAGGGGGCCAGATGCACTGGCAGGGGAGGTCCTGCCTGCCCTTTGCTCTCTGTTACAAACGTACAGGAAAAGGTAGTGCTAGACTCGCTGAAAACTCCATGTCCTGAGGCTGACATGTGCGCCGTCATCCAGGTGTATGGGCCCATGTTGGGTGCCCTGGGACTCACACTGGGACTGACTGGCAGGTGGCTGGGCCTTGGCACCTCAGCCCAGGTGTGTTGCACTCAAAGTCACAAAAAGCTAACAGGAAGTGAAGTCCCTTGCAAACACCAAAGGAGAAGCTCATTTGTGCTTCCAACAACATTCCTCAGGATCTCTTCCTGCTGGTTCCCGACTGGAATGTAGTGGAGAATAAATCATCATAATGACAACAACAGAGACTCATGTTAGTGAGCCTTACAAAGGACTTGCAAAGCACGGCTCTGAGTGCTTCCCTTATTCACCAACTGTTCTCTGCACACCTGACAGTGCCAGCTACCCCAAGCGTCTCTTAGTGCCCTGACTTTCAATCTTCCCCACATTGGATGAAATCTAGCCCATAAATTCCTCATCCTTCTTCCCCTCCTGTTGAACTTTCTCATTGCTGTAACCCGCTGCCCTTTCCAGTGTCCTCCAAGCCAGGAGCCCAGCTAGTCCTGTTCCTGAGCACACCTGCTTTCTGACAGCTCCATTAAGGCCCAGAGGCCAAGGCCCCCGACAGGTTCTTTTTTTGGGGGGGCGAGGGGGTGTCAGAGCTATGTTCTAGGAATTTTATTTCCAAATAAGATGAACTCCTCCCCCACCCCACCACCTTTTCTATTTTATGCAAAGGACTTATTTGTTTTAGGCTTGGCCCATATTTTTATTTTTTTAAATGTGTTTTTATTGGTTTTTAGAGAGAGAGGGGAAGGGAGGAGGATAGAGAGAGCGAAACATTGCTGAGAGGAATATCATCAATCGGCTGCCTCCTTCATGGCCCCTACTGGGGATCAAGCACACAACCTGGGCATATGCCCCGACAGGAAACTGAACTAGCAACCTCTTGGTTTCTGGATCAACACTCAACCACTGAGCCACATCGGCCAGACTTGGCCCAGATCTTTAAGGTGACTTGGCTGTGAAGCAAAGCTGACTCAGCCTGGGGCACACTAGTTCACCAATTCCCCCAATCCAGGGGCTGAGAACCTCCGACTCCCGTGGAGACCTTGCTAGGAAGCTCTCTCCAGATCCGTGGGCCTCTCTCCTGACTTGTTGAGTCAGAATGTGGGGGAGACTCAAGAAGTGTGTGTTCTCACCAGGTAGTTCTGATAATGCCTATGTCTGAGAACCCATTCTTACCTCATTAATACAGGTCTGAAATGGCTTCAATTATATGTAAGACTTGGGTCCATAGAACAGACTCTTAAGGGACCATGTAGCTGACTGCGCGGGTGGTGGGCACAAGCTATAGACAATGGGGGCACGGGGGGGGGGGGGCAGGCTTCAGCAAGATTTCGCAGAATCTTCCCTCAACTGGATGGCTTCTTGTACAATGTTAATGGCAATCTAACAGATTAGCAGTGAGCAAACTTACGTTTTATGTATTGCCATGACTCAAACATTGCCATCGGTTCTAACTTAGATGTCTGTTTTTATGTTCCATCATTTCCAGGCATGAAAAGCAACTCGAACAAATCCCAAGGCATAAGGAAATGGGCCTGTTCTCAGGACTCTGCAGCATCGGAAATGAAGCCAAGCAGACTTTATTACATCCTCCAATTCGGCAACCTTTTGCTCAGCATTTTATTACCCTGCGGAAGCCACCCGGTTATGTTTCAATCACGATGACTGACAGGCTAACTTCAACACCACGGCATCGGCAGCCCTTCCGCCCTCCTGGTCTGCGCCCTCAGAACAGAGCCCTTTCTAAATTGTCCCTGGGCCTGGATGGAAATAAAATGGCAGTTAAGATATTCATCTCCTGTTGGCTCACTTAAACATTGGTATTTGGGGTCTGCTGAAAGTCACAACTCAGGAGTTCGATCTCTTAGAACTACTGTGTTTCCTGGAAACCAAGGGTGTGTTATGCAGAGATAAGATTTGCAGTTTCCATTTTGGTAGGTAAGATACTAGAACAGGAAATGTACAACCTCTCCCTAGTCCCATTCTTCTCCTGCAGAGAGGCGGAGAGGAAAGAGCTTAAGATGGCAAAATTAGCTTCCCAAAACGAATAGACACGAAATGCAGTGATCAGACACCTCGGACGGGCTGAGTAGTTGGACGTAAGGAAGGGAAGGGAAAAGCTCTCAGCACTGCCATAGGAAGCACATCCCTGGTCTACAATAACCAGTTTCTCTAAGGGAGGATGAAGGAAGTGGGCCCTTTCTTCCCTCATATATTCATAAAAGGGGGGGGGAGATTATAGACAAAAATAAACTATATCAATAGCTCTGCTACAAAAAACCAAACGCAGAATTGTTCTTTTTCACCACACGCCTCCTTGAGAACCCCTTTGGCTTATGTCCCACTCCCAGAACCCGGCACCATCACCAACATGGTGTTTCCCGTGACTTCTGCAACAATGACCACAGGCTGGTGGCTTCAAACAACAGGAATGTGCGCTCTCAGGGTCCTGGAGCCCAGGCTTCCCGAACCCAGCGAGGCCGTCTCCCGCCAGAGGCTCAGCAAGCTGTCCTAGCTGGTGGCCGCGGCAGTCCTTGGCCATGTCTCTCTCTGCCTCTGTCCTCACATTCCTCCACTCCTCTCTGCGTCTCTCCTCTGTGCATGTCTTATAAGGACACTCGTCACAGGATTAAGGTCCCATTCAGATAATCCAGAATGATATCCTTCAGGTCTTAATATCTTTAACATAACTATATCTGCAAGGCCCTTTTCCAAAATAAGATAACATCTTTATTTGAGGGGTTTGGGGTGTGCTATTCAGCCCAGACTTGGGACATTTGGCCTTTGACTGCTTCTGATCCAGTTAAGTCAATAGACTGAGTATGACTGACTTATATCCATTTCAAACCTTCTTACATGTCCGTCATCGCCCTGCTTACTGACAGTGATTGTAGGAGCCTCCTTGGTCTGGGAAGCCCACTGGTTCCCAAGCCTAGTCTGGATGCTGCTTTCTTAGCTGAAGGTAGAAACTACTACAGCGTGAACAGGATATGCTCAGAAGGTGAAATGCCAGGGAGGAGGTGGCAGTGCTGGCAACCTCACTCAGCCTCCGGGCTGCTGGTTTGTGGAGCAGGTCAGACATTGACCCCATCTCAGTTTTGAGAGCAAATGCCACCAGAATGCCTGCCCCCTGCCTCTAAGGCTAATTCCACATGTCACTTATTGGCTTTCGATCAAAGAAATAAGTAAACCGTCACTGAGAAACAGTGACTTGAGTCATACTGCAGGCCCACCTGCAGTTTGGTTTCCATTTTGTCTTTGCAATTAAAACCCTACAGGAGCCTCATTTCTGCCTGTCCACCCCTCGATTTCCTCACTCTAGGCTCTTCCTGTAACTCTGCCCTGAATCTCTCCTTCCAGGCCATCTCCAGGAGCCCAGGCTCAGCTGGAGGCATGATGGTCCAACATTGACTACTTACAGTGCCTTTTAAAGGATGTGCTAAGAGCTAACAGAGCCACCTGATAGGAATATGTAGAAAAACAGCTATTACTCCTTGTGCTAAAGTGGGTCTGGCCTGCATTTAGAAAACACAAAAGGCCAGGGAGAGCAAGGCTTAAGTCAGAACAACGTCCCTAGCAATAATAACCTTCTTTTTCTGATTCCTCCTTAGGCATAAATACCCACTTGTTATTTCTGTTTTGAGAGCAGGTAGTTTTATGGTAAACAATAGATAACTTGGAGGTATGCACAGGTCCATTTCTATTGTGCTGGTGCCTTTCTGTATTGACAGCATTAGAAAGAAGGTGTCTTATGTTGTTGTGTCCTTACTTTTCAAACTTCGGGTCCATTCCTTATCTTTATTGTTCCACTCACAATCAAAATCCAAATGATGGAAGAAAATGATACTCTGTTTTTGGCAAGGAGCCTGAAAGAACCTTTTCCCATGATTATTGTCACCACAGCTAACCCAACCTTACAGAACAATACTTGTCAGACCCCATCTTGTCTTTCAGAGGGGCTGTGTCTCTGAGCAGAAACCTCTCCCATCTGTCCTCTTCTGTATCCAAGCTTGAGACTTGGGTCTGGGCACAGACCTCCTCCTTCCAGTGGGCTGTACCTCCTAAGTATACCTGCCCAACATGCTGGTAAAAGAAGGAAATGAGCCCTAACTGGTTTGGCTCAGTGGATAGAGCGTCGGCCTGTGGACTGAAAGGTCCCAGGTTCGATTCCGGTCAAGGGCATATACCTTGGTTGCAGGCACATCACCAGTAGTAGATGTGCAGGAGGCAGTTGTGTCTCTAGCTCTTTATCTCTCTCCCTTCCTCTCTGTAAAAAATCAAAATATATTTTAAAAAAAGAAGAAGGAAATGAACTATTGCTGTATAGTTATTGTAGGTATATTTGCAAACGTTATTTAATCCACACACGATCTCTATATGACACACATGGAAATTTAGACTCAGAAAACTTAGGCGACATGCTCAAAGTCACACAGTTGGTAATAGGTGGGTTTGGGATCAACTCAGGTCTGATTCCAAAACCTATGCTCTTTGGAGAAGAACTGTAACCAAGGACTCTCCGCAAAGTTAATAAATACCTTTTCTAACTTTTCTCCTAATTGTCTATTGAGTAGGCAGGTTGGTCCTTTGTACTGACACTCAAAGGAAAAGGGGGAGAGATAGTGAAGGAAAGGCAGGGAAAATCCAAACATTCTCAAGGTGAAAGCATCCCTCTAATCATGTAAATGAAGACCACTAATGGCATTCCTACAACTTAATAACATATGGCAAGGGTGTTACTAAAAGTGCTTACTATAACCCTGAGGCAAATGTGCTCACCAAAAGGTTAATGATTATGTATCCTAGAAATAAAACAACATAAAATAATTCACATGTGATTACTGAATAATAGAAATTGAAAATATGGGTCAGTCCTACTTGGAACCACCACCAACCCTCAAGCATGGTCACACACTTGTAGTTCATTTCAGTTCTGCAAACATCTTGACCACCTACTATGCATCGCTGGCTATGGCTCAGCAGCCAGAAGTGAGGCTGCCCCAGAGGTACTGCTGGAAAATGGAGTTACTGTGGACTGCAGAGGAATGGGAAGAGCAGGGCTAGTTTCAGCAAGAACATAGGTCCTACTCCTAGGCACCTAGAAGATTTTTCTGAGTCTATTATTACTAATATTATTATTCTTTTTTCATATAAGCCTCACAAAAATCGGCCAGTCTTCTTTCTTTCCACTCTCTCTTCCTTCTTCTTATATTTATTTAATAAATATTTATTCAACACCTACTGTGTGCCAGGTATTGTATGTACCAGGGGCTGGTGCTATAAAGCTGAGCAAAAACATTTGGAAGCAGCGATTATCCTCTTTCTGTAGGTGAGGAAACGGAAGTTTAGAGGGTGTGTGACTTGCTTAAGGTCACACACTAGTAATAGTGCATGTCTGTGTACTAAAGCTTGGGGCTCTTTGCCCAATCAAGTTGTTTCCCAGATGGCAGGACAAGAGAGAATAGTAGATGCTCTACGAGTTAACTCCTGGTTTTCTGTAGAGACCAGGCCCAATAAACAAAATTAGCTGGGGAAGCAATCTAGGCCTCTCAGGTTCATTTTTTATCAATTCGATGAGCATTTACTAAGTACCATCTGTGTGTACATCTGGGGGGTGGGGGTGGACTCTCAGAGAGCAATTGTGGCTCTTTATTTCACCCTTATGTCCTCTCCCTTGGCCACAGGATAGCAGCATTTCCGTCACTCTCTGAGCATTCTGTCTAGTGAGCCTGGCTCAGTGAGCATCTCCCTGTCCAATGCTGTTCTGAAGGAATGAGACCGCCAGATTCCAAATGAACCCCATCGTGCTGGTCTATGGTCACACTTTAGTGAACAGGCTTCCCATCCAGGTTGCTCAGGGCTCCTTCACCACCTTTAAGATTTTCTGTCCGGCCCCTCCCCTTTTTCTTCTTTCTCAGAAGGTAGCTCACAAAACAAGTCCAGAAACTCAAGAGAGAGTCTAAAGCAGTGGTTCTCCATCAGCGCCACCTGCTGGGGAGGGTTTGTTAGAACTGACAGCAAGGCCCCACCCCCAGTGCTTCCACTCAGTAGGTCTGGAGTGGGGCCTGACACCTTCCCAGGTGATACTGATCCTGGACTCACACTTTGAAAACCATGGGCCCGACAAGTAAAAAGAATTCCTTTTTTATGCTGAATCCAGCTTGTTTTTCAGGCCTTGCACCGAACATATCTTAGTCCACAGGCAATGTACTGCAAGTTAATTCCAATCCGTCCACTCACGCATCTCCGGTAGGTTTTCGGAGTTATTTAACACCACAGAAGACTTCCTGCCTGGGCTAATTATGTGATTAGTTTAGATCGATAGGAGATGAACAAAGGAAAAGTGGGGCAGCTGCAGCTCACAGCCAACTTGATAGAATGGTGCTATTTCAGCCAAATTGGGGTCAGCTGCTGAAGAGTTCAATGTCCCTATTATTATTATTATTATTATTATTATTGAGGTATAATTGACATACAACATTATGTTAGTTTCTGGTGTACGACATCATAATTTGATATTTGTGTATATTATGAAATGATCAGCACAATGAATCTAGTTAACATCTGTGACCACACAGTTATTTTTTTCTTTTGATAATTTTTAAGATTTACTCTTAGTAACTTTCAAATATAGGATTAACTAGAGTCACGATGCCATACAGTATACCCCCATGATTTATTTTATAACAGGAGACCCCCTTCACTCATTTTGCCCATCTCTCTGCCAGCACCTGTCAGCCACCAATGTGTGCTCTCTCTCTCTCTCTCTCTGAGCTTGGTTTTATTTCCTTTTGTTTTTAGATTCCACATGCATGAGAGATCATATGGTATTTAAGGCTTCAATGTTGCTATCTTGAGGGAAATGGAACTTGCCCCTGCTATAGCTGGAATTCATTGAAAAATCCATTCCAATTTAAGGAAGGACAAAAGCCATATACCTATAGCTTTGGAAGGTTGTATCAGCGCAGAAGTCTCACATTTTCAGGAGAAGGGAATGAATGGTAGGGAGCCTGCACTGACTGTGCATCAGCCACGTACCACTGACCTTTTGATGCAGGTAGGACTATCCTGATTTTACAAACAAGGAAAATCAGAGAATGGGTCACCCAAAGCCGTGGTGATGATGATGATGGTGACAGTAATAATAATAGCGCCTAACATTTACTGAGATCTTACTATGGGATTATGTTCTAGGCATTTTTTTCTAGGTACTCTATGTTATTAGCTCAGCCAATCTTCACAACTCTTTGAGTAAGTTCCATTATTATCCCATTTCACAGATAGGAAAATTACAGCACAAGGATGTTCAACTTGCCCATGGTTGTCCAGTTAGCAAGCGTCAGACATGGATTTGAACCCAAATGGTGTGAATCCAGAATCTATGACATTTTCTTGGCTGAGATGCAAACCCAAGTTGACCAAACTCTGAAGTCCCATTGCCCTGCTGCCCTAGCCCTTCTCCTGGGGAAAGAGCCTGGGGGGACTCTCCCACTCACCCCCAAAGACTAACGCTAAATACCCCCACCACCTCTCCATCCCGCTGCAGAGCTTGGTTCTGTGTATTCATAAAGACCTCACTGGCACGTAGAGCTCTCGGGCTCAAGAGAAGGTGGCTCCCACCTGGAAGGGAAGCCCCCATGTCATTGCTCCAGTGAAGTTTTCCCAGCTTCAGTTCTTCCCCACCTTCCACAGTTTTGCCATATCTGCATAATACCTGCGTTATTTTCTCACTACACTCTCTTCTACTCTCATTTTTACTTACATTTGTTCAATGA
This sequence comes from Myotis lucifugus, assembly GCF_000147115.1. Lineage (NCBI taxonomy): Eukaryota > Metazoa > Chordata > Mammalia > Chiroptera > Vespertilionidae > Myotis > Myotis lucifugus. Next base: position 6,697,041 of record NW_005871103.1, read on the forward strand.
AACTCAAAGCTACTGAGGCAAGTGGAAAGCCAGTACCCATTGCCATAAATGGAAGCTAACCAACAGGATGAACACAAAGTTAACTCAATTCTAGCTACCTACTGTGTATGGGCGCTGAAAGCCCTGCCTCTGGGCCTGCCTTCTCACTTTATTTTAAAGGGACATTGGTGTTAGAGAGATGTTAGAATACACTAGCACCAGGCAGAGTCCCCCTCCTTGAGGACAAAAGAGACATGGGAAGGGAATAATGTGTCACCTTGTGATATGATGGTTTCACTGGATGTTTGGTCCATGGGGGGCGGGGAAGATACAGACCCAGCTGGGTGTGGCCCGGCAGTGCCATGTCCATGCCCTAGAGCCAGCGAGGCTCCTCTGCTGCTTTCTATGTAACAGGCACATCTTGAAAGGGCGCCTCAGGGAAGCAGGCAAAAATGAAGAGAGAAAAATGATCACACTGCCAAAGAAGCAGAAGGAACTTCAACAGAAATAGTGATTAGAGAGGAGTTTCCCCTTTGAACAGAAGCGCCTTTGATAGTGCCTTCCTCTGTTCTGTTGTTCAGTTGCAACCATGGATAAGCAGGAAGAAACAAATGAGCACTTTTGTGTATCACCAGCATCTGTCATAGCAGAAGCGATGGCCCCTTCGAGGGGGGAATTCTCTCTATCTCCATCTCCATCCAAACGAAGAGAAGTGAAGGGAGGGGAAGGAAGGGAAGGGAAGAAAGAGAAATAAGTCCAGCAAAGAGGGTTTGGTAAGGCACCCCTACTCCCACCTCCAAGGGCCCTAGAACATTCATAGTCTTCAGTGACCTGAGAAAGTCACTGATCCTCCTCCTCCCGTTTTTTCCTTTGACTTGGTTAAGCACCTTTGGGGATATAAATAGTCTACATAGCAGTAGGTTTTAAAAACTTATTGCATAGATATTTTAAATAAGAAAGAACTCAACAAAACTGCCTTTCCATAAAGCATACGGATCACGCAGACACACTCCTTGATAAGGGTCTCTGCGGGGGTGATGAGAGAGCACTTTCAATGGAGCAAATGCCATGCCAGGTGCTTTGCCCCCAACAACCAGCTAATCCTCACAAGAAGCCAGTGAGATGAATCCCATCATCATTCCCATTTCACAGACTAGGAAACTGAGGCTGGAGAGTCTTAGGAACTTGCCCAAGACCATGGTGTTAGTGAATGCCAGAACCAGGCTCATACCTGGGTCTGTTATGCTCCAAAGGTTTTGGTCTTAACTATCAAGCTCTGTTGATTCCCTGATGGAGAGGAACTAAATATTCATTACCATTTCTAACTAATTATATATCATTAATTATATCATTAAGGCCACAGAGAAACTAATAGGAGCCAAATGTTTCCCCAAGGCTCTATTGGCCCAATGTTAGTTTGCACAAGACGCAGGAGCCAGATAGCTTTCTCATATTAAGATCTTATTTCTCCTCCCTGTGCATATCACAGATCAAGTACTAATAAGAACGATCAAATCACAGTAGTTGAGGTTTATTGAGCACTTATTAGATGCCAGATGTTATGCTCAATATCCCCTATGCATTTTCCTCTTAATCCTCACCCACCATCTTATGAGATAAGTGTTGCCTATGAGAAAACCGAGGCTCAGGCATGTTCAGTAACTTGTTCAAGTTCCCTCCGCCTGTAGGGGGCAGAGCAAGAACGGTGAACCCAGCCATCTCTCTGCAGACTGCAGAGCCCACACTAGGACACGGTGCAGTAGTAGGATCAAGGAGCACACAGGTCAGGGACTCTGCACGTTCCTTCTTCAAGACTGCAGTGATGGATGAAAGGAACTCATGGAAATTTCTGGGGGACTTAGTATCTACTAGGCCTTTGTCTCGGCCAGTGATCCAGAGCAAAGGCTAGCTAGAGGTGGGCTCTTCACAAACCCTCGTGCTCTCTGCACTGCTGCATGCAAAAGGGAACGCAGCCTTCCTTTGGGGTCTCAGGGAGGCTGTGTGCCCACAGCCAAATTCCTGTAAATTAGAATGTGTCTGTGTCTGTTACTCCGTAGGAGAATCCGAAGCCTTCCAGAGTTAGTGTTCTGGAAACTCTTCCAAGTACCCGCCCTGCGTGTATTATTTCTTGGTCTAGCTTCAAGACACAAACTTGAACTACATTTTATGGTTTAATTGTGCAGAATGAGGAGCTGCTACACCTAAGATTGTTCCACAGCAACAGGAATGTTCACGAAGTCCAGAGGGAACTGGCTACAGAAATGCATATAGCCCAGGGCCTTCCCCTGGGAATGGCATTCTGTCACTCTGGGGTGGGGCCCAGGGAACTGCACCATGGCAGCCAATCTCAGGAGACTGTTCTGAAGTGCACAGGTTGAAAAACACTGTTCGATTTCTCCTCTCCTGGGGGGTTCTCATCCCAAACTCAGATGCTTCCTCCTCCAGCACTTTTTTTTTTTACTATCCTCACCTAGCTCTGTACTTCAGTTCTGAGATTCCATTGCCACTGGGACCTTCTACTTGTTTTCCTATATTTCACAAATAAGTCAGAGATACAGGGAGGGAAAGGGGTTAGGGGCAGAGGGAAGACACACACAGGGAGATAGGAAGAGGCTACGTTCTAATGACATGGTTTGGGCTTCCTGGATCCAGCTACACCTGAAGCCAACAGACCCCTGAGCTTTAGTTGTGTGAGCCAATAAGTGCTTTCTGGGGTTAAAGCTACTAAGCAGGTGAATGGCAAGAAAGGAGTAAACCTTATCCCCTCCCCCTTGGCCCAGTAAAGGAAAACAGATAAATGTGCATAACACCATCTATATATATAAAAAACCCTAATATGCAAATAGACCGAATGGCAGAACAACTGAACCGGTTGCTATGACGTGTGCTGACCACCAGGGGGTGTGCGCAGAACATAGTGGTCATCAGCAGCAGGTGGCAGAGCATGGAGCATGGCGGGCGTTGGCTGTGGCGGGATGGTGGAGCAGGTGAGTGGGGGTGCCAGACCAAGGCGGGGCACTAGTTGCTGTCATTGGGGCAAGCCTCTGGTGGTTACTGAAAATTCTTTGCTCCTGCGCGCCACAGTCCCGCCCGGCACTTGCACCTGCTGCCAGCACAGGCCCCAGCCCCGCTCACACCCGCTGCTGGTGCCTGCCCCAATCACTCCACGCCATCAGCGGGTGCAAGTGGGGCCAGTGCCGTCAGCATGTGGGAGCGGCAGTGGTGGGACTGAGGGCCGCTGGAGGGAGGAGCCTGGAGGGGACACCAAGAATGGGCTGAGACCTGCCCCTGTGCCCACCGCAGCCTCATGGCCCATAGTTCCTGTCAAGGTGCATAAATTCGTGCACTGGGCTTCTAGTTATTAAATAAAATTACTCAACCCTGCTTTCCCTGCCTGTGTGAGCCTGCCTGGCCCTTTGTTTTCTCATCGTCACCATTAGTATTATGTCAGTGTAATCTTGTGGTTTAATTGCCCAGGATTCTGTGCCCAGGGAGCCATGGGTAAACAGGTGATGGCTATTGTTCCTCTAGGATTATCACATCAGAAGTAAAGATGTTAAAATAGAAATCGTGTCCTGTCATCACTTTCTGTTTCCAGTCCTGGCAGCTGACTGACAGAAGAGCGCTGCTGAAGCAGGTTCCACGGGCTCACTGGGTGAGAGTTCACGCCAGAGGCTGCAGGAAAAAGGATGGGGGTCAATGGAATCAGAGGCCTTGCATGGCCCTCAAGTTTTTTCAGGATGGATTGGAACTGGGAATCCAGCAGGGCTCTCTTATAAGTGTTAAAACTCTCTTACCATCTCTAAAACGCTTTTTAAAAATGTCTTGCTTTCCTCCTTTGTGCTTTAGTTTGGGTCCATGTTCCTGGATCCTAGGGCCTGGATTCCCATTGTGAGCTGCTGACTTGTGTTCCCTA
>NW_005871103.1:6701118-6780285 GCF_000147115.1 Myotis lucifugus
GGATCAGGGCCAGAGCTCCCCTGGTTCCCAGGCCACAGCTCCACAGCCGTCGCAGTGCCAACTCTGTGCCCCGGTGGTTCACGAGTCATTCTCTCCTTTGACTTTCACAACTACATCTTTGGTTGTCCATCGACCCACTGACAGATGAGAAAAACCCAGCTCACAGAGGCAAAGTGATTTTTCTGAGGTAGCACAGGGAGCAAGTGTCAGAGACTAGTGTGGGCCCAGCTCTTTGGGACTCCAAAGCCTGAGTGCGTCATCAAAGAGCCTAAATGTGAGCAATATTTAGGAACAGGGGTCGGCAAACTATGGCCTGTGGGCTGGATCTGGTGTGGTGTGGCCAGATTCAGTCCACGGGCCACAGTTCGCCTGTTCCTAAATATGGAGCACTCCTTCTACAATAAGAGAAGTGAGTTGTAACAACATACGGCTCACAGGGCCCACGGAGATAAAATATGTACTATGTGCCCTTAAAAAAGTTTACCAGCCTGTGGTTTAGAACACTGACTTAGGAAATCAGTTTGACTGAAAATTCACTTCCCTTTGCTAGCTGTGTGCCCTCAGTTTTTCTCATCAGAGATTTGGGGATCCAGGAGCACTAGCCACAGTGAGGATGTGGTGAAGATCAAGTGAAATATCACATTTCAATCAAGCACCTGGCATAGTGGTTGGCACATCTAGGAAAGGTAGCTCGTACTTGCCCTACAAAACTATCAAACACCCAATGCAGCAGGGTCATGTGCTAATTCCCACTGGAGGACGAAGGGTTGTGGGGTGGAGGGTGAGGACCTAGGTAAAGGACAAGGTAAAGGACAACCTAAGTTCTCCCACCAGCCTTTCTGGAAGGTGTGGGCCTCTGGTGACTGGCTTTATCAGGGCGGCACAGCCCTTGCCTGCCAGACCCTCCTGGGTGCCTAGTCTCTGGAGTTGGGCTCTGAGAAAGAATGGCCGAGAATCAAGGCCAACCTAAGGTGTCCTTCACAGAGGACATTGTTTGGTTCTCCTTCTTTTAGCCCACCATGGAAGGTAGATGTCACAGACAAATTAAATGGCGACCAGGACTCTATGATCTTATTAATGCATCAGAGATTCACAAGAATAGCTTCTCTTCACACCAATGACAGATGGTTTTCTTTATTGCAAAGGTCAAGTGTAAGTCTGTTTATCCTCTGTATTTTAAAGTTCTCGGTGATTAGTAAACTTAGGTATGAGCTGAGTGGGACATGCTGAATGCATTTTTATGCCAGATTCCTTTTCTTCCTAAAACATGAAGATGTCTTGAGAAACCACAGAGCTCCTGTTGGCCTCATTGGAGCTCACACAGGGCTCTTTGTGATTATGCTCATAAGAAATCACAATGATACTTCTCTCTCAACACAGCGAGGGTTTTATCCCACTGAAAAGGATCTCACATCAATTCCGTGCAAGCATCGCACATCGGAGGCAGCCTAGAGTTACAGGGATGAAACTCAGTATGTGAATATGTCCCCCCAACACCATCACCCTCGGTTTTCCACAGCATGTTGTTCTAGCCAAGAGGAGAGACTGTGAGCTCAGTGATATATTGAATGCTTAACGCAACTTCATTAACTAGAGCTAAATGCTAACACACACTGTCCCAGCTTCCAGCACAAATTAGCATCTATAATAAGGCATATAATTAGCCACCACCCAAATGCTGTCCATGATGAATACGCCCCCAAGAGCCCCAGGACTGCCTTTGATTTCCCTGAGATGGGTCTGTGGTAACAAGCTGGTTCTCACATGTCTCTCATCCATTAGTCAAATGAGCTGGGAATTGACAAGGTTCTGGACAAACTCATCCACAGTCAATAATGGAAGGGCAAGGAGAGTTAGCTGCTTTCCTGCCATAGGAAGGGCCCACAGGGAGTTAAGCACAAAGTCAGGGTGGACGTGGAAATAAAAGGCAGTTTTCCTGACCATCAGCACTCCAGCCCTGGTCAGTGAACACCTAGAGCCCTTGGTAAAATCCATGTGGGCACTGACATCTCCAGAAACATCCATCCACATCATGACCCTGCATCTGGGCGGCTGGCCACGCACAAAGGACTTGCAGATCTGCCGTCCCTTCTAAACCCCACTGAGAGAGGTTAAAGGATTTGCCCTAAATGGTAACAGAATATCGCCCCAAAATATACCACGTTGACATGTGGACCTGAAAGCAATCAAGACCCAGCTGACTCAGGAAAAGCTTTCTCCTCCCTGTTAACTGCCTGGAAGTATTCAGATGGGGCCTAGATAGGGAGAAAGCTATCACCGGAACCTTTTCGCCAGAGAGACTACTTCAAATGACAGGGTGACCTTTCTTTACCAAACAGCCCCTCTTTTCACCTTTCCCCAAAGTGAACTGCTTTCTCTCTTTTAAAGCCCCTAGTACCCCCCTCCCCCTTTTTAGAGCTCCAATTGTGTGGCTGCCTTTGAGTCTCATACCTTATGGGGTTCCCATAGGTGCATTTGCAGTTAAATTTTTTTTTTCTCATGCTAATCTGTCTTTTTATTACAGGATGGGTCTCAGCCAAGAATCTAGAAGAGTAGAGGAAAAATTATTTTTCCACCCCTACAGCCCATAGGTGCATCAGGGACAAATACTGAATATAAGCCTAAAACCCCACATGCAGTTCATTTTGGATCAATTCTTCATTGAGCAGCTATCCCTTGCCATCCACGATGCTAATGTTTGGGATTCCTCCCACATCTACTGTTAGTGCATCTCCAGACGGGAGTCTGTCCATTCATCTCTCCACTTGTCTCTCGCTCCTCAACCACCACTCCAGGCCAAACTACCATCACCTTAGCCTGCCTTTGGGTAACAGACTCCAAGGCCTCTTCTCTCAGATTCCATGTCTTGCTCCCTTAGAATTTATCCTTCCACACATCAGCCTGATTCTCACTTAAAAGGTGTCAGCCAGAGCCCTCATTTCCCATTTAAAACCTTTTAATGGTTTCCTACTGTGCACAGAACAAAACCCAAATGCCTGTCCCCACCTACAAACTTCTCTAGGGTCTCGCCCCTGCCAACCCCTCTGACCTTCTTTCCTCACCAAGTTCCCCCTTTTCTAAATGGCTTTTCCTTTTTGTAATTTCAAAGGTATCAAGCTCTCTCCTGCCCCAATGCTTTTTCATTTTTGATTTTCCTCTGCCTGGGATGTTCTTTTCCTGATACTAGACTTAGGTGGTTTTCTCTCAGGGTTCAAGTCTCAGCTGAACTACTGCCTCCTCCAAGAGGCCTTCCCTGTCCAGCCTAAAGGGAATCTCCTCCGTATCATCTTCCTGTTTATTTCTTTCCTCCCTCTTGTCCCTTTCGGAAAACATCATGTTTATCTCTTTATGCACCCACAGTATAACAGCATCATCCCACAGCTGCCTTCATACAATAACTGGGATGCAGACTTTGAGCAAAAACATCTCCTAAAGGACAGAGTGACTGCATGGCTGAACTAAAACAATGTCCTTAGAATAACAAGTATTCCCGTGTCTTTTCCCCGGGACTGAAAAGCCACACTAATGCATCCACGTGATAGATTCATAAAATGGGCAAGCTCCTGGGCTTGTCATGGGAGACATTCTAATGTCCATTCTTCACTTGCTAAGAAAGCCTCAAGGATCCCTAATGCAATGGGCAGACAGACCAAGGAAGGAGGCTGACAGAGAGCATGATCTTTATGGTGAAGGTGGTTCTAAAATCTATTTGTGGGCTTATCCAAAGGACAAGCTGTGTGTGAATACCCAGATCTGTTGCACAAAGGTCCCATTCATGGAATCTTTGCTCAATGAAGTCATTTCTAGGCTCAAAGGAAAAGGCTGTTCTTATGTCGTCTGCTCTGGCTGCACAGCCTTTTCTTCACCTAAGTGCGCAGGCTTAGAAAGTGCATCACTCCAGGCTCTGGGCCCAGGCAGCTGAAAAGCCTTCGCTCTAAGACTCAAAGTCGGGGGATGAACCAAGATGGCGGCATAGAAAAACACCGGAATTCGCTGCCTCCGACAACAACTTCAAAAATACAACTAAAAGGGAGAATGGTCATCATCCAGAACCACAGGAAGGCTGGCTGAGTGGAAACTCTACAACTAGAAGGAAAGAGAAGAGCACACAGACTCAGAGGAACTAAGAAAGTGAAGTGCAGAGGTACAGAGGCTCCGGCGCGCGCGGAAAGGGGCGGGCACCTGAGGACGCGGCTGTCTTTTTGAATCGGGAGGGAGTCACAAGCTCCCGACTGCTCTGAACTCCGGTTCCGGGAAATCTCTGGGGTCCCAGGACTCATACGGGGAGAAACTGGACGGTCTGGCAGCAGGCAGAACTCGGAACTTGAGGACGGCTTTCCCTCAGAGGTGCTGGCAGCAATTACCAGGACACTGAGACGCGCGGCCCCTTAGGGCAGGGCTGAGAATCAGCCATAGCTGCTTGCTCCGCCCTGTTGATTCCGAGACCCCCGCCCCTTCCAGGCTGCTGCAAAGCCTTTTGCATATGAATGCCTGGGTCCTTTGCAAACTGACAATTACCTAACAAATTGCAGCTGGGCCAGACAGACCCAGAACTTCCAAGAGAAGGCCCAAGGCCCCACAGCAACTTGCATTGCTTCTCAGCTGGGCCTCATCTGGGCACCCCCAAACCCCAAAAAAAGGAAGGGGAATCTGCATATCTCTTCGTAGCTCCTGCTGGGTAACCTCAGGAAGAGGCTTAATTAGCACCTCCTTAGATCCAAGAGCCAGTGTATCCAGTGGTCAGAGTGGGACCACCCAGATTATAACTCCTCAAATTCATAAGGAACACACTCGGGGCAGACTCAGTGAGCACCAAAGCCCCACTGAAGCAAGTCTTGCCCCAGAAGGGTGTCTTCAGCACAGAAGTTCTCCCACTGCAGACACAGCTGATTCTCACTGCCAATTGGCCTGGAGGTCAATTCCTCCCAGTGACACCTAAAACAACCAAGGCATAACTACAACAAGACTGTGCACAAAGCCCACAAGGGGGTGCACCAAGAGTGTCCACCTCAGGTAACTGGGGAGGCTGAGCCACTGGGCCCTGTAGGACACCTAGCACACAAAACCACTCTACCAACACAGGGAAGCAGACAAAATGCGAAGACAAAGAAACAGGTCACAAATGACAGAAATGGAGGAAAGCAAACGACTGGATATAGAGTTCAAAACCACGGTTCTAAGATTTTTCAAGAATTTTATGGAAACCGCCGATAAAAGTAGTGAGATCCTCGATAAATGTAGTGAGATCCTCAATAAATCTAATGAGACCCTCGATGTTGTGATAAAGGACCAACTAGAAATTAAGCATACACTGACTGAAATAAAGAATATTATACAGACTCCCAACAGCAGACCAGAGGATCGCAAGAATCAAGTCAAAGATTTGAAATACGAAGAAGCAAAAAACACCCAACCGGAAAAGCAAAATGAAAAAAGAATCCAAAAATACGAAGATAGTGTAAGGAGCCTCTGGGACAACTTCAAGCGTACCAACATCAGAATTATAGGGGTACCAGAAGAAGAGAGAGGGCAAGATATTGAAAACCTATTTGAAGAAATAATGACAGAAAACTTCCCCTACCTGGTGAAAGAAATAGACTTCCAAGTCCAGGAAGCGCAGAGAACCCCAAACAAAAGGAATCCAAAGAGGACCACACCAAGACACATCATAATTAAAATGCCAAGAGCAAAAGACAAAGAGAGAATCTTAAATGCAGCAAGAGAAAAAAAGTCAGTTACCTACAAGGGAGTACCCATACGACTGTCAGCTGATTTCTCAACAGAAACCATGCAGGCCAGAAGACAGTGGCAAGAAATATTCAAAGTGATGAATAGCAAGAACCTACAACCAAGATTACTTTATCCAGCAAAGCTATCATTCAGAATTGAAGGTCAGATAAAGAGCTTCACAGATAAGAAAAAGCTAAAGGAGTTCATCACCACCAAACCAGCATTATATGAAATGCTGAAAGGTATTCTTTAAGAAGAGGAAGAAGAAAAAGGAACTCTTACCATTTGCCACACCATGGATGGAACTAGAGAGCATTAGGCTAAGTGAAATAAGCCAGTCAGAGAAGGATAAATACCACATGATCTCACTCATTTGTGGAATATAATGAACATCATAAACTGATGAACAAGGACTGATCCAGAGATGGAGAGGCATTGATTGGACTGTCGGGCCTTGGAGGGAAGGTAGGGGAGGGTGGGGGTAAGGGGGAAAGATCAACCAAAGGACTTACATGCAAGCATGTAGGTCTAGCCAATGGACACGGACAGCGGGGGGTGGGGGCATGAGCGGGGGGGGGTGTAGGGGGTAACGTGGGTATAAGGACACATATGTAATATTTTAATCAATAAAAAAATATATTAAAAAAAAAAAAAAAAAAAAAGACTCAAAGTCACATGCACAGCTTTGCTGCTGGCCTTCCATTGCAGCCACTCATCACTAGAGTGGCAATCCCAAGCCCTATACCTCACCTTGTACTACTTGGGCCAGTTTGTGGAAACCATTTTGAAAACAACAACAACAACAACAACACACACACACACACATAAACCCTAGTCCCAGGTAGGATGTCTTATTTGTTGTTTTCTATGATCAAACCTCCCTAAACTTTGACAAGCTCCCAATGGACACAGGATTCATTCATGACTCCTTAGAGGGGCCCTGGCGTACTCCTAGTCTATGGCAGAGACATGGGACAACACAGCTAGAAAAAAGAGAATTTTGGCAAAAATAGCTTACTGCTCCAATAGTGAGTGCAGTGACTCTGACAGGTGTTTTCTGAGAGTTCCAGAAGTGTCCACATGATGCAGCTATTGAATTAGGTCTACGTATCTGTGATGTGCTGTGGGGTTTTTGTAACTATTTATCTTAAGCCTTCTTCCCTTCATATTGCAAATTAATACATAAAGCCAGATGGTGAGTATCAGGAGGGCTCCATCAACAATGAGGTATTGATTTTGCTGCGTAGCGATGCTCCCTAGAACAAGGCGAAGAGACTAAGCTCTGCTTACTTGGAGATTTGAATATAGCCTTCTGGACAGCCCTGCAGGCAAGATGGTAAGATTTCCTCCCCTCCACCCAAATAGTATTTGGCTGCTGTGCAACAAGAAGTGTTTGAAAGCTCCCATGCCTCCCCTGCAGCGAACTGATTTTCCATGGGTATTGGTCTCCTGTGTATGATAAGTAGGTCTGAGGAAACTGCTGAATGTATTCACTTAAAATAGTCTCTCTGCACCGATGGCTGAGAAATTTCCGTGGGGCTGTTGCACTAGAGTGCTCTGCATAATTGAACACAGTGTCTGCAAATAAGACTAATAACCATAGTTGTTCGAATGATTACCATATCATAGATCGTAATCGTCTACCGGAAATGCTTCGATGGTAATGTTGTTTCCATGGCCGGCCAACTCTGTGCTGACAGTTGTCCATACCAATGGGATGGTCGCCCGCTTCTTGTTCAGCCATTTGCCTTCTCATCTCTGTTCTTGGCCGAATTTCTCTACCTACAAATATGGAAGTTGCACTAGATGATCTCTGAGATTCTTGCAGGATCTGACCTTCTTTCTGGGTTTGGAAGAGTGAAATCACCCTCTTTCAAATGCTCAATGTGTACTGAAGGATGGAGCTCTGCCATGGCTACCCAGATGGTCAGGGGTGGCGCCAGTATTCTGGTCGTCTCGAAAGCCCTTAGCCCTAACCAGTGAGTTCCTTGGGCAAAGGAAAAGTAGAGAGTGGAGCCACTCCCTCTGTCACCTTCACCTGCAAGAACCATCCACAGGCTTAGAAAAAAATGTGCACTTCCTGCTGCTAACTGGGCAATAGTACCCTCTTCTCAGGAGAGAAGAATGTGGAGCTCAGGAGACTGATGTCACAAGTTGCTCTCCTACTAGTCAGTTGAAGGAATTCTCTGCACAGACTAGTTGTACCATCTTCTGACTACCCATGTGGTAAATAGAGATGGTCTGCTAGAATCCCAGAGTTTGAGGAGACATAGCCAATAGCTTGTGAGGTGTAATTCCCTCACCAATACAACCAAGCACATACATGCATGTGGGCACATGCACCCGGCTGACGGCAGCCGCTCAGTTAGCACATCCACGGAGAGGCTTACTTCTTAGTGAATTAGTTAATGGATCTTCATGAAATGTGCTGCCCCGTGGGCACAAGTGCAATATTTCAACTGCACCCAAGTTTTCAGTCACCAAAGCTATTACAGCAACCTCACAGTCCACACCTCTTACCCAGGGCCCTGGATCTTGGAGGAGGCCAGGCTGAGAGCTCGCAGGCAGGACGTGCCGATGGAAGGCAAACATGGGATTGCTCCCAGGGCATGGCCTGCACTCTGTCTCTCCAGACCACAACCCCTGCAGCTCTGCTCCTGCTGACCTGCCTGGCTGGCTGGCAGGGGCAAAGCTGAGTGATCAGACCTCCAGCTCTGGTGTCTGAGCCCAAATTATGGCTTCTCCACTCCCTTTGTGGCACTTGACCTGTCTGAGCCTCGCTCTCCTTCCTTACAGAATGAGCATAAATAATGGTAACACCCTTAGTCACAGGCAGTTAAGAAGATAAATTGAGAATAGACATAGCATAAGGATCTAATTCTGTCCTGGGCAAATAATATTGTGTGAGTTTCCTAGGGCTGCTGTAACAAATTGCTATGAACTCCGTGGCTTAAAACCACATAAATTTTATCTTATAGTCTGGGGGTCAGAAGTCTGAAATCAGTTTCACTGGCTAAAATCAAGGTGTTGGCAGGCCAGCGTTCCTTCTGGGGTTCCAGGGGAGGTGTGCTTCCTGGTTTGTTCCAGCTCCTAGAAGCCACCGGTATCCCTGGCCTGTGGCCCCTTCCTCTGTCTGCAGAGCACACCTCGCCCTCTGCTTCTGTACTGCCATCTGCTCTGCCCTTCACTTTCCAGCCCCCCTCTTACAATGACCCTAGTGATTACACCAGGCCCACCTGGATAATCAGGATCCTCTCCCACTTCAAGACCCTCAACATCATCATAATGTGGAAAGTCTCTCTTGCTATGTAAAGTAACATATACACAGGGTTCAGGGCATGCACATAAGTGTAAGTTTTACTATTATAATATTTCTTTCTGTTCTCTCTCCCCCTTTTATCAAGTAAAATTCACATATGCTAAAGCGACAAATCTTAAATGTGCCATTTATGAATATTTATAAATATGCACCCCTGTAACCACATCTCATGTCATCTGAGAACATTTAAGAAAGAAACTGTAGAAGATACAAATAAATGGAAGCATACAGCATGCTCATGGAGAGTAATAATTAACATCAACAAAAGGTTCATGTTACCCAGAGCAATCTATAGATTCAACACAATTTCTATCAAAGTACCAATGCCATTTTTCACAGAACTAGAACAAATAATCTAGAAATTTATATGGGATCACAAAAGACCCTGAATGGCCACAGCAATCTTGAGAGATGAGAACAAAGTTGGAGGTATCATGCTACCTAATATCAAACTCTATTACAAGGTATGATAACCAAAATGCCACAGTGCTGGCATAAAAACAGACATCTAGATCAACAAAACAGAAGAGAAACCCCAGAAATAAATCCACTCCTACATGGTTAATTGATGATGAAGGAGGCAAGTACATATAATGGGGTAAAGACAGTTATTGAATAAATGGTGTGAGAAAATCAGACAGTTATGTGCAAAAAAAATGAAACTAGACCACCTTCGTACACCATATATAAAAATAAATTCAAAATAAGTTAAAGACATAAATGTAAGGCTGAAACCATAAAACTCCTAGAAGAAAACATAGGCAGTAAAATCTGACATTTCTCCTAGCAATATTTTTTTCTGATATACCTCCTTGGGCAAGGGGAACAAAATTATATATATCAAACTAAAAAAGTTTTTGCACAGCAAAGGAAGCCATTAACAAAACAAAAAGACACATACTGAATAGAAGAAGATATTTGCCAGTGATATATCAGATAAGGGGTTAATATCCAAAATATATAAAGAACTCAGGACCCATGGACCAAGATGGCAGCATAGGTTAACGCTGGAGTTTGCTGCCTCGAACAACCACTTCAAAAATACAACTAAAAGATGGAACGGACATCATCCAGAACCACAGGAAGGCTGGCTGAGTGGAAGTTCTACAACTAGGAGGAAAGAGGAAACCATACGAGACTCAGAGGAGGCGCAGTGCTGAAGTGAAATACTAAGGTGCGGAGTGCATGTGGAGCGGGCTGGCAGCGGAGGGTGCGGTTGTTGTTTTCAATCGGGAGGGAGTTTCAGACTCTGAGCTCCAGATCCGGGCGAGTCTCTAGGGACCCAGACTCAAACGGGAGAAGCGGGAAGGCAGCTTTCTCTCCGAGGTTTGCAGCGGTTGCAGAGCCGCTGGGGACGGAACTGAGAGCAGCCATAACTGCTCGCTCTGCCCTTCCTGTAGATCCCCGGGGACCCGCCCCGCCCAAGCCCTGCACAGAGGCATTTGCTGGATAGCCTCAGGCAAAGGCTAGATTAGCACCGCCCTAGAGATCCAGCACCAAAGCTCTCCCACTGCAGACACAGCTGACTCTCATAGCCAGTTAGCCTGGAGGTCAATTCACCCCCAGTATTGCCGACAACAATCAAGGCTTAACTACAACAAGACTGCGCACAAAGACCACAAGGGGGTGCACCAAGAAAGCATAAAAAATGCGGAGACAAAAAAACATGACAGAAATGGAGGATATAGAGCTAAAAAACGCACTTTTAAGGGCTTTCAATAATTTTCTAGAAACTGCCGATAAACTTGATGAGAGCCTCAAGAAAACTAATGAGACCCTCGATGTTGTGATAAAGAACCAACTAGAAATTAAGCATACACTGACTGAAATAAAGAATATTATACAGACACCCAACAGCAGACCAGAAGAGCGCAAGAATCAAGTCAAAGATTTGAAATGCGAAGAAGCAAAAATCACCCAACCGGAAAAGCAAAATGAAAAAAGAATCCGAAAATACGAAGATAGTGTAAGGAGCCTCTGGGACAGCTTCAAGCGTACCAACATCCGAATTATAGGGGTGCCAGAAGATGAGAGACAGCAAGATATTGAAAACCTATTTGAAGAAATAATGACAGAAAACTTCCCCACCTGGTGAAAGAAATGGACTTACAGGTCCAAGAAGCGCAGAGAACCCCAAACAAAAGGAATCCAAAGAGGACCACACCAAGACACATCATAATTAAAATGCCAAGAGCAAAAGACAAAGAGAGAATCTTAAAAGCAGCAAGAGAAAGAAAGTCAATTACCTACAAGGGAATACCCATACGACTGTCAGCTGATTTCTCAACAGAAACTTTGCAGGCCAGAAGGGTGTGGCAAGAAATATTCAAAGTGATGAATGCCAAGAACCTACAACCAAGATTACTTTATCCAGCAAAGCTATCATTTAGAATTGAAGATCAGATAAAGAGCTTCACAGATAAGGAAAAGCTAAAGGAGTTCATCACCACCAAACCAGTATTATACGAAATGCTGAAAGGTATCCTTTAAGAAGAGGAAGAATAAGAAAAAGGTAAAGATACAAATTATGAACAACAAACAGGCATCTATCAACAAGTGAATCTAAGAATCAAGTGAATAAATAATATGATGTACAGAATGAACTGGTGATTATAATAGAATCAGGGACACAGAAAGGGAATGGACTGACTATTCTTGGGGGGGAAAGGGGTGTGGGAGATGTGGGAAGAGACTGGACAAAAATCGTGCACCTATGGATGAGGACAGTGGTGGGGAGTGAGGGCGGAGGGTGGGGCGGGAACTGAGAGGAGGGGAGTTATGGGGAGAAAAAAGAGGAACAAATGTAATAATCTGAACAATAAAGATTTAATTAAAAAAAAAAAAGAACTCAGACAACTCAACACAAAACAAACAAGCAATCCAATTTTTTTTAAATGGGCAGAGGACCCCAAAGAGAACATACAGATGGCTAATAGACATATGAAAAGATGCTCAATGGCACTAATCATCAGAGAAATGCAGATTCAAATCACAATAAGATATCACCTCACACCTGTCAGAATGGCTATCACAGTAAATTCACAAATGACAAGTGTAGACAAAGAAACCCTCATGTACTATTGGTGGGAATGCAGATTAGTGCAGCCACTATGGGAAACAGTATAGAGTTACCTAAAAAAACTTAAAAATGGAACTGCCTTATGACCTAGCAAGTCTACTTCTGGGTATATCTGAAAAAACCTAAAACACTAATTTGAAGGAATATATGCACCCCTAGGTTCATTGCAATTATTTAGAACAGCCCAGATATGGAAGTTACCCAAGTGCCCATCAATAGACAAGTAGATAAAAATGTGTGGTACATATGTACAATGAAATATTATTTGGCCATAAAAAAGAATAAAGTCTTACCATTTGCAACAGCATAGATGGCCCTAGAGCAGTGGTTGGCAAACTGCGGCTCTCGAGCCACATGCGGCTCTTTGGCCCCTTGAGTGTGGCTCTTACGAAGCCTTAGGAGTACCCTAATTAAGTTAATAACAATGTACCACCTATATAGTTTAAGTTTAAAAAATTTGGCTCTCAAAAGAAATTTCAATCATTGTACTGTTGATATTTGGCTCTGTTGACTAATGAGTTTGCCGACCACTGCCCTAGAGGGTGTTATGCTAAGTTAAACAAGTCAGACAGAGAAAGACAAATACCATCTGATTTCACTTACATGTAGAATCTAAAAATCAAAATAGACTCATAGATGCAGAGAACAGACTGATGGCTGCCAGAGGTGAGGAGCTTGGGGGCTGGGTGAAAAAGGTGAAGGGATTAAAGTACAAAGTGGTAGTTACAAAAGTGTCAAGGGGATTAAATTACAGCATAGGGAATATAGTCAATAATATTGTAATAACTATGTATGGTGTTTCGTGAGTACTAGGAGTATCAAGGGGAACACTTTTTAAAGTATATGATTATCTAATCACTACACTGCACACCTGAAATTAATATAATATTGAATGTAAAATGTAATTAAAAATAAAAATTTAAAAAATCAACCCTAGGCCTCATGCATAGAGTTGAGCCACCCAAGCTCAATGATAGCTGTTGAGATCTTCATGATCACCAGTGTCCTCTGCAAAAAAATTCGTTGTTGTCGCTTACTGATGGAAACCGGCATGTACAAAGCATGCCTGTTTCCTATGTGTATCATAAGACCTGCTAACGAAAGACAACCTGGAGCAAGCGTATCAAACTCACAACCCACGGGCCACATGCCTTATTTATTTGGCCCGTGTTAGCCTTTGAGTTTGACATACTTGACCTGGAGAAATTCCAAACTGTCTACGTTCAACACTGATCAGGAACAAATGATGCTGGGGCCGGTGGCGGGGGGGGGCGGGGGGGGGCTTGTTTGGCATAGGCAGGATTTTGAATCTTTGATGTCTATGGACTTCTTCCCAAAGTAGTGTAAGAAAGAGTAATCTAGAGCCTGACTGCTCTAGATTTGTGAGGTCTGACTGCTGATAGTTTTCAACATGCCTCTGTACAACACACCCCTCACCTGGGCGAGTCCATGAGAAAGTTGGGGCATCCCTTCCTTGACCCTGGCAGGGAAGTCAGAGCAAATCCTGGCCTATTTGGGGACCCCTCACTCCAGGCCTAAGAACTGTCAAAACTGAAGCCACCTGATCCTCCCTCAGGGAACAGAACCTGAGCCCTTCTCGGGGCATCTGTTGGCTGTTCACTATGTGACTGACATGCTTTATTTCACACCCACTGGTGCCTGGGTGTCATTTGCCCTAACAGCTATCAATCACTGGAAAAGTCTGCCCAGTGTCCTGGAGGGGATGCTTGGCACCTAAATAAGACAGAAGATAAATAAGAAGCTCCATTCTCTACAGTCATAAAACTCACCTGAGAGTGGACCTTGGTTATGTCTGGTCTCATGTATCCTTCGGCCCCTGTTCTGGAAACACCTTGATTTTCCTCAAGAGCCATTTGTCCCCATTCTCTATCCATGGGTTTGGTGTGGGGGCTGATGCCTCCTCTAGTCCCTAGGGCTCCAGGGAGGCCTGGACTTCAGCCTGGCCAATTGTTGCTCTGCGTCTCCTGGCCAGACTGTTTGGTTCAGGGACTTAGACTGATCCAGGGAAACTCAGTCCTGGGACTTTGGCCTGGATCTTGGAGAGGACACATTCTCTTTGCATTCGGCTTGCTGACTGTAAGGCTCATATAAGCCTGGAGTTGCCAGGGCACTGCATACTGAGCAGTCCCTCCCTGATTGAGGCCAAAGCGATGAAAGCAAAGCACAGAGATGGAGAGAGAGACTCCTAATCCTCAGGACATCCTGCAATCCCAGGATCTAGCCAAACTCAGAGTCAGATCCCCTCCAGGACTTGATAGTTGCCTGAAATAATGAATCCCCATTTCAGTTTACTGCACTTTTAGTTGGGTTTCTATCATTTGTGCCTGAAAGATACTTTAAAAAGATACAATCATCAGTTTTTCTGCTCTTAGCTTTTTGTTTCTCTGGACGCATTGAGGCCAAATATGCAATGGCAACCACACAACCTTGGACCCCACAAACAATGAAACCTTCCTGTCTAAAAGTAAAAGCAGCAGATCTGTTAGCAATGGCATGACAAATCTTGGCTTGCATTCCACTCTACGAAGACCAGAAAACCTCTACATTAACAATACTAGGTCAACAATTTGCCAGGAAAATCAGCTGAATCAGGAACCTCCACTCCCTGGAACATCGCCTTCTGTGCACCAGGAGCCCTGTGTCAGCAGAAGTGTGTGCTGCATTGGAGGAAGTGAAGGTAAACTACAGACTGAGCATGATTCCCCAGTTTCTTCTCAGTGAAATTTCACTCTATGGTAATTTCCATTCCAGTGCTGGAAACAGTAAAGAGAGCTAAGCTGGTGCAAAGTTCTATTCAACACGATAGCTAAAATTCACTGAACATTGTGGTAGGTAGAATAACGGCTCCCCCAAAGATGACCACATGCTAATCCCGAGGCCTGTAGATATGTCATGTTACATGGTAAGGAAGAATTAAGTTTGAAAATCACACTGAGATTGTTAATCAGCTGAGTTTAAGATGGGGACAGGTGGGCACAAAGGTCATTAAAAGTGAAAGAGGGGAGAGAGGTCAGAACGATGCAGTGTTAGATGAACTTGACCCACTATTGCTGGCCTTGAAGATGGAGTGAGAGGGCCACAAGCCAAGGAATGTAAGCTGACTGTAGAGGCGGAAAGAGCAAGGAAGCAAATTCTCCCCTGGAGATGCTGTGTCAGTTTGCTCAGGTTGCCATCACAAAATCCCACAAGCCGGGGGCTCCGTTCTAGAGGCTGGAAGGCCAGCAGCAAGGTGTCGCAGGTCCCGAGACCTCTCTCCATGCCTTGCAAAAGGCGCCTTTGCTGTGTCTTCTCATGGGATCCCTCTGTGCACATGCATTCCTGGGGTCTCTCTGTGTCATATTTCTTCTGCTTATAAGAACACCATTCAGACTGGATTAGGATCTACCCAAACTGCCTTGTTTTAACTCAGTCATGCCTTTTAAGACCTTGCTGCATAGGAAATTACATTCAAAGGTACTGGACATTAGGACTTCAGTATATGAATTTTGGTAACATGACTCAACCCATGACAGGTTCCAAAAGGGAAGACAGTCCTGCTGGTGTCTTGATCTAGCCCGTGAGACCCATGTCGTACTTCCAAGCTACAGAGCTGTGAGATAAAATGTGTGTGGTTTTAAACTTCTAAGTTTGAGGTGATTTGTTATGGCCGCCCTAGGAAACTAATACAGGTGTTTACTATGCCCTAGGAAACTAATACAGGTGTTTACTATGTGCCAGGTACTTTTACTAATTTAATTTTCACCTTCACATCAGCCTCATCAGAGGACACGTTATGATCTCCGTTCCCTATATGAAGAAGTGGGGCAAGGAGCTGCTAAGCATCTACCCACTGCCTCGGCGCTACAGCAGTGAGGCAGAACTCACACTTGGACGTGACCGTGCCATGCTGCCCACCGCTCACCCTGCTGTGAAACGCCAAGGACCTGGCGACTTGACCGTCTAAGCAGGATGGATAAAGAGCAGCAGCAGAGCCAGAGCATGAGCAGGGCCACCTGGTCCCAGCTTCTTGTTTTGAAAATGAAGAAAACAATGTCCAGAGAGGTGAAGCTGCCTCCCAAGACCTGGAGCGAGTTCTCTGCGGCCAAAGTGGAGTCTAGGGCTCCTGGCTCCCAGCACATCAGTCATTCTTTCACTTCTAACAGTATGAACAGTTGCCTCATGTTCCCCAGGCATCTCACTGAGTCATCTTATGCAGGAGGCATCTGAGAGCCAGTCACCAAGTTAGAAATGGCATAGCTTGGTCTCAGCCTCATCATATCTCTTACAGAACCATCTATCATGAGAATACAGATTGATGTTTAAACCTCCCTTACATTTCTTGATGGGGGTTTTGGGGCCAGGCTATAGCCTGTTAGCTCTCTTCAAATCAGATTTAAGGCAACTTCAAAAACAGGAAGAACCTTTGACATTTTAATCTGAATCTAAGACTTTAGACAGGACTCTGGACAAATAAGAGTGCAAAGTGGCTTCATCTCTATTAAGTTATCCAGAAAAGCCAACAGTAGCAGAGAAATGTCTGAGCAAGACTGAATCTGACACAGGAACATCAGGGTGAGGGCACCTCACAAGGTCCATGCACTTCATGCTTCCGGAAACATCCCAGGAGCCAGCTTTTATTTTGCAAGCCAGACATCGTTCACTCCATCTGTGGTAGGGGCTGGCCACATGGCTGATAAAGTGGGAGTGAATGACTTCCTTACACAACTGAATGTTGAAATGCTAATAATAAAATTTGAGTAGCATGACTTCCAACAACCATCATCTTCCTACCCTTGTCAAGACGCAGAGAAGACCTGCTGTCACTTGCACATGTGGGACTGGAGGGAATAGCCATTTATTTTTGTTTTCCAATTTCTCTCTATTGTTGAAAGTATTACAGAAGTCCTCTTCCCACCCCACCCCCACCATTGATCCCCTCCATCCTGCTCCACGCCCTCCCCAGGCCTCCCCCACACTATTGTCTGTGTCCGTGGGCTATGTAAGTTCTTTGCTTAAGCTTTTCCCACCCTACCCCCTTCCTTCTGAAATACATCAGTCTGTTCCAAGCTTCAATATCTCTGGATCTATTTTGTTCATCAGTTTATTTTGTTCATTAGCTTCCCCATATAAGTGAGATCATGTGATACTTGTCTTTCTCTGACTGGCTTATTTCGCTTAGCATGATCCTCTCCAGGTTCCTCCATGCTGTCTCAAAGGGTAGGAGATCCTTTTTTTACAGCTGCATAGTATTGCATTGTGTACATGTACCACAGATTTTTAATCCATTCATCTACTGATGGGCACTTAAGCTGTTTCCAGATCTTAGCTACTGTAAATTGTGCTGCTATGAACATAGGGGTGCATATATTCTTTCTGATTGGTGTTTTCGGCTCCTTTGAGATATTCTTAGAAGTGGGTCAAATTGTAGTTCCATTTTTAATTTTTTGAGAAAACTCCACACTGTTTTCCATAGTGGCTGCACCAGTCTGCATTCCCACCAGCAGTGTACTAGGGTTCTTTTTTCCCACATCCTTGCTTGCACTTGTTGTTTGTTGATTTATGGATGGCAGCCATTCTGGCAGGTGTGATGTGGTACCTCATTGTTTTAATTTGCATCTATCTGATAAATAGTGATGTTGTCACACTAAACGCTCTAACCACCGAAGACACCAGCCAGGGTAGCCATGGTTTTCAGTTGGTGAGCCCACGAGACCTGTGAGCTTTCTCACCACTAAACCCTAGCACCATGGCCTTCCTGTATGATCTGGGGAATCTCTGGAGGGGAATTCACAGGGGATGGCAGTGGATGTCTTTGTGTTAAATATTGAGAGTGAACATTCCAGAAAGGTCAACTGTCTTTATACACACACAGCAAAGTTCTCCTGAGAATTGTTTTTGCCAAAATTTAAAGGATATTATTTTGAGAACTTAAGCATCAATGAAAAACATGGTAAGTACTGCCATGTTGGATTTGCTTTATGGTAACATTCCTGGGCTTCCACTGCCAACTTAAAGGGACTAAACTAGCAAATGAGAACATCCCTGATGTTGCTTAAAAATAAATTCTGTGCCCAGCCGGTGTGGTCAGTGGTTGAGTGTCAACCCATGAACCAAGAGGTCCCTGGCTCGATTCCTTCCTGGCTAGGGCAAATGCTGGGATTGTAGGCTCAATCCCCAGTAGGGGCATGCAGGAGGCAGCCAATCAATGATTCTCTCTCATCATCAATACTTCTATCTCTCTCCCCTTCTCCTTTTCTCTCTCTCTAAAAATCAATAAGAACATATTAAAATTAAAAAATTTTTTTCATTAACACTAAATAAGACCACATTCTCTGCAAGTTGATGGAATTTTTCATTTACTTAAATTTTAAAGTGGAATTTTTAGCTGCAAAAAATTGAAGAAACTGAAGTGATTATCGGTGATGAAATGGTAATCAAATACAACTGATTTTAAATAAAAATAGAGAATGGATATGACTGCGTTGGAAACATTATTGTGCTAATGTATTGTTTTTTAAAAGGGCTTTTCTTTTTTGTCCCCTTTTCTGGACTACTCTTCACTTTGTTGTAATGTTCCCCTATTAGGGCAGGAGGGGAAGGGAGATTAGGAGAGGAAGGGAGCCCAGGGTAATTAAACATTCTACTTGAAATGCCAAAATCCCCAGCATCTTCCTGTTAGGAGTCCTGTTATCACATGCGCATCCCAGGGGCTCAATTCTACTGTCAAAATGCTCATAACACTCAACCCCAGCTGCCGAGGACAGCTCACTCTAATTTATTGTGTGGTTTAACACTGCCAAGGGATTCTGTATCTGGCCCAAAGCTCTTTGAATAAATACGTGCACGCAAATGCGCGTGCCTGCACACTTTATAAAAAGTTTTTGACATGAGGCACTCATTTGTGAAAATTCCTCTTGGTTTAATTACACTTTCATTAAGCCAGAGACTATAAAAGCGCATATATTCATTGCCTGTCATGGTTTTAGTTGGTCAAATAATAGAATAATCAATCATCTCATTCGTAGAGAATGGTATGATCAAAGGTATTAGAGAAGCAATTGGATTCATTCTCAGAAAGTCGTGGAACAATTACTATGATTGCCAATTGTTAACTGCTTCTGATAAGTATATAATGAGCCCAAGTGTTACCCTCGCATTGTGGAAATTAAAATCATCTCTCTTATTAGAGTTCTCTGCTAAACAGAATGGGACCTGCAGAAGACTAGCTTGGGCTCTCAATTGCTTTCTTCAGGTGGATCAAAATAAAATTAAGTCCCAACCAGGAAAATACTGGTTTAATTAGAGAAATCCAGCAGTTCATGTATTATACATCAGCCACCCTACTGAAACTACATGCTGCAGGTAGGTATTAAAATTACAGTTGATTCCACAGGTTAGGGCACTTTTGTTTATTTTCAAAGAAGAGAAGAAAATGGGGAATTCATTATTTAAACAGTTCTGCTTCTACAGCTAGAATAACTTCACTCTGATCTGTGGGAATTTGGCAATTCACAGTAAATTAGAGATTTGCTCCTGGGGTGGGGCTCAGGCTCTGCTTTGGGGGTCCACAGACATTAGGCAACCCCCCTTTTCTCCTAGCTTCTTAAAACATTACATCAAGGCGACTGCCTCTATTTTAGCAAACGCTAAAGATACTCGTAGGGGCACGCCTCCCAACTTCCTCCTGGAGCGTTAGGATGTCTGGAGGGGAGGTTATGTTTTATTTATCTCTGTGTCCCCAGTATTCCGTATGAAGTCTGTCAAGTAACAGATGAATAAATGAATGAGTGAAAGACATCTGATCTCCATAGCTCTTACTCAAATTAATTTCTACTTTTGTTCCTCCCAATACTCCTGTTTTTCAGTATTTGCTAGAATCTCTCAGAAATTCTTGAAATTCGATTTTCAGGTGCAGAGAACAGCCTGGTTGCTGCTTTGTCCCTCTGGTGTTTGCCAGGTGGCCTGCCATTTGATGAAACACATCCAGGCTCACTGTTGTTCTTGGATATGATCAGGTTTTCTCTTCACAGACACATTATACACAAGTTTGTAAAGAACTTTTCAGAACACTCCTTCTGTCCTCCCTCCTGTGAGGCAGTGCCCATTCCCATTTCACAGACCAGAAAACGGAGGCTCCTGAGAGGGCAGCCTGTTGGCTTCACACAGGCGATTCTTTCTCCTTATCCCACCCTGCCCTACAGATCACATGTCACAAGGAGGCTTTTCCTCAGCAACCAAAGAGACTGAGGTCAGAGAGAAATTAAGAACAGCAAGATTAGAGTCTTGCTGGCCTTGTGGGAGTGGGATGTGCAGGAATTGATTTGATCCTCCCTTTGAACGTAACTCTTGACAGGCTGTGCAGAATGGGCAGGGCAGGCCCACGGAACGCCTGTCTTCCGTAGCGGATGGCCACGCCACAAAGGCCTCCTCCTCCCGCTTGGCCCGGTCCGGAGGGTAGGTGGGCAGCTTCAGAGACCCTCAGAGGGAGGGCTGGCTGTTGCCCTGTCAGTGCACCGTTGTCGTTTCCAATCAGCCCCCTCACTGCCTCTTTGGTGACAGTACTTAGACTTCCTTGGGAATTATTCCCCTTTTCACTGGGCCTGGGGCCACGCTGGGTCAATCCACCATGTGCACCGGACCACGTGCTGTGTGGGACAGTTACACCCCAATGGTGGCCCTTCTGCTCACTTGGCCTCTTGCCTGTCCGTCGGTCCATGCTGAGGCCTGGCTGTTTTTCCTTCTCCTGGATTCTGGGAGCTGTGCTTTCCTTCCAGGCAGTGCTTCTCGTCTGCATAGGTCAGCCAGCCTTTAACTCTGTGGCTTACAACCAAATCCAAACACTTAACGGATATAGAAAACATCCAGAGAAAGAGATTTCCTGTGGTTTGATGAGCCTGGTAACTGTCACCTGGGGATGCACATGTCTGGGGTCTGTGTGTACTCTGTGTCAGCCCACACTCTGCTGTGACCTTCATCTGGAGAAAGTCCTTGTCCCTTCCTCTTATGGGGGTAGCCTGGGAACAAGGCCCTGCCGTCAGAGACTGGACCAGAAAATGGTCAAGGGAAAGACCTTTCATGTCATCAGTTCAGTCCGAGGAGAGAGGACATCCTGATGGGCCAGCAAGCAGCTCCCAGGCCGTGGGTCTGGTTTGTGTCTGTTTTCAGCAGAACTAAAAGATAATGGCGAGAGGTGACATCACTTGGTGTCAAGCAGGCAGACACTGGACTGTGAGGGGAAGCTCTGAGGTCACAGGAGGAGGGGAAGAGCTATCCGTTTCTGGAAAACAGTGAAAAGTGATAGAACACAGCAGGCGGAGCCAATCCTGGGGCGAAGGGTATGCTTTCTATTGATACATGAGGTGAGGGGGGAAGTCTGCTCACCTCTTCCCCAAACTGTTTGAAACATCTTTCAAGGCTGAGAGACACCACATCTGAGGGAAGAGAGGGAATCTTGACCTTGAGTCTCACTGAGGACAGAGTGGACACCAGAGGGCTGGCTTTAGATAATGAGGGAGGAATCAGACCCTTAACCTGGTTGCTTCATCCTCCTGCAACTCACTCTTCCCTCCTGCAAATCCCTCCAGATAAAACAAGAGCAACAACTTCCATTAATTAGACACTTAACTTATTTCGGAGACTGTGCTAAATGCTTTAAATCCATGGTTTCCTTTAGGGTTTATACCAGCACATGGAGACACCCCACCTCAACACACACACACACACACACACACACACACACACACACACACTGTTAGGTGAGGAGCAGGGACAGCTGTCCCCTCATGTGACCTGTGGCTGCTATAACACTGTCCAGGGAAGGTGGGGGCTTGCTGGACCCCCAAGCTCAGTGTTTGCTATGCCACAGCCCTTTGACACTTGGCATTTCTGTCACCGTTTCAGAAAGTGCACAGCAATCTCTGCACTTTCGTTTGCAGAAATGTGTATAATCATCGATTCTGCTGGTTCTTGAACCAAGCTCAGTCTCAGAGAAGCCGCACCCTCGTCCTGAGTGGCATCTCTGCTTCAAGCTCCCTTCAAAATGCGGAGGAGCTCCCTCCCCCAACACAGATGTGTGCTGTCACTCGCATCTCAACGCCACGGGCCAGGAAGTAGCAGAGGCAACATGTGAACCCACAGCAGAAGGCCTGCCAAGACTGCTGAGGGCCCCCAGGGACTGACCCTGTCAGTGGTGCCCTGGGCTCCAGACCTGACAGCCTGGCTGCCTTTGCTGTTGCCACAGGCAGTGCCCGCAATCCCCTCTCTAAGGGCAGTGACCTGCAGAGCCCCCGCTGAGGCCCCCTCTGGCATGTGGGCAGGCCTGTGAGTAAACACGAGGGTCCTTTGAGGCAGGACAGGGCAGTTATCATAGGAGACACTTCCCTAAGATGCCTGGGAGCCACACACCCAGGTTTTGAACTAGATTCTTAAAGACACTCCTACACCCTGCCCTCCTCCCCCAAACACCCACCAAAAACAATCCCTACCCTCTGGGCTGGGACAGAAAACATATCCCCCTCTTCCACCTGACCCCTCTGAAGGCTCTTCAGGGCAGTGTTCACACCTCCCCAACCTTGCAGGTTCTGCTTTCCAGCTGACAGCCCTGCCTCCCTCCTCTCCCCCTGCTTCAGAGTCCTACGCAGGTCACCCTCCCCCGCTTCTCCTGCAGATCTGGGTATAGCTCACATGCTTCAAAAATATCTGTTAAAGTCTGCCCCCAGGCCATCCCACAGCTAGCTCCCTGGTCCTTTCAGGAAGGTGACCTAATTTGATTTTCAGTGTCTTACTCTAAAATAGCCAGTACCATCCCCTTTATTTTCTGGGCAGGGAAGAAACCACAGAAATAATCAGGTCCTGTGTTTTCTTTTCTATGGGTCCCATGCTCCTGGGAGGTTATGCTCTAAAGTCAGAGGAAAATTGTACATGCCAAAGATACTACTGAAAACGACGTCAAACATGCATTTGTCTGTCATCAACAGTAAATAGCAAATCTTATACAGACTACAGTGTGAGGACCACCAGGCCTGAGTCACAACAGGAGTAAAATCAGTCTAGACGTAGATATGAGAGTTTTCAAAGGATTCCACCTTTACGGTAAATGTCAATTCTCCAGAGGTGATGAGAGGTGAAGAGTCCGGTGTTCCTGCTCGCTGCCACTGGCTGCATCCTGCTGTAGATATGAATCCTCAGTGATTAGAATGTGTGTAACAAGGAGGAGTTTAGAGAGTGGATCTCTGTAAGCTAAAGGGGTCCAGGTGAGTGGTGTCTAAGTCTGTTTAAAAGTGAAACGTTTGGACGGCACCTTTAATGTGCAATTGGGAAACCCGGGCTCAGCGGGGAGGAGACCCAAGGCCAGGTGGTCACACGGAGCCCTCCTCCTCCGACCCCTGAGCTGTGTCTCCCTCTGTAGCATGTCCTTCCCATTACTGTGAGTCACAGAGTTGACCTGGTTCAAACTCTAATTAAATTGATTGGTATAGAAGTGACTGGGACCATCACTGAATCAAATTGATCCACAGATTTCTCTGCTCCATGAGACTCTTTCAATGATACGTTTCTTGTGTTGGGAAGTCAGAGAAACATCCCGGTATCTTTCGTGTTTGTATCATGGTTGCCGTATGTGGCATACAAACAACCATCCATTTAGGATATGGGAGCAGATTCTTAAATGCCATCTTAAGGCTCATGGGAGCAACCAGTTATGAAAACTGGGACCACATAATGTGTCGGCACTTTGCCAAATTACTTTTTGTGCCTTATGATGTTTAATCCTTACTAATGAGATCGGATTAATTTTAATCCAAGTCAGCGTTGTAGAAACTGAGGTTCAGAAAGGTCAACTGACTCACTCAAGGTCACTTGGCTGGAAAATAGCAGAGCCTGAGTTCCAGGCCAGGTCTGATTGCTGCGACTCTGACCTGCTGAGAGTGTGAAAGTGCCGAGTACATGAAGTCCCCGCGGCGGCTCGTGGTCTCGCCGTAAAGAGACAGTCACAAGATGAGCAGGAGAGAGCGAGGGTCACTTCCCAGTCCCTGAGGACAGTCACCGCGAGTGCCCGCTTCCCTGCAGCATGCTCAGTGCACGGGGGACGAAACAGTGGCGGAATGTTGTCGCGGTCACAGCTGCTCACAGGGAACACAGCCTGTGAACTTGCCGTGGCCACACACATCCCGCACGCTCCATTTTCTAGGGTCCTCCTCTGTCGCAGGCCTATGTCGCTAGGCCCCAGTTCATTTAGGATTGCTTATTTAGCTTATAATATGCCAACCTGTCAGATGGAATCCAGAGAAGTGACAGCGTACCACCACACACTGGAGTGAGAATACTTCTCGCCAACTCAAATTATTTATGGTCTAGCAGTTAACCAGTCACTCAAGTTGAGGATTTCGGCGCCGTAGGGCTGTTTTATTATCCCCAGCATAAAGCTGCTTGTACATAAACAACATTTACTATGACAGTCTGCTAGCTGCCTTGTTAAACCCGCCATGTCAGACTGGGATGGTTATAACCGAGAGTGCCTTGCTGCTGCTGTGTTTGCCTCTGTAGGAGCACACCTGGCTCACAGGAAGTGCTCACATATTTTGCTTAACATATTTATCCAACAGTTATTTATTGAGTGCCTACTATGTGCCAGGTTCTTCTCTAAGCATTGGGCACACAAAAGAGAAAACAAGAGTACCTTTTATGATGAGGCTTACATTCTAATTGGGGGAGACAGACAATAAATAAGTAGGCTGATGTTGGCGCTTTGAAAAAAAAATAAAGTAGATCAAGGAGGACTGAGAATGATGGGCAGTGGTGTTATGGCCTAGGACAGCCCAGCAAATGACATGCAAGCAGATGAATGAAGTGAGTGACTGGTGAGTAGATATTCCAGGAAGAGCCAACAGTAAGAGCCAAGGCCCTGAGGGAGGAGCATGCTCAGCATGGTTAAGCAGCAAGGGGGGTAGTGTGGCTGAAGTGAATAGATAAGGAAGAAGGATGAGAGGGAAGGCAAGAGAAGCAGCAGGAAGACTGGGGGGTGCGGCCTGATTGTGTAAGGCCCTGCAGCCATGGTAAGGCCTTTGGATGAATGAATGAACAGGTGAGTTATTAACGAAAAGCACTAGTCCTGTGCTGTGTGTTAGGACAGGTAAGAGCCATCTTCTACTTGTGGCTCCAGGACTAACCAGAGTTATTAACGAAAAGCACTAGTCCTGTGCTGTGTGTTAGGACAGGTAAGAGCCATCTTCTACTTGTGGCTCCAGGACTAACCAGAGCAGCCACCATTTACTGGTGCCTCTAATGTGTCAAGCTCCCGCTAGGCCTTTGGCAGACATGGGCTAACGTGATTCCTCCCCCTGTACCAGCGAGTGGCCTGTGACCCTCTTCTGCAGATGAGGACATGGACAGACCTGCGTCTGCCCGAGCAAGGCCTGCGGTCTAAACCCTTTCACAACTGAGACCCTTGGGCAGGATGGTCTGATTGAACATGAGAGAGAATGTGAATGTGGACTAGGCCCTCTGGAGACGGAGGAGTGCCCAGGACCCAGAGCATCTCAGTAGGTACTGGAGTTGGAAGCAGGGCTTTAAGCATGTGGATTGTGTGCAGGGTGGGCTGATCGCCAAGCTAAATCTGAAAGTTCCTGAGCGCCATGATTTCTTCATCCAGGCCTCTCTCTCTGATGGCCAGGAGAGAAATTCCAGGGACAATGTAATCTTGTCAATGTTGATGTGTTTTTAAAGAAACTCACGGGTAAATACTGGCCATTAAAAGTATCTGCAGCTTATAAGTGATAATGGTGAAATATACAAATCAAAATTATTTTTTACATATCCATTATTTGGAGTAATCTTTTTTCTCTTAAATTACAAAAATCAGACATACTCCCTAAATCAGTGGTTCTCAACCTTCCCAATGCCGCGACCCTTTAATACAGTTCCTCATGTTGTGGTGACCCCCAACCATAAAATTATTTTCGTTGCTACTTCATAACTGTAATTTTGCTACTGTTATGAATTGTAATGTAAATATCTGATATGCTATATGTGTTTTCCGATGGTCGCGACCCACAGGTTGAGAACCGCTGCCCTAAATAAATTCAGAGTACAGATGTGTTTACAAAAAAAAAAGAGAGAGAGAGAAAGAATATTCTCTCTTCCTATGCCTCCTGCCACTAGGTATGTTTTTCTCTCATTCTTCCCTCCGTGCACACGTAAGCAGGTGCAATCACGTCCACACGGCCTGGCCTACGAACAATATGTGTCCCCAATCCCACTTGACTACCAATGGCAGCTCAATTCATTTCTCTGCTGACTTCATAACACACTGGCAGCCACAGCCAAGACTCTGCACCTTGCTTTTCCCCCTTTTGTTAACAATATAACATGGACATCATCAATAAGTATGTTTCTAACACATTCTTTGTACAACCTGCTTAATATTCCAAGGTGTATATTTATATAATGATTTATTGAACTGTTCACCAACAGATGCACATTCAGCTTCTTGCTTGTTATTGTATTATCATCAACAATGCTACAGTACAAATTATTGTAAAGAAAGAGAAAGATAAATATCACATGATTTCACCCATTTGTGGGATATAATGAACAATATAAACTGATGAACAAAAATAGACCCAGAGACAGAAAAGCATCAAACAGACCATCAAACTTCAGAGGGAAGGCAGGGGAGGGCTGGGGGTGGGGGATAAGAGATCAATCAAAGGACTTGTATGCATGCACATAAGCATAACCGATGGACACAGACACTAGGGGGTGAGAGCATGTGCTGGGGGGCTGGGGGTGGCCAGGGAGAGGTCAATGGGGGAAAAGGGAGACATATGTAATACTATATGTAATACTTCAAACAATAAAGAATTTAAAAAAGAACATGTATATTCTTATGCTGGGGGTAGATTTAAAAGTATAGAATTGGTAGGTTAAACGCATGCACATTCAAATTTTTATGGCTTCTGGGAGATCGTTTCCAAGCATGTCTTGATACAACAATGTCAGCTGAGCTTGATTGTACCCTTTCCCCACATCATCAGACACACAGCTTTCTTTTTTAACTTTTGCCAAATTGATGGGCAAGAAGTAATCTCTGTCTCTCTTTTTAATTTGTTTCTCCCTGACTACTAATTAAACATCTTTTTAAATGTTTATTGGCCACTTATGTTTTACTTCCTACAAACTGCCTGTCTGTATCATTTAACATTTTTTTCTCCAGTCTTGTCATTTTCCTTCGAGATTTGAAGAAATTTTTTGATCAGTAGTCATATTATACCTTCTAATGTCTTCTGACACTTCCTTCTTATATACTGTTTGTCTTTTTATAGTGGTTCTGGTATCTTTTATTATAAAAACATTTTAATTTACATATAAATTGGTTCTTTTTTACTTGATGGCTTTGAAGTCCATCTTTTACTTAAGAAGGCACCCCATCCCAAGACTATACAAATATTACTCTGTTTTTACTAATATCCTTAAACTTTTAAAAATTGAGGTGGAATTCTTCTAACGTAAAATTAACCACTGTACATTTTGAAATGTGCAATTTGGTGGCAGTTGGGACATTCACAATATTGTACAACCATCATGTCTACCTAGTTCCAAAACACTGTCATCATCCTAAGTAGACCTCACACCCATTAGCAGTCACCTCCTCACCCCAGTCCCTGGAAAACACTAATAATCTGCTTTCTGGGTCCACGGATTTGCCTGCTCTGTATATTTCATGTAAATGGAACCAGACAATACAGTTGACCTTTGGGGTCTGGTTTTTTTATTAGCATAATGTTTTCAAGGTTCAGCTAGGTTGTAGCATGTATTAATACTCCATTCCTTCTGTGGCTAAATAATATTCCATTGTACCAATAATATCTTTAAACTTTTATTTTGCTTTATTTTTATAATTGGAATCTATTTTTGTATACGGTATGAGGTAGGGGTCTAACTTTATAAAGTCACAGGCACTAAAGAGTTATTTTCTTTTTATTGGAGGCACCAATACTCAGGAGGAAATGAAAATGAATTACAATTCTGGAAATACATTTCTATTTCATCACCCACATTAACCAGAGACCTAAGTACTTTCAATACTTCCTGTTGAGACACCTGCCACCGATGAAGCAAAGCAACAAATGACCACTATTCCCCATAGCATCTGAGCACTCACCCTGACACAGGGGCCTCCCAAGCTTCCTCTCTGCCCGGGCATTAGCTGGGGTGTGGAGTGACATTTATTTAATCAGTGAATTAGCATTATATGGCTCATCTTGAAAGATACTTAAAAGATACAGCTCTCTCTTTCGAACCCGTGCGAGCTGGGAGTTCAGAAATAGCACTGGTATTCTGGTTAATTTATTTCCTAAATGTTCATTCTAGAGTGGTGGGAACTTTTGACCTTGATGCTGATTATGATTAGCATAGCAATCACTCTTCTATAATTAAAAGGCAGACAAGAATTTTCTTTGGCTTGTTTATTAATTCCCCTATGAATCTGTTTTTTATTTCCAGCAATGAGGGCAAAGTGTTCTGTGTTAGTCATGAGAGAATGTGGGTGCAGTTATCCCAAAGATAGAGGCCATGACCCCCTTAAAGAATGACCACAGCTTCCCAGGTGACTGAAATCAGTGTGGGACCCCTTGGCCCTCCCTTGGCCCAGCAAGAATGCGCAGCCACAGCCCTCAGGATTAGCCATTGTGGTTGCACTCATTTTAGCTGCTGATCTTTCCACAGCCCAGAGGGGGAAGCAGACCTTTCTGCTGGAGAGGCGCTGAGCATGGAGCAGCCTTCTCCACATCTCGCCTGGGTGAGCTGACCCTGCAGGCCCAGGGACCCTGCTCAGCTTCATGCCTCTGCCTTTCCACTCGGAGCTCAAGTGACATCTGGGAATGAAGTTTTGGGTCTCAATTTTAATGACTATTATTTATGGATTACGTGATATAGTAGGCACTGCGCTAAGTGCTTTTCATGCTTCCTGTCATGTAATCCCCTCAATCGTGTGAGGCAGGTATGACTAGCATTCCCATTTTCCAGGTGAGGAAACTGTGGCCTCCAGCAATAAATAACTCGTCAGAGGTCATCCCCCGTAAGTGTGAGATGTGGGATTGAGACACAGCACTGCCTGACTTCTAGGCCCTGGCTCTAAACCAACACGCTGCTGTCTCCCTAGGCTCCCCTGCCACAGGCCTCTTCTGGAACTAAAGCTTGACCCGAAGACATGCCTCCTAATGATGATGCAATGACAACAGCAGAGCTGAGAGCAAACAGGGCCAGCTCTCAGCACTTTCCATATCGTAGTCCGCCACTAATCCTATGAGGTGGATCTTCTGTCTCCCACTCACAATATGAGAAACTGAGGCACACAGGAGATTCAAGGCAGGCGAGCAGCAGAGAAAACCCAAGCTGGACTGTATGTGACCTTCCCTGTTGCAGCCGAGATGCAGGAAGGCATCTTGGATGCCTGAACACTGCTGTGCAGCTGCAGGGGCTCCATGGTCCATGACTGAATTGGGTGTGTAGTTCACTCCAGGACAGGATATGGGAATCCCTCTCTCCTGCAAATTCTACCTACCACTCTGTCAAGATCCTCTCTAAAGATCCCCACTACAGGGTAAATTTTTCCTAATAATGTTCTCCATGCTGCGGGCTCTTTCTATGGTCCCCTTGATACACAGTGTTCTCTCTGGGCCTTTGAGTGCCGCCTTGCTCCTGGGATGCCCCCCAGCAACCTGCTGCCTCACAGGTTCTGCTCTAACCTGAAAAAACTCCCTGGGGCTATTGTCCACATCTCTCCACAGACTGCATGGCAGCTCTCTGCCCTAGGGGTGGTGTGAGATGGACAGGGGCGGAAGAGAATGAGAGGCGGGAGGTTCACCACTGGAGGAGATGAAAACTGAGGCGCAGACTGGGGAGCGCCTTCATGGAGCAAATGGCCTGCTAAGATTTCCTATTAACCTAGCTACATTGATTTGGGCAGATTTATGAACTTTTAAGAACAGATGTCAAAAACAATTTGTTTGTTTTGGGATGTTAAATTTGATGATAATCACTAGAGGCCTGGTGCACGAAATCCGTGCACAGGGGAAGGGGGTCCCTCAGCCCGGCCTGCACCCCCTTGCAATCCGGGACCCCTTGGGGGATGTCTGACTGCCAGTTTAGGCCCGATCCTGCAGTCAGACATCCATTTCACAATCTGGGACCACTGGCTCCTAACTGCTCACTTGCCTGCCTGCCTCATCGCCCCTAACCACTCTGCCTGCCTAGCTGATTGCCCCTAACTCCTCTGCCTGCCTGCCTCATCGCCCCTAACCACCTCTGCCTTCCTGCCTGCCCCTAATTGCTCGCCTGCCTGCCTGACCGACCCTAACCACTCTGCCTGCCTGCCTCATCGCCCCTAACCACCTCTGCCTTCCTGCCTGCCCCTAATTGCTCGCCTGCCTGCCTGATCGACCCTAACCACTCTGCCTGCCTGATCACACCTAACTGCTCGCCTGCCTGTCTGATTGCCCCCTAACCACCTCTGCCTCGGCCCCTGACGTGGTGGCTTTGTCCGGAAGGATGTCCAGAAAGTAGTTTGGCTGTTGGTCTAATTAGCATTTTACACTTTTATTATAATAGATTTTGATACAAAAGTCCCAAGATAACCTCAAATAGCAACTAAATATATCTGCATTGGGTTTTGCTTTGAAATGACTACATATTTAATAATAGTAATAATGATAATGATAATGATAACATTACCAAACAGTGTTTATTGAGAACTTTTTATGTGACTGAAACTATTTTAAGAGCTTGCCGTGTATTATCTCTTTAATTATTGAGAAAACAGTACTATCTCTGCCCCTTCCCCCCTCCCCCCATTTACAGGGGAGGAAACAGAGGCAGGTTCCCCAGCTGTCAGAGCAGAGCCAGGAGCCACTCTAACAGCTCGCACATAAACCATGCTGGGTGCTATACGGGCCATCTGAATCGAGGACTTCCCGGCAGCACCCACTGCACAGTGATGCAAATGCTTTCTAACTCACATTGCTAACATCTATTTCTTTGTGTTCTTCTGAGGTCAGAGGCTTTACATGTATCATCTCATTTAGACCTTACAACCGTGTTCTGAGGAAAGTACCATTATCATCCCATTTTAAGGATGTGGAAACTGAGTCTTAGAGCAATTAAGATAGTTCCCATGGTCAAATAGCTGCAGAGTTAGCATTAGAAACCAAGCCCTATCTGACTCCAGATCTAGGTTTTTAAGAAACATTATTCTGTGCTCTTTCACATCATAGTGTAGAAAGAAGAAGGTAATGGTTAATTTTTTAATTAAAACATGAATATCTGGTTAAGAATCTAGATTAATGACTTCCCCCTCTATTTTGTGAATTTTAATATAACTTCATAGGAAAGTCAATGAGTAACCGTAGCATTGACTTTGAGGGCCTATTCAGCTTTTCATTCCTATTGAATAACTTGACTATTCATAATGAAAAAATCTTACAGTTATTCAGTTTTGCTATTCATGAGAAACTTTACTCTTTCCTATCTTACCTTTTAACGTACATTTTGTCTTTCTATGTCTCAGATCGAATCTATTCTAGCTCCAATTCTCTTACTCAAATAGATTATTCCTGACTTCTAGACCCACCCCAGACCTCTCTCCCATGCCCCAGATCTCATTTTTATATGCCCTGGGCACTGCTGATGCCTCCCACCAGAGATCCATCAAGTCTGAAACCCGACAAGTCAGGATTTTCTCCTGATTTCTCAATATCTGATTATGGCGCATCTGTCCCTGGTCACTCAGGCTTAAAACTTCAGGGTCATCTTTGGTATTTCTTTCTCCTCCCAAACCCAGTCCTTTCATTCTTTTATTCACCTACTAGAGGCCTGGTGCACAAATTCATGCACCAGTATGTGTCCCTTGGCCTGGCTTGTAGGATCTGGCCAAAACCAGCTCTCCAACATCCCCCGAGGGGTCCTGGATTGCGAGAGGGCACAGGCCAGGCTGAAGGACCCCAGTGGTGCATGATAGGGCTGGAGAGGGACTGCAGGAGTGCTCCAGGGCATGTCTGGCCCATCTCCCTCAGTCCTGATCAGCCGGACCCTAACAGCAAGCTAACCTACTGGTCAGAGCATCTGCCCCCTGGTGGTCAGTGCATGGCATAGTGAGCAGTTGAGTGGCCTTAGTATATCATTAGCATATTACACTTTGATTGGTTGAACAGATGACCGGACCACCAGACACTTAGCACATTAGGCTTTTATTATATAGGATTTATTCTCCATGCGTGAAAGGGGCAGAATACAAGTAATAACCACCCATTCACTCATCCACTCAACAAGGACCACATGTCTACAACTGGATCATAGATCCAAGGCCAGACCAGGCAAAGCCAACAATCAGAGGGCTCCTCATGTTAATGCACAATAGCAGGTAGACAATGATAAGTGTGCGAAGTAAGGTCTATGTGGGTGTTCAGAAGAGGGAGAGATGGCTCTTTGGAGAAGAGCAGTAGAGACCATAGATTACATCACACACACCACTTTCCTGCCACATTCATCACCAGATCCCACACACAGAGATGTAAGGCAAAGTTCAGGGCTGAACTTCAAAATGAAGGCTATGAGTCAACAACTTACCAATTCCTGCCCCATCTAACCCAGGCCATCTCAGATTTAAATTTCAGCCCATCTTCAGCAGGAAGCTTCCAGAGAGTTTACATCAAAGGAGAACATCACAATCTAATCTAGGAATTTTCAACATTTGCTGTGGATGCCGCACAGGGAATGGATTGCAGGAACAAAGCCGGAAGGCTAGCGAGGAACTGACTGAGACGGTCCAGGGAAGAGACTGACTTTTTTCTCCATGATCTAGGCTAGAGATTGGCAAACTATGGCTCATGGGTCAAATTTGGCCCACTGCCTGCCTGTTTTTGTAAGCAAAGTGGTATTGGAACACAACCATGCTCATTTGTTTACATATTGTCTATGACTGCTTTCAAGCTACAACAGCAGAGTTGAGTATTTGCAACAAAGACCATCTGGCTTGCAAAGCCTGAAACATTTCCCATTTTACCCTCTGCAGAGAAAGTTTTACTGGCCCCTGCTCTAGTTACACTGTTGTCTTTCAAATCCTAGAACATGCAAAGTGTTTTCCCACCTCAGGTAACAGCACAGGCTGTTCTATCTGCCGGGAACACTCTTCCCTTATTTTTTGCACTGCATTTTTATTAGCCTCCCGGTCTCAGATTAAATGACAAAGATGTTTCTGGAACTGAAAAAAAGGCCCTTTTATTCTACTCCTCTACCCTAATTGAATACTTCATGGCACTTTTGTAATTGGCCACATATCTACACATATTTTTGTTTATTGTCTGTCTCTCCATTAAATGGTGTCATATGGGCGGGGACCATGTACGTTTTATTGACCATTATAGACATAATAGCTAGCATTGCTCTTGTAAAGAAAGAATGCTAAATCAATGTTGTGTTCCAGGAATGGGTAATTAATGAAATGACATGATTGCTGGGAGATGTTGAGTGGACTGTATATTTTTAAAGGAATAGTAAAACTAAACAAAATTCCCCACCAATAAAATGGAAACTACAAATGGTTGACCACTCTCTACAAACCAATAGATAGCCACCCAAATAAAAAAAGCAAAATATGTGAATAAGTGCCCACAAAACAGGATACCCAAATAGCTAAAAAACATATGAAAAGTTGTTTCAATTTCATTGCTCATCATGAAAATGTAAATTAAAAGCTTGTACATTCACTAGAATGGCTAGAATTATGGAGGCAGTAAACAGCAAGTGTCAGCAAGCACGTGGAGAAAGGAAACCTGTCTTACACTGCTTATGGGGATGTGAACTGGCACAACCACTTTGGAAAACTGTTTGGCAGTGTCTGCTAAGGCTGACCTTATGCGTACTCTGTGTCCCAAAAGAACTGCACATATGTGCTCAAAGGGCAATATGAAATATTAACAGCAGCACCTTTGGAATAGTCCCAGCCTGGAAAACACTTAAATATCTATGAATATATATGTATTGTGACATCTATGAACACAGACAGTGGAATACTAAACAGCAATAAAAATGCACCGTCACTCTACACAATGGAAAGAATGAAACTGCAAGTGCAATGTTGAAAGACACCAGACACAGAATGAGTTCATTTAGGACTAAAGAAACAAATACAAAATATTTGTGGGTAGATTCCAAGATGGCTGCAGAGTAGTTGGAAACTCTGTGGGCATGCTGCCAACATGAGGCGGGACTTGCGGCTAAATTGCAGAGCAATTGGCTTGAAAAAGCAGTTGAAGTGTAGCTGCTCTGAAATACTGAGAGCAGGGAACACGGAGGAAGAACAGGAGGATACACGGAGAGGGTGAGGCAACTCGCAAGGCTGGGAAGCTGGAGGGATGTTCTAGCAGGGAGTATGGGGTCGCAGCCCCATGCAGGGATCCCCAATCCAGAGCAAGAGAGAAGGGAAGGGGAGTCCGTGTAGCATCGGGCAGTGGGAATCAGTGGGGGCCTCTACCTGAGAGACTCAGCCCACACCATCCCAGGCAAAGAGATTTTGTGGTACCAACACCAGCCTGGGAAGCTCCATCCGATCTGTTTTTGTAGGAAGGGCCACCCAGCAAGGCTTAGGGTCAGCGGAGGGGTCTGATCCTGCACCCGGCAGTGCTTCTGAGGGGCCTCTATTGTTTGGAAGAACTTTGGGCAGAGAGCCCGAGGGGCTGGACACTGTGGCTTGGGAAAGAGGATCAGCTTGCCCACCTCATGCACAGGCAGTGCCCCTCCCCCAACCTGCAGAACTGCTAGGTCTGCCCAGTCCTGCTGTGACCAGGGGAGGCAGGGAACCAGGTTGGCTGGAAATCTGTGCCTGCTACTGCTGGGTCTGATGGCAAAGGACTTGGGCCTTGAACTCAGTTGGAGCCCGGGCAGAGGCCCCGCCCAGCGGGGGCTGGCCACACAGAAGGATTAGAGTGCTGCTTCCAGGACTGACTTTTTTTTTTAATCCCCTTCAACTTGGTGTGGTGGTGAGGGGTGCCAAGAGCCAGACAGAGCTGAGGCACCATGACTGTGTCTCCAGGGTGGGCTTCTGTCCGGGAGACAGATGGGCATGGGCTGGCCCTTGGCTGTGTGATGGGAAACCAGAGCCCAGCTCCCCACTGAGTTCAGCCAGCACAGCCCAGGGAAGGAGAGGAAGCGCCTGCTCCCCCCTCCTACAAGCCATGGGCACAAACCCCAATGTGAGTCTGTTTAAAACACTCCAGTCAGGTCCGGGGGACCCCTCAGAGCACAGTTTTGTGGGAGAAGGGAGAGCAGCTCAGGGCAAGGACACTCACGGTGTGAGGCCCCAGGCAGACCCAGCCTCTGAGCTATGGAGGCCCAGCCTGCAGGACTGCTTGGGGCTCAGGCAGGTTGCTTAGGGCCAGGCAGGGAGAGCAACTGACATTGGCTTCACCAGAGAAGTTCCTGTGAGGCCTCGGACCAGCACACCAAGTGGCCAGATTCAGACATCAGAGCAAAATCCAGCAAGATCCACAAACAGCAGATCCAAAGGCACAAAATTATGCAGAGGCAAACTCCTTTTTTCAAATCTTCTCTTATTTTTTCTTTTACATTTCATGTTTTTATTTTTTATTTTTTCTTTCATATCTCTTATTTCTCTTTCCTTTTATCATTCAATGTTTTCGCTTTCTCTTTTTTAGTTATTTTCCATTTTCTTTTCCTATTTTATATTTTAGTTCATTCATGATTACTTTTTAAAATTATTTCATTTATTATTTTTATTTTCCTTTTTTATTCTTATTCTTTAATCTTCCTTCTTTTATTTCATATCCTCTCTTTTTATTCCTCTTTTTTCTTCTTTAATTCTTTTGGTCTCTTGTGTTTTAGTATTCTTTTTAAATGGTTTTTATTTTATGTATTTATTTTTTTTGTTGGTGGTGTCAGTTTGTTTTGTGTGTGTGTTGTTTTTGGTTTTGTCTTGTTTTGATCTGTCAGCATCTGTATAACAGTTTGCATGACATGGTCAGGATTGAGCCTCACAGTCAGCCAGCCGAGGGGTTATCCTACCCACAAACAGGACAACAGCAACCAAGACCCAGGAGGGCCCACATAACCCACACAAGGGACATTCCTAGAGCACCCAGCCCAGAAGACCAAGGAGACTACACCACTGGACCCCATAGAGTACCCACTATAGAAGGCCACCCCACCAAGACTGGGAGTCATTGCAGTCCTATCCAATACATAGACACAAACACACAGAAGCAGCAAAAATGGGGAAACAAAGATCATGAATAGCTTCAGCAACCTTGAAAAAGATTATATAACCTGCCCAACGTTCACCTGTAAGGAACAAACATGTGAACTTGGGCCTGCCTGACTCCAAAGATTGTCCTCTTTTTTCTTTAATATTTTATTTTTTTATTGATTTTTTACAGAGAGGAAGGGAGAGGGATAGAGAGTTAGAAACATCGATGAGAGAGAAACATTGATCAGCTGCCTCCTGCACACTCCCTACTGGGGATGTGCCCGCAACCAAGGTACATGCCCTTGACCAGAATCGAACCTGGGACCCTTGAGTCCGCAGGCTGACTCTCTATCCACCGAGCCAAACCGGTTAGGGCATGCTCTTAATCATGACATCATTCTTCTCTGAAAGGAGACCAAAGCCTTGAAATCTGAGTGGGGTAGAAAAGCTCACAGTAAACCCATCCATTTTACAAGTTCCCCACTGTAAAATGTGTTCTCTTTGATGGCTTATGGAGAAAAAGACAAGAGAGAGAGAGAAAGGAGAGAAAAACCTATTTGAGAAAATCTAAATGAGATGAACCATCCCAATCTGCCATATCTCTTTACTCTTTAAGGGGATCTTACTGGAAAGAGTGAGAATAATAGTTTTAAATTGATAATAAATAGGTTATGCTTTCAATAGAAACAACAGCATCAACACACCCTTTGATCATCATGCTAGCACACATGAAATTAAAATAAATTAGACTTGGAAATGATAAACTTATACAAATGCTATTTAAATTAATATTGACAATGTTCTAGGCTATAGTCAAAGGGAGGATGGCCCCTGCTTCCTGGCAGAAGAAAAGGCCACCTTGAGTAGACTGACATTTAGGATGGAGACAGAGCCTGGGTAACATGTGTCAAGATCGCCAAGTGGGCACAGACTGCTCTGGTACTGTGCTACGGATGAAGGACAGCCACACCTGCCCTCATCCAGAACTCGGTGTTCTCACAGCCCTGCCACTTCTACGGGGACTTTATCGCCCATCATCCCATTTTATTGCCCAGTGCCAGACCTGAACTGATGTCGTCCTTATTGTCATACTTCCTGACCTTCCTGTCCCACCTCTCAGGGCCTCATTTGTTCCTGTGGACAGCAGTTTTATAACTCATTTATTTAAAAAAATTATGGAACATCACTAATGGTCCAAACTCAGTTCTAGGTACTAGGGATCTATCTATTTTGTTAAAAGTCCTGGTCATCATGTAGCATACATTCTAGTGGAAGAGAAAGAAAAGGAATAAAGAAAGATATACATATAGAACTTAAAGTCAGGTAATGCTGAGTGATATAAAGAAAAATAAAGTAGAGTCAGGAATCAGAAAAGGATGAGTTTATATAAGGATGTCTACTAGTTTATTTAAGGATGTCAAGAAAGACTTTTGTCATGAAATTGCATGAGCAGAAACCAGAATGAAGTATGGAAATGAGGCATGAAGATTTCCAGGGAAACTGTCACAGGTAGAGGCCAGAATACATGCGAAATCCCTGAGGCAGGAAAAGAGCTATGTCTGTTCAAGAAGTAGAAAGGAAGCTAGTGGTCTGGAGCTGAGAGTAAAAGATGGATTCCGAGAGTGAGCTAGAGGGCAGATCAAGCCAACATTGTTGGGATGGAAGCAAGAGAATAAACAGGGAAAGGTAAGAATTGATGTTGGTTCTGACAAGATGGTGAAGTGGAATATATTCTATATATATAAAAGTCTAATATGCAAATTGTCCTCATGGGAGTTGGACCGGGAGATGGCTCGCTCGCTATGACATGTGCTGACCACCAGGGGGTGACGCGGAACAAAGGAAGGCCCCAGTTGGCAGCCGGAAGGCCCAGATCTGCCCTGATCGCAGGCCAGGCCTAAGGACCCTACCGTGCATGAATTTCGTGCACCGGACCTCTAGTTTTTAAATAGAACCCATAGGATTTGCTGACCCACTGGATGTAGGGAGTAAGAGGAAGAGAGGTGTCTAAGGTGATCTCAAGACCAATCTAAGTTGATCTGAGACTCGTCCATGCTAAGGACAAGTTCCATCCAAGATTTCCTTCTCCCTTCATAGAAGAGCCTGTGGTAGAGGCTAGAGAGATGAATATGATAAGTTTCCATAACAAGCATGTGAGCAAATATCAACATAAAGCTTCTGATAAAGAAAAACAGCATCTAGGGGAAAAGATACAGAAACCGGTTAAGTCACTGAGAGGAGTGCAGAGACCAAGAATTTGGTTCCTAAGTATTCATCCTATGGCCCACTAACGTCACCGGGCAGTTTCCCATCTTGGTAATATTGATGTTTGGGTCTGGTAATTCTTTGTTGTGTGGAGAAGTCTTGTTGGATGCATTGTTGGATGTTTAGCAGCATCCCTGCCTTCTACCCATTAGATGCCAGTAGAGACACCTGACCCCACCTTGAGTTATGACAACCAAAACTGTCTTCCTATGTTGCCAAATGTGTCCAGGGGATACAATTGTCCTTGTTAAGAACTGCTACTTTACAGACTGTAGGATCGCTCAGGGTGCCCAAATCCCATGTACTGGGCTCAATACACTACACCCAAGTGTCTCAGGTAGCAGCTTTACACATGGGCAGAGCCTCTCTTTTGTGCAGCTAAGGCTCCTTTTAATCCCCCCTTCTGCAGGCAAATTTCACTGGACCACTCAGCTGGATGAGAATGCTCCCTCGTCTGAATCCCAGAGTATTCAGCACATCTGGCTTTCAGTACATCTGTATCTGCCAGCCGCTGCTTATTTGCTATGTGCCCACAAACCACTAGGTTAAAGCATCATTTGGGTCTCAACTACACTCCCTGGGGAGCTTTTTGTGACCCCCACGATTGGACTAGCCGCCTCCTTGAAACTTCAATCCTATCTTGCCCTGCTTTTCTATTAATGCCCTTTTCATTTGCAATTTGATTTGTATTTGAGAATCATTTGATTGTCAGCTTCCTCACAGGGATGTGACCTCCATGAAGGTAGAACTGTGGCTATTTTTGCACATGATGAAACCCCAGTCACTAATACAGTACTCAAAATACAATAGTCTCAAATCTTATTGAATGAACAAATAATTTGATTAATTAGGATAATGCTTGCAAGGCACCCTGTAAAATGTTGTTACCATAAACACTCAGTAAATGGTGGTTGTGATATTATTTTACTAGTATTATTTTTAGTGGATACACGGAGACATGCTCAAGAGATTACGAATTCATGTGGATTAATTTCCTTCCATGTCTATTTCTCCTATCTCCTCTTTATACTTTTTTCTTTTTTGTCTACCATAGCTTCAAGGTATGCAAAACAAACTCCTCTGTATTGAAAATTTTATAAGAGAGTAGGTTTAAAAGTCTCATAGAAACTGAAGGACCTATTAAATACAATGAGACATTATTATACATTTCACCGGGTGCGACTGAGATAGCTCCAGCTCCACCAGGGTTACGCTCCAAGGGCAGATCCACACAGGACAGTCTGAGCCACAAACCAGCCTTCAGCCCCCAGGCTCTCTTCAGGATTGTCCCCTGATGAGAAAATCCTGGGGCTGTTTGTGGGCTGGGTAATAAAGGCCGAGATGGATGTCCCAGAGCTGACCAGGGCAGGGAGGCCCCGTACCAGGGCTCAGAGACTGTCACATGTCATAGGCAATTGAATTGGGTGCTCAGAACTGGAAGTGCAATTCAATTACCTGAGAAAACAAAACCCAATTGAGTTTTCTCTTGGCTCCAAGAGAAGCTTCATCACCCAGACCCCTGCTTTATCTTTGGATTTCTTGGAGCATCCCGTTTGCTCTGGGATACTTGCTACCTGAGACAAGCAAATAGGCATCGTTTCACCTCCCAGCACTTGGGATAGTTACCATTGATTAAGTTTTATGGGGTGGCATTGGCAGTACAGCTCACATGGGCAGCAGCAAACAGTGGAGTCAGTCCATCCCTGATGCAGAGTCTGGAGGAGGTTGGCATGACTCCTCCTGCTCATAATAAGATCCATTGGATGATGCCCAGATGGGAGATCAGTTGCCATGCAA
Source organism: Myotis lucifugus (assembly GCF_000147115.1). Classification (NCBI taxonomy): domain Eukaryota; kingdom Metazoa; phylum Chordata; class Mammalia; order Chiroptera; family Vespertilionidae; genus Myotis; species Myotis lucifugus. The sequence continues at coordinate 6,741,562 of NW_005871103.1, forward strand.
AATCCAAACTGCCAGACCACCTTAAAAGGCACAAAAAACTCTTCCCTTTCTCCCTATCTGGAAACACCTAGAAACACTTGTAAACGTAAGAAGGACCAGCATGACCGGGAAGTACGATAATAAACAAGCTCCCCCGCTTTGCCTACTTTCAGCATAAGCAATAAGGACAGATAAGCCTTCCCTGAGTACAAATAATTCACATGCAGAGGGTTCCTGCTGACTGGACAACTAGATCTGAAGCACAGACTGGTTGTCTTCAAGCTATTGTTGTAGCCTCAGGATTCCCTCATTCTATTGCTGGCGTTCATTGTGCTAAATGTAAAGTTTGAGCTGCCCTGATTAAAAAAAGATATGTTTGACCTCCTACCTCCCACCATGTATCAGCTCTTCTTTGGACCATGAAGGGGTCCTCAAAGTTTGAAGACCATTGTGCTATTCAAGAACCCACATGTCTATGCAACGAAAGATCTTGAGAACCCAGTTTTGTTCTCACTGGAGAATGTGAGTCCTCAGGCCCTATCCTTACACAGTTCTACTGGGCCCTTGATGAGTCAAGACATGGGGCCAAGGTCGGCCACCCTGGACTAGGGTACCAGCTGAAAGTGAGGAGGGGGCAGAAGCCCCAAACCCCTCTGTTCCCCAAGTTATACATCTTGGCACAGGGCTTCCTGCATCTGGAGGCAGGGACACATTGTCCTAACTTGCACAAAGTCACACAGCAATAGCTCCAGCTCGTACACTGGGCTTTTGATATATTCTAGAAGATACCCTTGATTAAGAATGAGAAAGCTCGGACACAGCAGAAGGAAGGGATGGGGCTGTGTCTGCGACTGGACAAGCTCTGTTCACCCAGCTGGCTTCACCATCTCCCCGACCTTGCTCTCCGGAGCAGGCTGCTCACTCACCAGGCAGGGCCAGTCCCCCTACTCAGCTTGGGGTAATTAACAGGCAGAAGTGCAAAACTGACTTACAGTATTTTAATTCTTCTTTAATTATGTTCCACATCATTAGCTCAGCAAGGACTCTTCCAGGGCCTGTCTCGCTATCCAGGGAAGGTTAGAGGGGATGATAGAGTTCCTCCCTGATTCTGTGCGCAGCTGCATTAGGACTTTGCAAAGTTTGCTCATCAGTCCATTTGGGCATGAAAAGACGGGAGAATGTCCTTCTTCCCTCAAAGCCCAGTGGAGTGGAAGCAGGAAGATGAAGGGGACTTTGAAAGTGATAATTGAAAGAAAAATTCTATCCAAGTCTTTCAAGTTCTCTTGGGCTCAGGAGTTCTTTTCCTTTCCTCCAGAATCTCTGGCTGCTACAGGAGGTTAGAAGAGAATGCCTGTCAGAGATGCTTTTATGCCAAGCAGCAGCCTGGGCCGGTGGCTTAGCCAGGAAGGCAAGCTTTGTTGGGGATGGCCTAAATACACCAGGGCATGGAGGAAGAGCCCTCAGGTGTAGCACACTGTGAAAACAAAGGGTGGGATCTTCTGAAGTTTAACCCTAGATTCTAAGGATTTCAAAGTTAGCATCCAACTAGCCGATCATCCAAGTCCATCATGTCTGTGAAACACCTCATCCAGCCTCTGCTTGGGTGTGGGAAAGAGCTTACAACCTGACAAGCGAGCCCAGCACCCAGCTCAGGCACCTGTTTTCTGTAGGAGGCTCTTTTAATTTCCTTTCAACCACCCACTCATTAAACAGTTGCTTCAGAAGCAGGTTTGAATCCCAGCTCTGCCACTTGCTAGCTGCATGACCATGAGCAAGTAGGTACATGCCTCTGAACCTCAGTTTCCTCATCTGTAAAATGGGAGTTAATAATAGTACTTATCTCTCATGAAATTAATGTATTTCAAGATCTTGACATGAGCTTTATAACATATTAAACATGCTCTATTCTATACGACATGTGGTACATAACTGTGGATGGGGCACACCACTATGCCTCCTAGAAAGTAAGATCTTTAAGTTCCCTCACCTGTTAAATGAGGGAGGATCATTCCCACTCAGCCATCAGATCGTGGGGAAGAATAAAGTAAGATGGTAAGAAAAGTATCTGCCATTTACTAATGTTATTTACTAAATTCTGGCATGGGGTCAACTTCCTCACACACTTTATTTCACTCTTCCTGCAATCTGACACGACAGGCGCCGTTAATCTCCAGTCTACAGAAGAGCAAACTGAGGCTCAGGAAGATATGAAGCAACAAAATCACGCAAATTATAAGAGACAGAGCTAAGCTTTAAACCCAGTTCTCCCAGAGGCCCAAATCCCCGCTCTTCACCACTCCTATAGTGTGTATGAGTGTGAGCGCTGCAGACCATGAGCTTGATCAAAAGAACAATGTTGGTAACACAGAATGAGAGCTGCATGGGGGCAGGGCTTGCCTGCCTTGATCATCATTGTGTCCCAGCACACCTGGGGCAGTCCTAACACAATGAGGATGCTCACTAAATATATGTGTGTGTGGGGGGGGGGGGGCAGGGAGGGAGGGAGAGAGAGAGAGAGAGAGAGAGAGAAAGAGGGAAAGGGAGAAAGAAAATGAATGGGGGAAGGGGGAAGGGGAGGATTGGGAAATTCCAAAAGAAAAAAAGGGAAGGAGAAAGGGAAGGGATAGAGGAAGGATACACGGCGGCAAGGCAGGGGCCCGGAGGCGAGGGGAGGCGAGGGGAGGAGACGAGAGGAGAGGAGAGGAGAGGAGTGGAGTGGAGAGGAGAGGAGAGGAGAGGAGAGGGGAAAACAGTCTTTGGGAAGATGAAAGTTACTGTGTTCTGGTTATGAAAACAAAAGGTCAGGAAAACCAGACTCAAGATGTGGAGTCAGGAGCTGGAGTAAATGCAGCTGCCACCACTGCTGGGAAGGGGACAGGAGGACCAGGCTTACTGATGACAGGTGGTTCACCCTGTGTGCGGGCTTGTTCTGTGCCAGAGAAGGCAAGCTGTCAGGGTGTCCCATGAGGAAGGAGGGGAAGTGGATGCAAAAACAGTCCACTCACAATCGTAGGAGAGCTTCAGACACATCAATAACAATGCATATCTTAAAGTCTATTTTTGAAAACTATTTTGACACCAGCATAATACACATCAATACATATATTAGCTTCTAGTATTATAGAATCAACAGTTTTGGAGAATCATTGCAAAATAATCTTGCTCTAAGCGAGAAACAAAACAGAAATTTACAAATACAAAAATTAAGGATTTCTATATGGAAAAATATGCAATAAAGTTAAAAAATAACAGACTTGGAAAAAATTGTGCAAGATATTTGAAAGACAAAGGACAGTATTAATATTCAAATATGCACAGTGCTCCTGCAAATCAATAAGGAATAGACAAATAACGTAGCAACGTGTGAAGAGAATGTGAATAGACATCTCACAGAAAAACACTTAAATCCCATAAATACCTGAGCAGATCCCAAGCTCTCCAGAAGTTGGGGGATTGTAAATTAAAATAGTAAGATTAGCAGAATTTTTTAAAAAGATTGATAATAGCCTTTTAGTGGTTATGTGGAGAAACGGGCCATTTAATATACTGTTGGTGAGAGAATAAATGGGTGAAGCTTTTCTAGAAGGTAATTCAGCAATTAGCATCAACATTATAAATGGACAGACCTTAGACTCAGCTGTCCCATTTCGTAGACTCTCTCTCTAGAAATACTTACACGAGCACATGAAAATGGGACCCCAGGGCCACTCATAGCAACATTATAATAGTGAAAACTGAAGCAACCTAAATACTCATCATTTAGAAAAATGCTTAAATTATGGTGCACTAATTCTATGGAATCTGTTCAAAAGAATAAAATAAACCTATATATACTGACGGAAAGATCTCTAAGACATATGGTTGAAAATAGCAAGTTATGGAATAACACATGTAGTATGATGCCATTTACATTAAAAATAAGAACCATTAAAAATAAGAACCATGTAGTTAAACATGTATCTACATGGTCAATTACATAGAAAGGGGATTGGAAAAATGCACCTAAAACTGACATAGGTTACCTCTGGGGAGCAGAGTTGGACTGAGGAAACTTGAAGAAACATTTTCATTGTTTGTCATACATGTTTATACATGGTTTGAATCAGAATTGTTCATATAGTACAAATATAAATTTTTAAAGTACAAATGAAAACAGGAAAAGAGAATTTTAATTTCTCTGGGAACTTCTGAACTTACATCATGCCCCAAACGGAGTTTTTGCCTCTTGTTTAACTGCTTCTTCACTGACATGAGGAGCTAGGTACTCTATAGTTCATTACACACACACTCAGATGCACACCCACTGACATTCACAAAAGGCTGGAAACGCCAGACACCTTGGAGGCCATCTCCTTTAATTCTCTTGTGTTAGAGAGAAGGCACCTGTGATGGTTAATTTTGTATGTGAGTTTGACTAGGCTAAGGGTGCCCAGATGTCTGGTTAACATGATTTCTGGGTGTGTTGCAAAGACCTCAAGTTCTCCCTACACTAAATGTTATTTCACCACCGAGGTGTTTATTGGGAGTGCTCTGTGGTGGCTAAATCTTGATTTAAATGCTTTAGTTCGCTTTTTCTTCAGAGGTGACTTGGTTAGCAGTAATTCATGCTGAAAGTGAGCTTTTATTTACCTCTATTCTAGAATTATTTCCCTTTAGGTGTATCTTCCTCTATGAAACAGAACCATTTCTAAGGGCAATAATATAATTGCATCGTTATCACTTGAATTTCACTCTAAATGTTCTAAAAGAGCACTCCGTTGAATGCATAAACAAGTGGAACAACAAATCAATGTTCCCCTCTCTCCCTTTCTCTAACAAAAGAAAGAGAGCACTCCATTTGGAAGGATCTTCTGATGAGTCATTTTTAAATGCAATCAGCTGCTCTGTCTACACTGCCCCACATGGTACCCACGACCCACATAAGCCTACTGGGCACTTGAATTCACCTTATCCAGACTGAGATGTGTTTTAAGAATAAATTATACACCAGAAAATGTATAGAATATCTCATTAATAATTTTATATTTGCATGCTGATTGATATTTTGGATATACTAAGTTAAATAAAATATATTATTAAAATAAATCATCCATTTCCTTTTAATTTTTCTAATGTGGCTAGTAGAGTATCTATAATTTGACATATAACTTGCTTTGCAGTTGGACAGCGTTGGTCTAAATAATCTGTTTTATAATCTTGAATTTTTTTCAAGCCATTTTCCTTAAGGGGAAATTCATCTATTCTTAGAATCTAGCCACAACTTGCAATTGTGGGTAAAAGTTGGCCTTTTATAAATTAAATTTATTTAATATGTTCAGGATGCAGTGCCCTATGGATTGACTCTTAACCCTAAAGAGTTCACAGTCAAGAAGATGGATTAAGTTGTTGTTTTTTTAAAAAAAGAAGATGGATTAGGCCATCATGCATATGATCAATTAAAAATGCCAGCCTTCTCTGGTATCCCCAAACCTTAAAAAAATATGATTCAAATGTTTAAAAACCTATCCTGGGTAAAAATATTCCAAAACTTCAGGTTGAGACCATGGTGTCTATTTGAGATCTAAAAGGTACCCAGGATTGCCACAAAATTTACAGCCCCTCAACTGAAAAAATTATAATGAAGTCATAAAATGTTCTTTTAAAATTGTATCTTCATGACTTTTTTAAAGAGAAGACAAAAAAACCCTTTATTGTCATGTGAATTGTACAGGGATAAGGGAAAGGTTGGCCCAATAACCTCTCATTTCATCAAGTCCATACCAAAGAGTGTGTGTAGTTAAATGGAATTCAAGTATGCATTCGTAAAGGCCTATGAACATTAATTTGACCTAAAGATGGTTGGCAGGTTTTAAAAAGCATAGTGCTCAATTTCTGTCCCTTTCTAGCTAAAAGCTAATGTAGAGTAATACTGTACACACACACACACACACACACACACACACACACACACACACACACACCCTAACACCCTAACTTGAGGCCCTGGGAGGCAGGTTTATGTTACATGATTGCACTCCTGGACCTCAGATGATTGACATGAGCTGGACCAATCAATAATCACAACCTCAGCCTGACCTGTTTGCAGGTAGAGAAGCAAACTCAATTTTGGAGGGGTAAGCCCTGGCCAGTGTGGCTCAGTTGGTTGGAGTATCATCCTGTAAACTGAAAGGATGAGGGTTCAATTCCTGGTTAGGGCACATACCTATGTTGTGGGTTTGACCCTGGTAGGCGTGCAGATGTGGGTACAGAAGACAACTGATCAATGTTTCTTCCTCACATCAATGTTTGCTTCTCTCTCTTTTTTCATCTCTCCCTCCCTCCTTCTCTTACTAAAATCAGTGAGCATGTCCTCCTCAGGGGTGAAGGTTAAAAAAAAAACAGATTGGAGGGATTGCAAAGAAAGCCAGTGGCTCAAGACTAAGAAGACACAGGGATCAAACAGAAATGACAGTGCATATGGTCTTAAAGATAAAGAGAGGGCCTTTGACTCCAGAGGCCTTTCCAGTCCTTAAATCGAATCCTTCCTGAGACCTGGCTGACCTCTCAGTTCTTGGTTGCACAGAGATGCCCTGCTTTCTGAGGTTAAGTTTCACTTTTTGCCTAATGATTCTGGAGTGCTTTTGAATTAGTCTTAACCAAGGTAGGCAGGGTTGGAATGGGCACTGGATTTTGTACCCACGTGGGTGGAACGTGAAGAAGCTATTCAAGACGTCCAGCCCCACAGTCTCAGAATGACAGACATGTAGGGGGATGTTTCCAACATCAGCTGCCCATCCTCCTAACAGATGGTGACTTCCAAAGCCGAGGAGAGAAGATAAAGGGGCATGAGCCACGCATCCCTCACAATGGGTGACATGCACAGCTTGGCGCGGATCTGTTGCACTGTCCTTGATTCATGCTATAATCCCTGGTCAGAAAGCACAGCTCTCAAGGGCAGTTCAGAAAGTGCTTCCTCACCAAGGAGGCCCTGAGCTCACCAGCCAATTAATGTGTCTCCCCTTATATCCCACCACTTTTTCCTTTGCACCTGTGCTCCACACCTAACCTGGAGGCCATTTAAAGCAGCGGTCGCCCACCTTTCGGACCTCACAGACCACCAATCATCAGTGGACCACCGGTTGGCGACCGCTGATTTAAAGAGTGGTTACAGAGTCAGAAAATCTTTGTTTTTACAGATGAAAGGCCCTTGATGGCCTGATATATTCTTATCTGTTTACAACTTTATGGAACTCTGTGTGTATGCATCTTTCTTCTTTACCAGATCGTGAGCTCCTCAAGGGAAGATACATTTTATTCGTTCTTCCGTCTTTCCCCCATGTATTCCAAAGCTACTCCAACCACACCTGGTAGCCACAATTTTCATGAAGACACATTACTCTGTTCATCCTTCTAGAAACTAGCCTTCCTTGTACCCTTGCTAGAGTCAGCATTTTGACTCTCTAGAGCTGAACCCCTTTTTGCAAACTTTTTCTGTAAAGGGTCAGATAGAACATATTTTATGCTTCACTGTCTCTGTCACAACTACTCAACATGCCATCAGAGTATAAAGCAGCCACAGACACACTGGAATGAATGGGCATGGCTGTGTTCTCATAGAAGTTTATTTACAGAAACGAGAGGGAGACTGGATTTGACACATGAGCTGCAATTTGCCAACTTCTCTTCAAGAGGAAAACAGAACACTAACTTCTTTAATAATAAAAAAGTACCCAATGAAAATACATTTGTCTTTCTTCCACCCCAGAGCCAGTCATTAAAGATAATCATTGCAAACAGTTTCTTAGGTATTCTCCCATAAATATTTCATATTTGCACATGGGAATATCTATACAGCCATATAGATATAAATATAGATATATAGATATAGATATGCATGTGTACACATGCATAAGTATTCATGTACATATCTATATGTCCATTTTAGCACCATGATATACTCCACAGAATATTCTATGTCTTGAATTCTTCACTTAATATTATTCTTTGGAGATCTTTCCATATTGTCCTAGTAAGAGCTACCTCATTCTTTCAAATGGCTCTGTGAGTTCTCACTGTATTATACTCTATTTAATCAGCCCCCTATTAATAGATACTTAAGCTCTTTACAGACTTTTTCCCAATGTAAATAGTTCTGCAATGAACACCCTTGAGTACATGTTCAAATCCTCATGTTAGATAAATTTCTAGAATAGAAACTTTGGGTTAAATGGTATGTGTGTTTTAAATTTTGACATCTACTCCCAAATTGCCCACTTGAGAGGGCTTATAATTTATATTCTCACTAATGATGTATGGAAGAAAAAAGGCATTTTACTTAAGGTGCATGTATCTGCATCAGATAAAGAGGCATTTTTATATAGAGTATAAATAACTTGTAACAATCAATGCAAGGCTACATTAAATAAAAATCAGCTGAATTTAGTGTGACTGTGTTAGTCATTTCTGAAATTTTAAAATAAGGAATTTAGAACTATAAAACAAATACCATTAAAATAAATTCCCTTTTTATTTAAGGGAAGATATAAAATGCTAAGAAGCAAGAACGAAGAAAGGAAAAAGCTAGTAAAATTCAGAAAATGCACCTTTGCCATAGCCTCATCCTGGGCAGAGTGCACCGCCCTGTCCCTTGATGTGGGGCTCACATGGCCAAGTCTTGCTTTAGCCAATGGCATGTGTGCAATTGTGCCAGGGGACCCCTCCTGATCCTGGCTTCAAGAAGTCTTACAAGTTTCTGCTGGTTCTCTTGGGCCTCTGCCATTACATTGAAACAAACAAACAAACAATCACATCCCAAGTAGCCTGCTGGTTGAAGGAGGATGGGAGACTTGTGTGGCAGACCCGCACCCTCAGACTTAGTGTCAATCAGAGACAGAGACGCACAAACTGAGCCCCACCTAAGTCAGCTAACCCCAGCTGACCAGCAGGTGTGTGAGTTGCCCCAGCGAAGATCAGCAGAGCTGCCCCAACCCAGCCCCATCTCTACAGCCAACTCTCAGCCTGCAGACTGCATGAATAATAAATGAGGGCTATTTTTAAGCCACGGAGTTTTCAAGTAGTTTGTTAGATAATGGTAACTTAATAATTAACACATCAGGCAATCAAAGAGGATGGATCTAGCCTACGTTCATTCTCAGGGCCTCCCTTCATCAACAATTAGGTCCCCACCATGTATAGGGCACTAGCAAGTTTCCGAGAACACAGGACACAGTGAGGAACAGGGCTGACCTGGGCCCTGCTCTTGCAGACCTTTGTCCGGTAAAGGGAAGACAAGGAGTAAAGAAATTAACCATGCAAATAACCAACAAATGCTACTAAATCATGATCTATTTGTAAAAAGACTGTCTGGCTGCTTTACCTGGACAGTGAGGGTGTCTTTCAGGAGACACTTCAGAACAGGTTTAAATTGCAGATCAGAAAGCTCCAGGCAGAGGGAACAGCCAGTGCAGAAGCCCTGAGTCGGAAAGACATTGTCGCCTTCAAGAAACAGAGAGGAGGCCTGGGTGGCGGAGGTGTCCTCCTCCTTTCAGAGAGCTCGTGCCAATTGGAAATTAGAAAAAGGCGCTCGCCTAAGTAGGCAAGAGACCCATGTAGATTGTAATTTCACTCTTCCAAAGACTTAATTATTTTCAATAAACTTGGCTTGAACTTCAAATAACAATGAAAACCCAACTTCACTCTGTTCTCATTTAAAACAGGCATCTGCTACCGCCTCCAATCTTCACGAATAACTGAGCACAAACGAAGCAAAGCGACTAACAGTCTAGTGGCCGAGGCGGGTGCAGGCCGGGCTTCCACACCAGGTTCAATGCGGAGAGAAGTAACATAGAGACAACAGATTTTCAGATATGCCAGCTTCATGGTTTTGAGCTTTCAAATAGACTTTTAATTTGTGGAAGAGTCTATGTCTAAATGAAGCAGCCCTCACCTTGAGGCACAGGCAGCTCTAAGTGGTTCCCAGAAGACACGATATTCCAGGCCAGCCTATCTTTGAAAGTGTGCGTGACTTTTCCCTGAGAATTAGTTCCCCATTTAGATACTGGAAAAGAGCACAGTTCATCTGGAAGCCTATATCCACTGATTCTGTTACCTTGGTTATATTACTGAACTTCTGGGAGCTTTAGATTTATTTATGAGATGATGATAGTAATAACTAACCAGCCACAGGCTGCTATGAGGGTTAAATCAAGTTCTATAGTTTTAAGTCCTGTATAAACCATGACACGCCATGTAATTGTGCGGATCCTGATTATTAGCGACTAGTAGCCCTGCGCATGAATCCATGCACCAGTAGCACGCTGCCGCCCTCCAGTAGGTCTCCGCCCACTGCCCTGCCTCCTTTAGATCCCCCCCCCCCCATAGCTTGCTTCCCTGCCCCCTCCTGTAGCTCTCCACTACCCACTTGCAGCTTGCTGCCCCACCCTCCTGCTGATTCGTGATCCGGTCTTTATGTAACGACCATTTGCATATTACATCTTTATTATATAGGATGCCATGTCCCTGAGGGGCCGATTGATCTCCATCCCCACTGGGCAGGAAACCTACAGATAATATTTTGATACATCAACATAACATTTTGAAATAAACATGCCATGTGCTATTATCACCCAAGGGGTAATCAGCACCATTTTATGACTGTTATTAATACATTCTCCAGAGACTCCTGGGGGTAACTAACTTATCACCTTGTCTCGCTCATGATTTTCTGTGGGTCTAAGTGGAAATTAGCAAAAGGGTTTCTTCCCTAAACATTCCCATATGGGAATTATGATTCCATTCCATTATGTACCAGTGATGAGAAGTCTAAAATATGCAAAGTACAGCATTTCTTTTTGGACTATATTTACATTTTGTTTATGTGATGGTCTGACATATGGGCCCAAAGTAAATATTTTAGAAATCTCCTTAATGTCTTCAAATCTCTAAATCGATCTTTCCCCCAGCTGGTCGCATTCTTTGGTATTAAACTTTTAACACCTAAGTTATAATTAGCAGCACGCACACTGCCCTCCTCACAAGCAGAGCAGTTAACTTGCACAAACGCAAACGTTTAGTCCTAGCTGCACCGACACACCTTCCTGGCTGCTGCTGGTGCTCAGAGTTGTGATCCAGAGTTCACACCTGCTGTTGCTGGCACCACTGGGATCAAACTATTCCCCCCTGCCCCGGCCTTTGGCTTCCGGGTATACAACGAACCATATTCATCTCCTTCATTGGCTTGCTCTAAGAAACTAATATCCAAATTGCCAAGCAATTTAAGAATGCATGACATAGATGTCACGACCCCATTCTAAATGATGCTTTCCTTATGGAAATATGTTTTCCTATGCAGAGCTAACCATCTGGCTAGGCGTATGTCTCAGCACACCTAGGGTAGAAGGGTGAACTGGATCCAAGATTTAGATTTATCAGTATATAGAGGTACGACTGATGAGGTTTTACCTTATGTAAGGATTTTCTACTTCACCAGAGATCTGTCATAAGATTCTTGTAGTGAGCTTTCCTGGACCATGAAATATTACCCAATTTATGAAAAAGCAATTGACAGGTTAGTTTTGAGGAATGTATTTATTGCATAAGGTACCGGACCTTAGACATTGTGCCTCCTGGTTTTTGCGAACGAGGTCTGTCTGCCTGGAGTGTGAGAGCAGGAGTGTGAGAAGGTTATATTGTGCCTCAGTAGATATTTGATAAATCCGTGTTGAATGAATAAAGAAACAAGTGGGTGGTTAGACATTGATTCTTTTCACCAGAGAGATCTTCCTTTCCTTCCCTTCTTTCTCTGAGATCTGAGATTAATAGTTTCTTATCCCAAAGCCTTCCCATCCTCCAGGCTCTCTCTTCTACTCGGTTTCTACCTCGGTGCCTTACGAGTAATAATAAGAGCTATCAGAACAATTACAGGAAGGATGGGGCCAGTAATAGGAGTAATAGACAGGGAGGGAGAGAAGGAGACAGATTTATTGAGCATTTACTGTCCCTAGAACTGGGCTAATCCCTTCACTCTCATTTTACTGAAGTCTTACACAGGCGAATATCTTCATCACTTTATGGATGATGAGCCGGAGGCTTCCAGAGGGTATTTAAATGACCCGGAATCGTGCAGATAGAAAATGGTGGAAGGTGAGCTTTGAACCCTGGCCCAGCCCTCGTCAGAGCTACAATGTAGAACCATCACCTCCTGCTGCCCCATCACACTTCATTAGGTTTGTGGCTGTCCCATCTCCCCTATGACCATCCTGCGGGCAGGCAGTATCCCCGTGGTTCTAATGCTTGGCTAGTTCTGGGTGTTTAGTGCATATTTATTCACCGAGTAAAAGAAGGTAGCATATTTCCTAGGTAAGAGTGGGCTCAGGGTGATCTCAGCTGGGTCCCCGGGGATGATTTGGGAGGTAGCCAGTGGAGAGCAGGTGGGGCTTTGACCTAACTAGACCTGCCAGTCTCAATATAGAGCTGGGAATCAAGAAGGAGTCATGTTAATGTGAAATCAGACTGTTCCAGGGTCAAAAGGCCCTTTTTCCCTGGGCATTTCTATTTCTTAGCCATCCTCCCAGCTGCCTGATGTATTCAGTGGGATGTTTACATAACAGAGTTTACTCCAGCAGAGAAAGAGTGAGTGCGCCCTTTCTGTGGCCAGCAGGTGAGCTGATTGAGACTGACAGCAGTCAGATTTGATCTTCGTGGCTCTTTCATCTCCTGGTGGCACCTTGAAAAGCCTTATTTACTCAAGATAAACCCTGGCTTTCAACTGCTGTCGAAGCATGCCCCTCAATTCACTCTCAATCAACACCAAGGATAACTCATCCTCACTCACACTGCTGCCGTCTTTCTCTACTTGTCCTAGTCAAAGGCAGCTCAAGACTGCCACCTCCAACCATTCATCACCTTCATCAGTCAGCTCACTGCTCACACCCACTCTGTCCCAACAGTCAAAACATGTACACACTGGTCAGGCCACACTGTGTATCAGGATGAAGCCTGTAAGTAACAACAAGGTGTATTAGTATAGTGACTCGTGACTTATCAAATGTCTTATCAAATTAGGTTAATTACACTTCCCTCGTATGGGTATGGCTGATTTTCGCTTGAAGAAAAACTCTTTAAGTCAACCCTTAATCTTTCAGATTTAGAGAGTGAGAAGCATGCAGGATGTTAAAATCCTTCATTTTAATTTTAACAAAAGGTACTTAGCAATAACTAAATACCTGTTAGTGGGCTAAGCATGGGGAATGTAGAGATGACAGGGACAGTGTCTTGCTCCCAGAGCCTGCTACTTTAGAGGAGAATCTGCGAAATAAACAACTGCAAATGCTGAGGAAGGTGCTGCTTAGAGAGGTTAGCACATAAGGACACAGGGCCTTGAACACCTCATTGTTAGTGTTGACCAAGAGCTGGTGAGTCATGGAGTTTTCAGGTGAGCAGACCAGAAAGGAATACTTCCTCAGTGTAGCAAATATATAGTGAATGTGAACCACATCCTAGGCATGGGGATACAACAGTTGATAAGATGACACTGACCCTGCCCCCAAGGAGCTTATAGTCTAGTGGACAGAAAGACTAACAAGCAGGCCATTACACTTCAACACAATGGCAGCTGCAAAAAGCTGTGATCCTTTGAGACATGTGCCACTAAATGTTACTATCCTCCCACTGAACCCCCACCTTGTCACTGTCAGATACTTGTCTTGTGGTCATTCCTTCTTATCCACCAGAGATTTGGGCAACTGACTCACGGAATTCTACTCCATCCCAATCCCTGCCTTTATTTGGCAACCCATGCAAAACCCTCACCTCTCAAGTTCTAACATTCTCATCTTCAGTGAGCCTCTCTTCTGTTTTTCATTTCTCTATCACCTACTCACAGGTGGTACCTTGGACCCAATGAGCAGAAAAGGGTATATTTTCTGCCTTCCCAACCACTGCACGGCAAATGGCTTTGCTGCCATTTCATGTCAAACTACTTAATATCTTAGGTGCACGATAGAAAAGTAAGCATTTATTGAGCACCCACCAAGGGCCATGCACAGTGGTGGACCAGATGGACAGAGCGGCTGGAGCTCAAGCCTTACAGCTTGTGGGGGACCAAATATGCAGATGTCCTTTCTCCAAAGGTCATCTCTAAAAGCATTCACCCATAGGAAACCATTCTTGTTAAGCATTAAATCCACTTGTGTTTTGCCCACTTCTCTCCAGGTTCCAGAGAGAGAGGAAAATCAGAGCCCATCCATTACGATTCTGCATTTCTTTGATTCTTTCTACTAAGAACCTCTGGGATGAACCAGCTGAGAATTGCCTTTGCAGGCACCATCTATTTTAGGTGGGCCTTTCTGCTTACATAAGTTTTCTATACTTGATGCTTTGCACAAAACTCCTCAAAGTCCCAACGGAATTAAAGGTCTTACCCCACCTCCAGGGGCCTTTCAAATGATAAAGTCAAATATATTTCTAAAGTTTAGCTAGGAGAACCCAGCAGCTTTAAAAGCATAAGCACATGGGTTTTATAGCAATTGGGTAATAATACGGCATCAAGTAATTATCCAAAGTAAGAACAAAAGTTCATTTTTATGTCATTCTTTAGAAGAGGATCAGTGATGGGAAAAAAGGGGCCCTGAGTGTGTATGTGAGGCCCTGCTCTTAGGATATTACAGCAGCCAGAGTGCTCTGTTAAATATTTCAGTGGGCCATATTAGAAACCCACAACGCTTCCCCTAGGTTCAGGATGATGCCCCAACTTGAGAACAGGCCAAGACAGGCTCTCAGGGTCTAGCCCTTTGCTGCCTCCCTCTTGTTCACTAGATATCAGCCACAAAGCGACCTCCTGGTCTCTCTCACAGGGCAAGTTCATTTTCATCTTCAGAACCTTTGAATTTGCTCTTCCCCTGCCTCTTTTCCCAGATCTTCCTATTCCTGGCTCCTTCCTGCCCTATAGGTCTCATTACCCAATGTAGTTGCTCTGAGCCTCAGTAACTCCCCATCATGTCATCCAGTCTCTTCAAATGCTTGGCACATGCAACACTTAAAATTATCATTTGGCTTATTTGTTTCAGTTAATTTATTATCCCCATTCCCCCTTAAAGTGTAAGTCTACCTTGGGAGCAAAGATCTGGCTGATCCCGGTCATCACTGAGTAATCAGAGCCTAGACTAGTCCCTCATACATAGTTAATACTCAGTACAGATTTCCGGAATAAGTGAGTTTGGAAAAGTGGAGTGATTTCACCATCAGCATGCCTTCCCATGCCACAGCATTTAATCCATACATAAATGCAGCCTGTGGAGCAATTAATCAAAAACTTTGCTTATCATGCACCAAGGCAGGCCAATATGGAACGCTCGCAACACGAACGCACATTCGTCTTCCAGGCTCCATCCAGACACTCTTTTGGCTCAGGTGGTTCTGAGGTGCAATTAGTCAGTGAGAACGCCACGTGCTGCCCTCACAAAGAGTGCAGTGCTGGCGGGGTTCCTGGAAGGGCAGAGGCTGCCGGGGCCTCCTCTTTGGGCTGCACCCAGGTTGTTAGGAGACTGGGTAAATTAGGCTGTTCTAGAAGAAAACTGAGATGGTGGCAAAAACAATGGAGAATAATTCCACTGATAATAGGCTGAAGAACTGTTGATGTTGGCAGAAAGACAACGCGTTTTCATAGTGGTCCATTGTTTGAAACATCCCATCTTTAGCCAAATGTTCAGGCAGATCAGGGTTAAATGGATTTTGTTGTACAGCACTGGAGGGAAACATGCCATGTGAGGACATGAATGTATTTCAGTGATGCCCTGGAGGTACATGCACACGTACCTGTGTGGATGTCTTCACTGGTGTGTTCCATGTGGCTGTCGACACCCAAGCCTACTTCTCAAATGGACTGTGCTCATTCTACATTTTTCCCAGTAGCTAATGCAAACACACCTTACGGGATCATAAATGCTTGGATTAACAGCAGCCACGCTACCTTGAGCACATATAAATTTAAATGGCTCTGCTGATTACATTTCTACTTAGAATCTGACACATTAAAGGAGGCCAGGACTCGGAGGAGTAAGATAGTTTTCATCCCTAGGATTTGGTTACAGTGTCTGAAAAAATAACTGAACTTAAAGAAATAATTACTAGCATTTATGAAAACCCACAGAATAGATTTTTTTCCAGAGACAATAAAAACATTGTGACTCACCTTGAGATCCCCTCTAAAGTACCCATGTTTTCCATGTCTGCTCTGCCTCTGTGGCCTGCCAGCCCTCTGCCTGTGTAACAAGGGACCGGGGTCCCTCTCGCAGCCTGACAGTGGAGATGGCAGAGATTCTGCCAACCACCTGTGCCAGAGATATTCCATCAGTCTGGGTTGTTCACGAGCTAAGGGAGAGCTCCCTTCATGGTTACCTGGCAAGGCAGAGAGGTTAAAAATGCAGATGCTGTTTCTGCTGTCACCTGGCACTCAGAGCCTATCCTATGGCCCAGCATCACATCTGGGCAAAG
Organism: Myotis lucifugus; assembly: GCF_000147115.1. Taxonomy (NCBI): domain Eukaryota; kingdom Metazoa; phylum Chordata; class Mammalia; order Chiroptera; family Vespertilionidae; genus Myotis; species Myotis lucifugus. The sequence continues at coordinate 6,758,011 of NW_005871103.1, forward strand.
AGACTGCACCCATCAGCCAGAAGACTGGGAGTCAATGCTTGTTTTCCATCCTCTCTCTCTTTCCCTCCCTCTCTTCCTTCCCCCACTTATTTTTCAGGTTCCAGTAGACCGCCAAATGGGCTCTCAGGACAACGCTTCCATTTCTTCTTTTGCTTCTCCAGAGACCAAATACAATTTTCTACTGTAAGTACCCCTGACCTTCCCTGGCAGGAAATTTCCCCACCTGCAGATACCTCGCGCACCAGCCCAGGCCCCGCGCTAAGCCCAGCCTCCTTTTCAGCACTTAGCGGACACATTTTTTGCCTCGAGGACTTTGGATGTTTAGCTGCCCTTGGCCTGGCATTAGATAGCTCCCGGGTGAGAGGGCTTGTCTTTTCCTGTGCACCCCCAGGTCCCTGCCTGCCTAGAGGGGGAGTCCCAGCATTTCTCTCTGCAGAGCCTCGCCCCTCCTCTCACAGGAGGGGACCCAGGCTCAGCTCCTACCACTCCTGCTCACAGAACTGACCCCACCGCAGTGTTTATGAGGGCCTCTGCTCAAAGCTGATTCAGTGGAATTTTAAAGGAATTCCTTACTTGTTTTTCTCCTCCTTCACCTCCCAGGTTTGACTATTTCCTCTCTGAATACAAAAGGTTAAGAGTGGGGCCAGGGAGGCAGGCAGAGCCTTCCCATGTCCCCTCGCCCCCTCCCTCCCATACACACCCCTTCCAGCCTTGTGAGCCTTGCTGTGCTCCCTGGGAAGGCTGAGTCCATGGCCTCTCCCCAGAGTGAGGAGGGGGCTTCTCCTTTACAGCGGACTCAGTTATAAGTCATAGGAGGTGCTCCCTTGGAATTCTTAAAACATGCTTTCAATTAAACATCAAGCTCTGTCCAAATAGAGTTCATATTTTGGGTCAGGATATCCCACCTCACCACCCCTACCCCTGCTGTCCAGTTATTTGGATTTCAACCTAGTTGGAGGTCCATCCAACTAGCTCATTTCACACCCTCCCCTCACTGCTGAACCAATGGTGTTGGGCAGAGCTCAGAAGACAGCTTATGGGTCTGTGGTGCTGTCTGATCCTGGGCCCAACCGGAAGTTTAGGCTGATACTCAGAATAACAAATAATTCCAATGCCTCTCGCTCCCCACAGCTAGCTGAGTGTAAGTATGGCTCCAGCAACGCACACACTTCTTATTTAGAGAAGGTTCCTGTCATTTAATCCTAAGGGACTGACATTATGTTGGAGGGTGCAGAGAAGCCATTATGAGGCTGATTTTGGTCCTTAAACTATAGAATTACCCTTATACGTTTAAAGGTTTGCAACTTTTAATTAAAAATAAAACTAAGTAAAGTGAAAAGTCAACTCAAAGTATGGTAGAAAATATTTGCAAATCATGTCTGATAACGGTTTAATAACCACACTATATAAAGAACTCCTACAACTCAACAACAAAAAGAAAAGTCAATTTAAAAATGGGCAAAAAAAACCCAAACAGACATTTCTCCAAAGATGATATACCAATGGCCAAAAAAAAAAATGCATAAAAAGATGCTTGACTTAGGTAAGTGCAAATCAAAACCCAAAACCACAATGAGATATGATTTCATAGCCACTAGAATGCAAAATCAATTAAAAATTAAAAAAAACAGACAATGAGAAGTTTGACTAGTGTGTGAAGAAACTGGAACCCCTCACCCACATGGTGCTGGATTGCTGGTGAGAATGTGAAATGATGCAGAGGAAAATAGTTTGGCAATTTCTCAAAAAGATAAACATAGAATAACCATATGACCCAGACTTCCATTCCTAGGAGACAGCCAAAATAACTGAAAGGACCCAGACAGATACATGTACGCTGCCAGTGTTCATTGTAGCATTATTCACAACAGCCAGAGGGCAAACATACCTAAGGGTGCAACAGATGACTGGATAAATAAAATGTGGTACATTCCTAAAACGAAATATAATCCAGCCATAAAAAGGAGTGAGGCACTGACACATGCTACTACATGGAGGAAGCCTAAAGACATTGCGTTTAGTGAAATAAGCCAGATTTCTGGGACAAATACGATGGGAGAAATACTATATGATTCCACCAATATGGAATACATAGAATAAGTAAATTCATAGAGACAGAAGTAGAATAGGGGCAAGGGAGAGGGGACAATATAGTTTTTGCTTAATGGATACAGAGTTTCTGTTTGGGGTGATGAAACATTCTAGAAATAGGTGATGGTTGTACATCATTATGAATGCACCAAATGCCCCTAAATTATATACTTAAAAATGATTAAAATGGTAAATTGTGTTACGTATATTTTGCCACAATAAAAAATCATGAGAGAAAATATAAGATAACACCAAAGCAAAATATCTTTATAATCAAATTTCTTCTGCAGTTACCTCAGCTCAATCTCAGAATCCAAATTCAGAACAGGACCTGCTGCCTCCCAGTGCCCGCTGCTCCATGACAGCATTGAGTCTGACTTCTCAGTGTCCAACTTACACATTCACTGGTTTCTTCAAATCATCTTTCCTTCTACTTTCAAGACATTAATAAATGCGTAGTAAGTGCTCAGTGATCAAAATGGGAGGTGAGGGGAGGATGGAAAAGACAGATTTCAGTATGTGTGTGTGTGTCAGGGTCTCCGCCCAAAGGCCCTTTACCTGCTATCCCAGCTACGCTCACCTCCCATGTTAGGAATCGTCATCCCCATCCTATGGCTGAGGACATGAGGCCAAGGAAAGTTAAGGGCACTTGCTGGTATCAGGCAGCACAACTGGGATTGGAGGCTAGATTTGCCAGGTTCAATGCTCTCCATGTATCATGCCATTCTTCTCGTTCCTTCTCTCTCTTTCTTCCTCCCTCCTTCCCTCCCAATCTCTCTCTCTATCCCCTTCTCACCTCCACCCACCCTCACTTTCACTCTCCCAAAGTCTCTTGGGTTCTTGGCTCTCTCCATTGTCCTCGGCAATATGGCCAGCTTCAAAAAGGTAACAAAGCTCCTTGATGGTGGCTCCAAGTTCAAGGTCAATCAACGTTGCTCAAGTTTCAGGTGGAAGCAAGGATCAGATTTTTGTAGAGACTGCTCTGCAGCTGGAGGAGCTGCCCCCAGGAGTCTGCTGCAAGCATAGCAACCTGATGGTGCCAGGAGCAGCAAGTAAACGCTCAGCTGCCACAGGCAAGGCCAGCTAACAGGCCCCCAAGGCCGGGATCCAGGCAAGTGCAAGTGTGCCCTCTGCTCTCCACAGGTCGCCAGACTGGACAGCGGTGGATTCTGCCAACAGTTCAGCTCCATGTGCTTTGTTAGTAGCACATTCCTGAGTCTCTGCAAGCCTGTCTGGGCTGGAAAATGGCCAAGGGGCTACATGAGGGGCCCTGGAGGCCAGGCCCAGGATCACAGGCTTACTTTGCTACAACCAGTAGATCGAGCAAGGAGAGCAGGGAGCAGGACAGACAAAAGTAGAGATGATTCAGACTCTTGCCAAGGGCCAGGGCGAGCCTCTTCCTGGCTAGCCATCCCAGATTCCATTTCTGTTCTGCTCCTTTGGAGACTGAGTTGAAGAATTCCTGTTTCCCCTTGCAAGCATACAAAGCACGTTCCTGAATTCTTAAGAGCTTTATTATCTCTGCATTTTGTGAACCAGTGCAATTCCAAATCAGCAAGAGAGGACGGGCAACCCAGGAAATGTGTAGTTTTTCCCCTCTCCACTTACCAGTGAATTTCAGGTCATTATCAAACAGCAGCTCTGCCTTCATTTACTCCATCACATGAGGTCTTAATGCACCTCACAGTCTCCTGCTCATTAATACTGCTAAGGCACATTTATGGAGTATTTAAAATCAACCGCGTTCTCTCTCTCTACTCATTCCCTGTGGTGCAGTCCAGTTTCTGGGATGGAGTTCGATCAATAAACACATTCTTTCTGTCTGCTGAGATTTTCTGTCTTCCAATTAGAGGAGAGGCGCAGAGCAGGCTGCTTTATTAGAGGGAGACAGCAGTCAATTTTGGCTTGATGCTGAGTGGGAAATGCTGATTTTTCAGATGTTTGTGCAACAGAAACAACAAAGCATCCACTTGGAAAGCAACAGGACTTTTGTTCGCCAGAAGACTCACAAATGCGCTCGTTTGGCCGCCTCAGAAAGGAGGACACGAGCACGAATGTGGGCCCCAGGGGACAGCAGTGCCACTCTCCCAGATCCTGTGTGATGGTCCAAGTGAAGTGGCAGCACGGAAACTTGTAAGGTGGCCTCCATGTCACTGAGTGGTTGGAACCCTGTCTGGCCCAGGCAAATTATCAAGTCCCCACGTGGCCTCGCTTTGTCTGTGAGGAGGGGTGGTGACAAATGCTGAGATGCAGACACCACCATCTGGGCTGCTATTCATGAGCCTTTCTACTGAAAACCGAAAATGTAAGTCCTCTTGAGTTTTCACATTCTTAAACGCCAAGCACAGTCCATCTTGTTTTGCAGAAGACAATGCTTTAGACCCTTAGGGACTAAAAACTTCTAACTAAAAGCTGGGAGGCAGGATAGGGCCTGTCTCATGCTTGTGGTGCACTGTTAACATTAACGCATAGAGAGCAAGAATTGGGAGGGGAGAGGATGAGAAGGAGCAAGGGAAACAGGGAAGGGAGGGAAGAAGGGCGAGGATGGAAGGAGGGAAGAAACACACTGGTCTGGGAGTCTGGAAATGGGTTTCACTTACAACCTGCGATTATTAACTCAATGACACAGGGCAAGACTCATTCTATCCTTGTTTGGATGGGAAACAATTTAAAACTAAAACCTAATGAGTTTTAATCACCGATATATGATATGAAGGTCAAATTGGAAGATGACTATGAAGTCACTTTATCACTAATGTAATCCAAATAAAACTGAGCCACCTTGAGGCTACTGTCAGCACAAAGTTATTACACACTCACACACACACACACACACACACACACACACTCCAATCCAAAAAGACTTGGAAATCCATGTATACGTTTACTAAATGACTCCTTGATGGCAAGGAGGGTTTATAACACGCAACAGGACAAAATCCTCTTAAGAGAGCTTGCTGGACATCTCTCTCTTCTCCCATCATCCCTTTCTTCATCACAGCTGTCCAGCTGCCTCCCCTGTCCTCAGGCAGCTCATCTCATCCTGACCACATCTCTCTTTCCGCTTCTCTTCACTCCTTTCCTAGATAATTTCCCCCAACTGATTGCTCCATGTGTTTACCTGGGCAGATAAATCTACTTCCCCTTCTCTTAGCTTCTTCAACTCAGCCTCCCTACCCACTGCCCTGATCTGATAGCTGAGTAGAGTCAACATGATACTTTTAAAAGTTGGGAGCATGAAAAAATTGTAGTCACAAACTTTTTGTTGCTCTTCCCTGTTATACTTTTAACACAAGATTATTATCTAAAATCTGATTATAACATGTCACAATAGAGTGATATCAGTGACACTGAGATCAAAGTCAGCTGATCATTTGTAGAGAGCCTATCTGTGTAGGAATCTCTATAAGAACAATGCCAGAGTCTTGCAGGTATAGACTACTCGCTATGTCATAGAAGGATTTGACTATGGCATGTAATTTGATGGGTTGCCTTAGCCACAATTTAACTCCTTATGACTTACAAAAGCTCCTGAAATTGCCATAATTCATGACTTTCCTTTGGATTAGGCATGGTCATAAAACACATGAGGTACTGGATACTTCTCACCAAAATACTCTGGGAAGTCAATCTCAATTACATGGGATGGCCGTGGAGGAGAAACCTATTGGCCTGGAACAAAGACAGGAACTTTCCAGAGAAAATGCATGTAAGTTACCAGCCAAGAAGAACTTATTCTGATTGATGGCTGATGACTCCCCCTTTAGAAAAAGTTTTTCTTCTCTTGGCTTCTGATACATCACACTCTTCTTTCCCCCACCTCCCCCGTTTGCGCTATGTTTGCCATTCTGTCTCAGTTTCCCTCACTGGCTCCTCATCATCCTGATCTCTCTGTGTTAGTACCTCAGGGTCCTGCTTGGGGCTCCCTTTATCTCTCTATCTACACTCTCTCCCCATGCAGTCACCAAGTCCCATAATTTAGATACCAAAGTGTCATGGACCCCAAATCTACATCTTCTATCCAGATTTACCCTAACCCCAGATTTAGAAGTCCATAGACATCTCAAACTTAATGTGGTGAAGGAAAGACATCTCAGCAAACAGCACCATTATTGGTTCTAGTGGTTCGAGCCAAATCTTCTCTCGCTTTCCCTCAGCACATCTAATCCATAAACAATTCCCATTGACTTTACTACAGTGCCAAATCCATTTACTTTCTCCATCTTCTCAACCACTACTTTTGTGAAGTCAGGAACGCCCTCCACCTGGCCCCTGTAATAGCATCCAAACTAGCCTCCCTGCTAGAACTCTTGCCTTTGTCAGTCTAATCTCCATACAGCAGGCCGAATGAAGTTTTAGAAATATAACAGTCACACCAACCTCTTCTATAAAACCCACAATGGAGTTCCTTCTCACTTAGAATAAAATCTAAACTCCTTGCCCTGGCTCTTTGAAATGCTATATAATGTTTCCTTTCTATACCTCCAACTTCACCTCCTATATTTCTCTTCTTTTCATTATAGTTCAATCACATTGATCGTCCTAATAGTTTTTGGAAAAGCTTAACTTGTTCTTGCCTCAAGGCCTTTGCACTGCTGTTCCCTCTGCCTGAAATGCCCCCAACTCCCAATCTTGATGGAAGGAGCCTTTTGTCATTCATATACCAACTTATGTGTTACCTCTTCTAAGAAGGTTCTTCTAGGCACACAATCTACAGTAGCCACGTGCATTAGTTTCCAGGTACTGAAGTAACAAGTTACCACAAAATAGTTGGCTTAAAACAAGAGGAGACATTTCTCTCTCTCAGTTCTGGAGGTCAGAAGTCAGATAGCAAGATATCAGCTGAGCTACCCTCTCTCTGAAGGTCAGGGAAGAATCCTTCCTTGCCTCTTCCAGCTTCAGGGGGTCCAGCATTCCTTGGTTCATGGCTGCGTCATTCCAAACTCTGCCTCTCTTGTCCCACTACCTTCTCTTCCTCTGCCTCAAAACTCCCTCTGCCTCTCTGCTATAAAGAGACATGTGACTGCATTTAGGGGTCACCTGGATGATTCTAGATAAACTCCTTCTCTCAAGATTCTTAACTTAATTACATCTTCTGTCATATGATATTCAGAGGTTCTAGGAAACAGGGCCCAAACATATTTTTTGGAGTCTACCATTCAGCTATACATGTTAAACATACTGTTGATTTTAACTCTCCGGTCACCACTTACTGTTATTGTCCTCATTTATTTCTGTCATTTGTTGGTTTAATTTCTGTCTCTTCACCAGAACATAAGCACTGTGAGAGTAGGGACTTTGCCTGCCTTTACTCTTTGATGTTCAGAAGAGTGCCAAGTACCAAATAGGCACCCAAAGTATTTTAAATGACTACACTGAGGATTAAATTAAGCAAATATTTTAAAACTTTTTATTTACTTGTTTGCTTTATAAAATCCTTTCTTCAAATGCCAACGCCTAAAGGTAAACTGAGAGAAGTTAGAAGCTGAGCTCTTATATTTGAAGAAGGGGGTGAAAGCTGGGAGCTCTAGGCCTACGCTCTTGAATTCCCTCTGACGATGCACACTACAGATTGGAGGGATTCTCTGGAAAAAAAATCCACTTTAATATCTTGGTTAAAATTATTTGTGCAGGAGAACTAGGGCATGGAGGAACATGGAGGGAATGGGCCACTGAGCAGACACCTTTGATAGATGAGCTGGAACAGGTAGTAGAGACATGTAATGGTGTTCCATGTCCAACATGGGCAGCACGTGGTCACTGCAGGTGTGTTATATGGGTTAGAGGACTGAAAAGTTAACTTTTACTCTCAATTAAGTCATGGATACTCAACATTACATGGCACGTCTTTCCCAAAATATTCTCCGAAAAGACTGAGTCCGAGTGTAAGGGTGTTCTCTGCCCTCGAAGGGAATGGAGAGCGTGGACAGGGGAATCCTCAGGGCATGGGTCTGCACTCAGACAGACCCAAGAACCAATCCGGGATCAGATGGCTTCTGGGCTGCTTAACTCTCTGAACCTCATTTCCCCGTCTGTAAAATGAGTCAACAATAATGCCTGCCTCGTAGGTGTTGATATTGTGAGCCAATTCACATTAAGCACTTGGCACAGCCTCAATACATAGGCATAGCTTGCAATAATTATCCATTTATTAAGTATTATTATTCGAGTATTTGGATTTTTAGATGTAAAACTCAGGTTGTTCTTAGTTAGTAGCTCCTCATTTCCAGTTCCTGACCCTCTAGCCTAGGAAGAATAGCCTGAATGGTTCACCCATTCACTTAATCAGGAAATATTCTGTAAGCAGCTACAATGACGCAGAAACTGTTCTAGCTGAAAAGGATAAAGAAGTGCATAAGACAAATTTCCTTCTCTGACAGAGCCTGCCTTTTGCCGGTGGACACGGATAATAAACAAGTAAGCTCTTTGGGGAAATCCTAGCATCGGCTTTCCCTTGCTGCGCTGATTCTTCATCCTTAGGAGCTTAACCTGAGCTCTGTTTGGCTGACACAAGGGTCTGCCACCAAGACCACACACCAGCGGCAGAGGCGCCATCCTACCCACCCCTCCCGCTGCAGGCCCGCAGCCAGTTGCTAAGGGGATCTCATTCCCATGCAATTGTTGATGATAAAGAAGATGATGGTAGTGTTCCAACCTCCATTTGTACAGTCCCTGTTAAGTGGTAGGCACCACACATGCTACTTTATACAGCTCACCGTATTTAAATCCTCTCCAGAGCCTGTGAGCCAAGTTCTGTTATGCTTCGCATTTTAGAGGGGAAGGAAATGAAAGTCAGGCAGGCTATGAAACTTGAGCCAAGCTGCTGCTTCTGAGTGGCCCCGCTGGCCCAGGGTCTGCGCCCTGCTCCATGGGCGCCCATGAAGTGTGCCTGACACTACTGACTGAGGCTGCAAAGACGCTGTGGCGTGTGTGTAGGTAGCCAGGCTGGTCTGCCCACAGCCGGCTGATGCCCACGGGGCAGGACTGCCTGCTGACCGCCTGCTGACTTGGCTGCAAGAGGAGACTTCCCTGTGTTTCCTCAGGATGCTCTGTGGGGATGAGAACCTGCCACCTGCATTGAGGCTTATACGGCTTCAAGGCAGAGAGGAAATGGTTCCACAACTTACTGGTTGGGAGACCTTGGGCAAGTCATTACTTTCTCTAAGCCTCACATTCCTTATCTGCAAACGGGCACGCAAATGCAATCTGTCTCATGGGTAGTTGGCAGGATTAATGGAGGGAATGCAGGAAAGCAGTTGGCACAATGCCTGATAGGTGAAGTGAAGCAAAATGGGAAGGAGGGAGGAAGAGAGGGAGGGAAGAGAGAAGGGAAAGAGGCAGGAGATAGAATGTGAATCTAAACTGGCATCTCTCCTTGGCTGAGCTCCTTCTCTCTGTACCACAGGCCCCCATTTGCTCAATGTGTGCACTTCTGAAAAGCCCTGTGCTCTCAAGTCCTTCAGGTCCCTGCCTCTCAGAGTCGCTGGGTCTCCGTAGAGCAAAGAAGCCCCATTCAATGAACAGAGATGAGTCCCTCCTCATGGCATTGCCAAGTCTGTGCCTCAGAATCAATGACTCTAGGATGGTTTGTGGATGATAACGAAACTCAGGAAATTCAGCCTTTCTTTTTGCTGTGTGTGTGCATGTGCATGTGTATGCGTGTGCATGTGCATGTGCACATTGCGTGTGTGTGTGTGTGTGTGTGTGTGTGTATACCGTCTCTTATTTGTCTGTTCAGCCATGGACGGAAACTTGGGTATTCTACATTTTACCTACTGTGAACATTTTTTCGCTATCTTTCATTTCCTTTCATTTTGTAACAAATGAGTCTAGTCCCATTATGTTTTCTGTTGGAAGCAGAAGAGAAGTACATGCAGGGTGTGTTGGTCTCTGCAGGGGGTGAGGGATTCCAGGTATTCTGCTCCTGGCGGGATGCTGGAGAGCATGGGTTGGGAAGCTCACAGCCCGGTCAGGCACGGAGTCAGCACTCCAATCAAGCTGGAGAAGACCAGCTTTTGTTGGCTCCTAATATACTGGGGTACCCCCCCCGGAAACTTACCCAAGCTCCCTTGCCTCAGACTCTCTTCCCTCCCCTCTTCACTGAACTTGCTCCTTCTTACCTTTGCATCACTGCTCAGTCCATTTGCCCCAATAAGATGCCCCTGGCCTCCTTGACTGGGCCAGTGCCCCCTCCCATTACACAGGTTCCTAATACGGTGAACTTGCCTTCCTAACAGTTAACATTCCCCCAGACCTAGCATATCTGGCCCATAGCAGATAGTCAGAAAATATCTTTATAGCCAATGAATGTATAAATGAATTGTAACACCAGAAAATTAAAGAGGATCCTAATTCTAAAGCGGGGGCCTGGCATTTGCCTGGGCAGCCAGCGCCACTCCACACCCCACCTCTCCCATGTCCTCTTCTGCCTCCCTCTAAGCACCTCACCTCCTGCACCCCGGGCCTTGGCATCCTCGCCGGCCCTCAATCTTCCAAGTGGGGCCTGCAGTGAGGCAGGAGGGAGGAACCACAAGCCTAGCTAAGGTTTAAAGACACGCTCACCTGAAATTGCACAATTCATCCCGCGGGCTCAGCAGGAATGAGGCACTTGGAGAAATTACACCTCTGAGCTGCCAGGATATAGTCAAATGGCCAAGAACAGAAGTTGGCCCAACGGGGACACATGTGGAGTGCGACAAATATGCACAGCGCGCTCGCAAGCTAAGCATTTTCATTTCTCAGGGGAATGTCCAACTATCTGGGGGTCCCTTCTTCCCCTTGGTTCTAGGGTAATTCTGGGGAGGGAGGAAGGAGAGGCTGCACATGTGAATGACATCAGAGCTTTGGGCTTATTATCCAGTGCAACTGTGACTAGCTGGTCTGCGGAGGCCAATGGGTGATAAGTACATGAGCCTGGAATTTGCATACCAGGGTTCAAATCCTGGCTCTGACACTTATTAGAATAAGCTTGAGCAAGTTCCTCACCTCTGCCTCCGTTTCCTCATCTATGAAATGGGGATAATAGGACCCTTCTTCCCAGGAACAGTTCCAAGATTTACTAAGTTAGTACCTGTAAGCACTCAGGTGAGGGCTTCACATGTAGTATGTGCTCAATAAATACAAGCTTCTCATTATTATTTAACATAGAATTGGCAGATCATTTGACCAGAGAAGTGGTTCTTGGATGTCATGATCTTATAGTTTCACAAAATTGAAAACATGTTTCTTCATCCTTATTTTCAGCTTTTATTTTGCATATTATAGGTATTAAATTGATCAACTCTATCAGTGTATTCTATAAAAATAAAGCATATTTCAAAGCCTCAAATGAAGGACAAACAAAGCCACTGAAAAAATAAACATGTTTAGCTTTATGAGATGCTAAAAACAAACAGTAAATATACTGCTGTTTGTTGAAGCCACATTGAATTATGAGCTAGATGAATTAGGTTGTCTAGAAGCTTCCATCTCCCCATGGCCCCTCCCTGGTATTCCTGGCTTCCACAGCCCCCTCTAACCTGTCCCATCACTGGCTACTTTGCATTATAATTGTCTCATTAATTCTCTGCATTATGTCCCCACCCCCCACCAGCAGCCCAGTTCCTCACCTCCCTGATGCAGAGACTATGCTTATCATAGTTGTATCTTAAGCACAACACCTAGTCCGCAAATCCAGCTGAAACCAGTTCATCCCATGCTGCTCACAGAGGCCTCTCACACCTCCCAGTGCTGCTGTTCTGCTCCCACAGGTTCTTCCCCCAGGGGATTCCTAATTCATCCTGTTTCACCTGCCGCCTCCAGGGAGGCATCTAGGTCAACACCACCTCCTCCCTCCCTTGCTCAGTTTCTCCTTACCCCCAGTTCATCACCAACCACAGTCAGACTGTGTTTACTTGCTCGTTTGTGTACTTTCAGATTCCTCCACTGGAGCGCAAGGTCTATGAGGGCAGGGGCTCTGTCTAACTTGTCCTCTGTTGCAGTTCCAGCCCCGGACAGTCATGCAGACAAGAGTAGATGGCCAAGCAGGCCACACAAACCTGGCCTGGGCAGCATTCACTGGAAAGAATCCATGGAGAGGAGAATGGACAGTAAGGAGCAGGTGTGTGCATCCTTACTGCCCGGGAATTCTACGCAGAGCTACAGCCACGTTAGAGGTCAGATCCCAGGAGGAGGACCATGGCCCTCTGGCTCGTGGCTTTTTAAACTGCAGTCAGGGTAGCACCAGCCCCTCCCCTAGCATCACCAGGGCCAGGATTCAGTAGCCATACAGAACGGCAGAATCTCAAGTCCAGCTCAATCCCATCAGCTCAGCTCGGTGATCATGGCTGTGGACCCAGGACCTGGATGCTAAGCTCTAAGTTTTAAAGTTGCAGCTCTAGAAGGAGAAAAGCCCGAGACAGAATTTGTCACTTTAGAATTCTTGGTTGGGGAAGAATCGGCCTCTTACCCGGCATAATGAGGATGTAGTGAGGGCTGATGCCTGAGACTTGAGGCTCAGCAGAATGAATCGCTAACGTACCAGGCAGTGGCTAGCTTCCAGAGAACTGAAGGAGACCATGCCTTCTCCTGGGAGGCCAGCCTGTGAGTTAGTTAACACTGACCTATCACCAGCACATATTAGGTACTCAATAAATACATGTTGAATGAATGAACGAATGGCCTTTGCCCTTTCACTGTGCAATCGAATCACCATTAGAAAAAAATCACTGCCTTGCATTGAGTGAGTGTTAACTAAAGAGAAATTGAATTCTCTCTGTCTCTGTGCACAGCACGCATGCTCTTGCCTGTCTCCCACTCTTCTTCTTTCCTTTCCTAGAAGAAAAGCCACTCAGCCCCCATGGCTCCCAAATTCATGAATGTGGGTCATTATCCTGCTGGTGGTGGTGCTCTGTATATTGGCCAAAGCTCAGGTTAAGGGCCACTGGCTTACTCTCTCCGATTCTCAGGAGAGGCGGAACAAGCCCCTGGAGCTTTTCTGCACCTGGGTCACCGCCACCACCTGATCTGCAAAGATTCTCAGAACCTGCAAGATGAGGTAACCCGTTCAAATGGCAGGAAACTCAGGAGCAGGCTCAGTTTCTACCTCGCAATCCCTAATAAAATTAAAGCCTTTCCAAGTAGCTGCAAATTAGCAGTGCACAGCTGTATTTTGTTGAATATGTTAGTCTTGGTCTCTAGTTACTCCCCCCCCCCAGTGGGCTCATCCCCGCTTCCTGCAGCCCACTCCACTCCCCATTTCCTCACATGGGCCTCCTACGCTCCTTCACATCACTTGCCCGGCCCCTCAGGCATCTGAGCTTTTAACTTCCATCTACATGCCTGTGCTTAGAAATTCAATCAGTGCAGACTGGTCCCCACAGGCTGCTTCCCAGTTAAATTGCTGGCCTCCTTCAGAACTCCTGGGAAACTGGCCATTGCCTGGTGTTTAAGGCATTGATCCGGTAATCTCCAGGCCTGGGCCGCCTTCCTTGCTCCTTCCCCATCATGCTGGCTTTTAAACTAATTTTTCATGTGCAATAACCTTATTTTCTCCAGTAGATTCTGGGGTCCTGGGAAGGAGTCTTGCTCTTTCATCTCTGTATTTTGCGTGACACCTGACTGACTGAGAATCACGTTTCTGCACCTTCAGGATCCCCTGGGCAGCATGATGAAGGTCAGCGCACACATGCACATGGAGGGACGGAGGGACTTAGGAACCTGGATGAGGTTTCTAAAACTGGATCTCGGCCCAAAAAACAAGCACCAGGGCTCCCTGCTTTCCTAGCCAAAAGCCAAGCACAAGGTCATTCTGGAGAACTTCGCAATCTGCACCGAGAGCACAGAAGTGGGTGGTTATTCACAGCTTAAACATGTGATCTCAAGCTCTGTACCTGGGTTTCAGCCTCCATCATCCCGCTCAGCACCAGAACTGCAAGAAGTCATACATCCAGAGCAGGATTCCCGGCCTCAGCACGGGGGACATTTTGGGTTGATGATTCTTTGTTGTGGGAAGCAGGGTGTTTAGCATCACCCCTAACCTCTATCCTAGCCAGTAGCTGTCTCCCGCTCAGTTTGTGATAATTAAAAATGTTTCCAGGTATGGCCACATGTCCCATGGGGGCAAAATTTGCAATGGTTAAGAATCCCTGGTCTGTAGTGGGATGCAGGGATTCAAATCTCAGCCCTCATACTTATTAGCTGTGAGGACTCAGGCACCTTATTTCTCTCTCAGAAAGCATCTTTCTCATCTGCAAAAAGGATGTCATAACAATCCCATCTAATAAAAGGGTGATATGCAAATTAACCATCACTCCGTCACAAAGATGGCAGCACCCATAGCCAAAAGATGGCGGTGCCCAGTCCTCTCAGCCCTGCCAGAGTCCCCCAGTCCCGGGGCTGGCTGCTGAGAGTGGGAAGCATGAGTGGCCTGGCAGAATGCTTGCTTCATCGTCGCAGCAACAAGGCAAGCGTTCCATCCCGGCTGTGGAGAGCCTCTGGGCAGCAGGCACGGAGCAGCAAGCAGGTGGGGGGGAACAAGCATTCCATGCCCGGCCTCGAATGGGCCTCTGGGCCATGGAGAGCCTCTAGGCAGCGGGCGAGGAGTGGCCAGGCCCCGCAGAGAGCTACTGGCGCATGGATTCGTGCACAGGGCTACTAGTGATAATAATAATACTGTTAATACCTTGAAAGATCCATGGGAGGATTAGATGCATTAATGCATGCTCTCAAAATACTGCCTGGAATGGAATAAGGGCTAAACAAGGTCTGTGAGTACCACCTGCTTAGATCTCTTTCCTAACATTGTCACCAAGCCTGATATGGACCCATCACTCAAAGGGAGGGGGGGCAGTTTAAAAATTTTATGAATCTTGACATTGAAACCCCTTGGTTCTCTCTCTTCATTATCCGAGAGCCAGGAAAGTGAATGGCATAGGAAATGCTTTCCCCTCAAGTTCAAAAGAGACAATGAGAAAGTAGAGAAGAGTGTGAACTGAATCCCCAGAGTCCAAATGTGAAAGGTTCTTTGTATGTATGCTAAGGATTTTAAATTCAGTTTCTCCTGGAAAGGTGGGCAGATCAATTCTCCCAGCACAAGCTGAAGCCATGCTGGCTGCTTCTAGTCCCACCCCCCATGGTCCATTGTGTTCTCTCTCTCTCTCTCTCTCTCTCTCTCTCTCTCTCTCTCTCTCTCTCTCCACACACACACTTAGCCAAACATTTATATAAATATCAATGCATGTGCTTCCTTATGCTTATGTATTTGGTTTATTTATATTGTCCTTAATGTTTTGGGATCTTTATTTTTACTCAGTGGGGAACAGAAGGCTCCTTTTCCATCTTCAGCAGCCCTGTTTCTGTCGTGCTGCATCGGAGCATCTGTTTGCATCACAGATGCCTATCAACATTAGTTCTGACTTTTCTCTTAATTAGCGGCCTAGTTTGAAAGCAGAAGGCAAGGAAAATATCTTTCTAAGTGGAGATTGGGAGAAAAAGGAAATAAGGAAAAAGAAGCAGAGTCCTCAATCCAGCACCCCGTTCCTGACTGTGCGTGGGGTGTTGGTGAACTTGAGCTTGCCTTGAAAAGCCAGGGAAAGAAGACTTTTAGGACCATCCTGTGCTGAAAATGTCTTCCCATATATTTCAGATTCCAAGCCTCCAGTGTCAAATGCTCTTGTACTGATTCACATGGGAAATTATAGTGCTCAACAGCCCTTGAAATTCTCATTTGGACACCCTACCAGGGGAGTAGCTGAGAGCATGCCCAGCAGCACACAATTTTGTTTGGAGACTCTTCTTTGAGGCTCTGTAAGTAAAGATAATTGTACACCTGTAAGGACCTCCCGGCTGGAGGCACCGACCGCTTCATTTCTGCATCAGCATCCAACTGCCTGAAAAAGTATCGGGAGGGAGGAGAAGCAAGGGAATTTTCCCAGGGAGATTTAGGAGATGAGTATGAGAGACAAAGGAAACGAGTGTCATGGCCTTGGAGCACATGAAGCCAAATTGCAATCAGCTGTGACGGCAGCTTGTTTGGAAGTGAACCCTCTGACTGGACACCTGGAGGCGCTGGTGAGGACACCACACACGTGGGCACATGTGTGCTTGTGAATGGGATGAGCTCCTGGGAGTCGGGGGCCACTGCCCAGACTTCTCATGTGAGTTTCCTGGTGCTCAGCACAGCACAGGGGACATGGTAGATGATTCATAACTATTGCCAAAATATTGTATCTTTTTCAAGTAGAAGCATTTACCTCCATATAATTGTTGGAGGCAATATTGTAGAGAAAGCATCAGAATCAAGAGGTTTGAAAGAATCAGAAAGATCTGCATGGAAATTTCTCCCTCGCTACTTACTAACTATGCAACCGTAAGAGAGTAAGCCTACCTTGGTTTTTCCATGCATAAGTGGGAATAACACTGGACCTACCTTGCAGAGGTGAGTGAGGACTGAAATGTGAATAAAGCACATTGCATAGTGTCTTGTCATAAGTGCTCACAAATGCTAACTAGTGCTGGTAATCAGAATAAAAAATTCAGCCCTGGCTGGTGTCCCTTGGTTGGAGTGTCACTCCATACACCAAAAGGTTGTGGGCTTAATTCCCAGTCAGGGCACATGTCCAGGTTGTGGGTTTGTTCCTGGTCAGAGTCTATACCAGAGACAACAGATCAATGTTTTTTCTCACATCAACGTTTCTCTCTCACTCTCTCTCTTTCTCCCTCCCTCTCTCTCTCTCTCCCCCTTTCTAAAATCCATAAAAACATATCCTCAGGTGAGGATTTTAAAAAAGTGTTTTTAAAAAGAGTAAAAAATTCAGATGTAGGAATTGCTGTGGTTTGCTTAGAGAAAAAGCATTTTAGTGTTTGCTAGGTAAAGGATGTGCTCAGTTGTCCATTTGACTAGAGAACAAGGCATTTGTCTTTCAAAAAGACAGGTTTAAGGTGGACATAAAAATAAACATGTCGTACAACCATTCTCTTTATCAGAGAAGATTATAGTCAGTGACCTGCCAGTGAATGTTCTCCAACTGATTCTCCCAAAGTATTTATGCATTTGTAAAAATATAAATTTATTATACATAGTATGGCTACAAATAATATGTGCCATATAATTTGCATATAATAATAAAACAAACAATATTCTTTATGTTAGATCCCAATTGATTGTGAAAGAAGACTTTTTAAATTGTTGCTGCCCTCATATATTTGTAGCCATTCAACCTTGATTGACCATGTAGTTCTAGCATAATAGCTACTGATACAGCACACTTTTAAGTGTAACCCGCATTATTAACATATTTTTCCATCACCTTCTAGTCAATGTCTCCAGACATAGCAATGGATCCAGGCCCACTTTGTAGCCTTAGCTGACTTTCTGGTGCAAAGACTCCAGCCATGGTCAGTTTCTAGTGATTAGCAGGGTATCAGTGAATGTGTTGCTGAGAAGGGGCATAGCATTCAATAGTATTTGGCTACACAGATACAACAGATTAAATAACCTCAAAAGCAGAGACAATATTAAATGTAGTAAAATAGTGAGGACATGATGAATAAAGTCTTTATGACCATTATTTATCATGTAATACATTTCACTGTAAGCTTATATTTAATTTTTAATTATGGTAAGTAACAGCTGGCTCTTAAAATTCCTGAAAATTTAGGAATTGGCTCTGCCAGTAGGAGCTGATTACCAGACACAACCTTGAGGGAGAAGCATCCTGTCTGAGCCATGGGTCTACTGCATCTCTACCTGAAGTAACTTTTCAGCTTGTCGTATCCTTTCCCAAAATCTCACCTCACACATTTAATTCCTTCTACCCTTCTGTCCTCTCATTGTCTAATGAGGTTCCCCTGCCTCGTTCTCTGTCCTTTCTCTTTACTCCTAATGTCCCCTCCCTGGTCAATGCTTTTGCCACTTCACATCTGGACCATTGCAAACCCTCCTGGTGCCTGCCCCCTGCTCTCTCCTCTTCTGCATCATTCTAGATTCTCTTCCCAGATTCTCATCCCTGCTTCAAGGCCCTCAATGGTCCATTTTAATCTTGTAGATAGAGTTTAAAGCCGTTAGACGCTCTGGAGATGGCTGCAAAACCATGCGAATGCACTTAGTGCCACACGACTGTACACTTACAAGTGGTTTAAATGGTAACTTTTATGTTATCTGTTTTAACACAATGAAAAAAACCAAGGCCCTAAACAATCTGCCTTTGCTTAGAAATTGCTAAACTGAACCCTTCATTTGCATTACCGCTGCTGCTAGCTTAAGCTCACTGGTCCTGGGCTTGGGCACTGTGCCGAGAAGCCTACATTAAGCCTCAGCAGAACCCTGTGAAGTTGGCACTGTCGTGGCCACCCTTTGGCAGATGAGAAAATTGGGGGTTAAACACCTTCAAGAAAATCACCTCCCAGAGTATTGAGCGAACACCCTCATGACTAGCCAAGGAGCACAACAGCTCCATCACCATTTGTGTGTGACATCTTTCCGTCCAAGAGTCAGCACCAGGTTGATAGAAGTGAGTAACTCACTTGGGCACAGAATTTTAGGGGATAATAATGATCAACAAAATTTTAAGACAATTTCTTTAAAAATCAAAATTAATGTGAAAAAAGTACTCTGATGAGCAAAACACCAGTATTTTAAAACCAGGCAGTATCTGATTGGTCCTGGTTCCCATAAAAACATATCCACCAAACCAGGTGGTGACCCAGGCTTCATAGTGTGCCAATTTGAATTTTTTAAAATATTGCAATAAAATATCATTTCTGTTAATTACTGAGTTTCTTGGAGTTCCCCTGAATTTTGTGCCTGAGGCCAGCACCCCACTTGCTTTGCCTGGTCCTAGCCCTACTGTCCAGTCAGCTAGAAAGAAAGACCTATATCTTTCTCCCTCTATTCCCTCCCGCCTCCCACCACCGTCTATTCTCCTCAGCCCCAAATGCTGTGGCTAATTTCAGGCCATAGACCAGTGATGGCGAACCTATGACATGCGATCAGAGGTGACAAGCGACCTCATTTTTTGGTTGATTTTTCTTTGTTAAATGGCATTTAAATATATAAAATAAATATCAAAAATATAAGTCTTTGTTTTACTATGGTTGCAAATATCAAAAAATTTCTGTATGTGACACGGCACCAGAGTTAAGTTAGGGTTTTTCAAAATGCTGACACGCCAAGCTCAAAAGGTTCGCCATCACTGCCCTAAACAGTTTGTTTGTTTGTTTGTTTGTTTTTAAGAGAGAAGAAAAGTCTGTAAGAACTATTGCGATGCCTGGGTATCACCATGTCAATAGGAAAGGGAGTCGGGCTTTGTAGCCAAATTTTTCAGAAGAATTCCCAAACTTAGGTATTCTTTGAAAACATCAGCCCAGTAGAGATCTATTTTTTGCTGAAAACACAACCACTGCCTGCAGTGATATGGGGAAACAAGCTGCCTTTGTTTAATCTTTTAGTTTTTCAGATAATCTGGAGCTCCTTAGTAGAAAGCAATGTTTTCTAGTTTGCTCTTTAAGTGAGGCATCCTTATGAGAAACTGCTCTTTGTATTTTTAAATGATTAAATACCTAGGGCTATTACACACACACACACACACACACACACACACGAATTCACGACAGCTCGTTAAATAAGTGGTATAACTCTGTTGTAGGTTTACCAAAGGGCCCAGAGTTGAAATCAAAGTATTGAATTTGTTCTGGGCTCCCTGCTTTCAGTGGGTGCTTTCATGAGTACAAGCCAGGCCTGAGCAGTGCCCTCTAGGGAAAGATACTGGGGCACCCAGAGCACTGAAGGGACACTGAAGGTGATGCTCTTCTAAAACGACAAAACACAACAGCCCTGGCCTGGTGTCTCAGGTGGTTAGAGCATCGTCCGTGCACCAAAAGGTTGTGGGTTTGATCCCTGGTTGGCTGTAGAGCAGATCGATGTTTTTCTCTCACATCAATGTTTCTCTCTCTCTCCCTCTCCCTACCTCTCTCTCTAAAATCAATAAAAAAACATGTCCTTGGGTGAGGATTAAAAACAAACAGGCAAAAATACTGGAGACTTTAAACAGAAAGACTAGAAAATCTCCTTCATTGCCCTAGAGTTGCATCATATAAGACCTCAATCTACCTGGAGTTACAGGTGGGAGAAAGAGTTACATCCACAGACATCAAAACCCACTATTTCACATGATGATCAGGTATAGGGTCCAAATTGACATGTGGTATTGAAACCCCCAGTTGAGACGTGAACATAAAAATGAGCATAAGAGAATCAAATATTTAATTGCTCCATAGTGCTATTTCTATAATTCAGAGCAGCGGTCACCAACCGGTGGTCGGCAGACCGCAGGTGGTCTATGAGGTCTGAAAGGTTGGTGACTGCTGATTCGGAACATAAAGGACTTCCAAAGGAAGTCCCCACCCCACCTTATCCCCAACACCAAAAATAAGCGGGATTATTTTTTAAAAGAGGATTTGCACAAGAAAACAGTACCATTCGAGAGAATCCACTGATACATCAAATAGAAGAATTGGCATCTTAAGAACTAAAGATAATCATTGACTGAAACTTTAGAGTGAATGAGTTCAAAATCATCAAAGGTAAGAAGGCATAGAAACCCTAGTGAAAGAACTGGATGTTATTTTTAAAGGTGCATGAATATTTGAAAAAGAGCCAAATAAAATGTTGGCAACAGAACATACAGTCACTAAATTTAAGACCTGCATCAGCTGGTTGAACAACACATCAGATACACATGAAAAAGACTTGGTGAACGGGAGTTGAGGAAAAGACTCAAAAAACAACACAGATAAGGAACTGACATAGCAATTACAAGACAACAGGGACAGGTTCCAAACCGAAGTTTCATAGCCGCACCATCAGAAGGATGTAGGAGAGATGGCTAAGAGACTCTCTGGAACCAAAGAGACTTAATACTCAGCTTGAGAACGTACTTCAAGTTCAAGCTGGATATTTTTTTTAATTGGGGCTTAGCCGACTTTTAATTACTAGGAGAAAATCTGCTTTGCAGGTAATTGAGTCCCTCAGAGTCAACCCAGAGCCAGTGTCTGCAGCAGCCACGTTTCTATAGAACGTCGGGCCCTGAGGAAACAGGCTCGGTTGCAGTCAGCCAGCTTTGGAAGAGACTCTCAGCCAGATCAACCATCAGCAATATTAAAACCACATTCAAAGGAGAATATTAATGTGGACACCAAATCGCTTCAAATGCCATTCAAGATAGCACCTTGGTAAAATGCAGAGCTATTTATAAATGTCTATCATCTTATCTAATCTTTGGTCTAGTAACTGGTAATTATATGCCCAGAAACATGCTAAGCACTATATAAGCATTTTCTCATTTAATCCTTAATATAACCTTTTAAAATAGGTGTGTGTGTGTGTGTGTGTGTGTGTGTGTGTATATATATATATATATCCTATATAATAAAAGAGAAACATGCAAATTAACCATACCTCTGCTATGCTCAAGCCACACCCACAAACCACACCCACAAGCCAATCAGGAGCGAGTATGCAAATTAACCCAACTAAGATGGCAGCAGCCACTGAGCTGGATCAAGCAGGAGGCTTGGGTTGCCACCGGCGATGGAGGAAGCCAAGCTTCCCGCCTGCCCTGGCAGGCCCTGGGCTTTGCTCAAGGCTACAAAGTTTCAATTATAGAAGATAAATAAATTCCAGAAAAGAAAAAACGGAGAGGCTGGAGTTTGGATTACTGAGGAGCATGGCCAGCCTGAAAACGGCCATCAGTCCCTCACCCAGGCTGGCCAGGCACCCCGACAGGACTCTCCCACCCTGAAGGGGCTGCGGGCAGTTGAAAATGGCCCTCAGCTCCTCACCCAGGCTGGCCATACCCCCATGAGTGATGGTCCCCACTGGGGGGGTGGCCAGACTGCAAACAGCCATCAGCCCCTCACCCAGGCTGGACAGGCACCCCAGTGGGGACCCCAAACCTGAAGCGGGTGTGGCCAGCCTGAAAATGGCCCTCAGCCCCTCACCTAGGTTGGGCAGGCACCCCAGCGGGACCCCACCCTGATCCAGGACACCTTTTAGGGCAAACCAGCCAGCCCCAACCTGTGCACCAGGCCTCTATTCTATATAATAAAAGGGTAATATGCAAATTGACCCTAATAGCAGAATGACTGGGAATGACTGGTCACTATGACACACACTGACCTCCAGGGGGCAGATGCTTCCCCCAGTGC